>NW_005841845.1:5557771-5585159 GCF_000455745.1 Alligator sinensis | reverse complement strand
TCCCTGCGTTTTTCTTCCTTTTATTTCTCTGCATCACTGAAGAGTCTTGTGTCGTGTGTAGAGGTGATCGGAAATGCACACTTCTCAGCTGGGCTGCTTGTCACGACCCCTTGATGCTAGCACTGGCCAACAGAAGTGTAACGGTGGAGGGGCAACCGTTCTGGTTGGCGCTTGTTGTTGTGAAATTATTGGTTTTCTGTGTGATCGCCCGTTGGATTCTAATTGCACAGTGTAATTAAAATAAACACTATAATGCTAATCATTGATGTATTTTGCCTTTGGCTGAAGTTTTAAATTAGAAGCAGCTATACTTTTGGTGGAAGTGTTTTGTATTATTATTATAATGCATGCTTCCAGTCCGGTAATATTTCTGTAAGAGCGCATAAAATATTGCTAGACAGTCTCGTTTTTGTTTTTCATTACCTAATTGTATATTCCGGTAATAATGTAATTATTGCTTTTAACAAAAACTGCCTGACTTGAGTGTTTAATTCCATCAGACTCAAGCATTCACTGATGAGGTGATAAATGACAGGTTATGCATAGAAGTGAATTTGCAATTATTTGCTTCTTCGGGAGAAAAATAATGATGTTTTGTTTCTGTCCAATGACTAATGTTGAAAATCAAAGCAGCCTACCAGATGTTTTTCCTAATGACTGCAGTTCAAGGTCTTTTTCTGTGTGGAGGAGGGCTTGAATGGAGTTCAGCTCCTGTCTTTGTAGTTTCTCTTGCTTGTTAGGGCAGCACTTCTCTAACTCTTCTCTTCTGTGACCGCTTCATGAGAGAGTTGTGTGGACTGACTCCTCTGCCGGTTCCCTGCTGCTTCTGAAAGTGCCTGGCTCTGTGGGCTGCTGGGGAGGGCTCCCTTGACTGCGGAGGGTTCATGGCTCAGCTGGAGAGCTGCTGCTAAGTGATATATTTATTTCGTCGGATTGAACCGCGTACGGTTTGTCATAAACTGTTGGGCGATATTGATGTCAGAGTCGGAACTCGTGGAAGTGCCTGAACAGCTAGAGCTGCTGAAGCTTTGCTCCGTTCCTGACCACTTGGAGCCTTGCTGTCCGTCTTAGCCTTGTCCTGAGAGAGAACCCTGGCTGCTCCGGCTCAAATACAGCAGTGTTCAAGCATCCTAGCACGTCGTTCCTGAAAGGTGCAGGTAAGCATCTTTTTAATAGCACAGTTGGAAAAGTCCGTTTTCCAGGAAAAAATGCTATAGGGCTTAGATGTTGGTAGCCTGCCATGTTTCGAGGTCTAAGGCTGAGTGTTACTGGCAGTCTCTGTAACATGAGCAAACTAGTCTGACACCTCAAAACAAATCTAATTTATACCACAATCAGGTTTTGAATTCAGGTGTGAAGAGCTAAGTGTTAGCCCACTCCACCATCTACCCTTCAGCAGCTAGAATGGGCGCAGCGAGGCCGACTAGTTTTGACATACAGCCGATTTGTCCGTGTCTCGCATTAGCTCAAGGCTCTTTGTTCTCGTGGGTGCAGACAGAAGTTGCATTTTTTGTGTGATTGGGCCCCTGAAAGTGCCCTACAGCCATGCCATGACACATGTGCACGGCTGCAGAGCACTTTTAAAATGGCTGGTTGTGCAAAAATTTAACCCTCCTTACCTGAGGTATTAGATGAAGGTGCTTTGTCTTGGAGCGCCTTAGGGAACTTGTGTTCCCTAGTGTTAATTCTTCGCAGGATCGGGGCTGGGCTGATACAGCCCACCCCTGGGACTGTCCTCATCAGGCAGGGAAGGGCGGGGGGGGAGGAGGGAGGGGCAAGACGACAGCAGTGAGCTGCTCCTTTCATGAGCTGCTGACTTGTCTGGCCTGACAGGGGGTGCTGGATCAGAGCTCCCCCAGCCCCCCAGCTGGAGTACTGGGTGGGGGCGGGGCTCCGATCCACCCCCAGTTCAAGCCGGCAGCTCATGAAAGGAGCAGCTAGATGCTGCTGACAGCCCCAGAGATGGAGGGGGGTGCAGGGCTGGGGCAAGGGCAGCTCCTCGGCTCACGGGGCAGCTTGATTTTTCCCCTGCCCCCCAACAGGCAAACATCTGTTGGTTTGGGGGAGTGCCCTAACTCATGGCGCTTTACATAAAGCACCGTGAGTTGGAGCGGGAGCCTGAACATCTATACGTTTTCTGTGACATTTTTAAGCAATTGAGAAAATCTTTGTGTTTATAGGAGTTCACATTTCACCTGATTTTCTGGCCCCCCAAAAGTTTTGTGAACACAGCTGCTCTTCTTTTTTGTGCTGCTTACAAAAAGGACTCCCTTTTCTGTTGAATCAGATTGTCATTCTAAGGTCTCCAAGTGATATAAAAAGGTAAAATAAGCTCCCTTCAGGAATCTATTAAAAATTACCTGGTTCAGTGAACATTCAGTGCAAGTTCATTCTTGGAATCCATTACATGCCTTTAGAAAGAGATTTCAAAAAGCCCAACAACCTTGGTCAGAGTTTTGTCTGTTTGGCGTTTGGGCATGAGGGAATTTCATAGTTTTATTTTTATAACAAAATTGTGCAGAATTAATATTGATTTATGATAGCAGCTCACAAGCACCACTCTCACTAAGGGTCACTTGTCAGTTCTGCCGTTATCATAGTGCTTCTGCATACCCCTTCAGTAAGATCTGCTGTTGCAGGTATAGGGAGTAATGGGGATATTTATTATTTTTAAAAATTAATTTTTGAAGGCTTTATTACCGGACTTAAGTTCTTATCAGGCTGAAACTCAGCACATACATTCTTGGGGAATAGACGCAAACAATATTAGAAATGGGTTAAATTAAGCTCTGTTTTAATCCTAGATTTATGTTCATTTCCATTTTCACACACTTTTTAAAAACCAATTTCTACAGACACGTAGTTGTAGTGTAGACTGGTATGTTTTTATTCAAGTAATTTTAAATGATTAGCTTTCTTAAGTGCAAAAACCAGCTATTGTCCATTTGCATTTCCTTTATCATGCACATTTAGGTCCCACAGCAAGGATTCTATGAAAAGTTCCATGACTTCAGTTAAATTTCCCAGGGTTTGGTGTAAATATTGTTGATACTCAATAGTATCTCAGTGTGTAGTATTTTCTTTCATGCTGGAAATGGTTCATTCATATCAGTATAAAGTAAAATGATGATTTTTTTTCTAACGCTGCTGGTTAAAAGTATGGATGTGATGCATGATCCATTTTTGTTGGTTTGTATGTGAATAATCACATTGCCTCACTACTTGAATCAATTCAAATACTGATCCATGGAAAAAGGGTAAATAAGGAACAGTCCCTTGGAGATGTGGCAGTTAACCTGATTGTTCACAAGTGCTGCAGTTCAGGTGGGTTAATGCAGTATTTGGACAATCACCCTTGCAATGCAGTGAGCCATGCTTGATTTGGCAGGAGGGCTTAGTTTTGAACTGTTTTTTGCCAAATGCTACTGTGATCATGAGCTCTTGTCTTGTTTTGAACACCCAGCAAAATCACAGATATTGCTGGGAGATGACCGAAGGAGTATTATTATTCATTCCATCCAGGGAGAGCACACACCAACTGCAGAGACTTCCTCAGCCTGACTAAGGGTTTTTAAACCTGAAAGCTTGCTAATAATTTTTCCCCAGCTATTTAAGTTGGTCTAATAAAAGATATCAGATTCACCCAAAGAACCTTGTCTGCCTTGGGTTATTACCATCGCCTTTTCAGTTATTATAGTCAGCAAAGTAAAAACCGAGCCGTTAGACTTTGTGCCTAGGTTGGCAAATTGTCTTAAATTTGCAAAACTGGTCTGAAATATTTTAAAAAGCCAATGCAGGCAAACAGATTATTCAACCATTATGGTACAAACTAGTGATTCCCAATCAAAGTGCCACGGCACCCTGGGGTGCCCTGAGATCTTTTCAAGGGTGCTGCAGGGTGCCACACAATGTTAATACTGTTAGGCATACAAATATGATTCACAGGATGAACCCAGAGATTTCAAATTAGAAAACTGTAGTTTTTAAAAGCATTCTGACCTGTTTTGGTCTTTCTGAGTTTTTTGCAATGGAAGAATTGCCCAATTGTTTTTTCTGCAGTCAAAAAAAATAGTAAAAACTAAGAGTTTGGCGTTTTCTGAAAGGTGCCTTGAGTCGAAAATGGTTGAGAACCATTGATAGAAACTAAGTGAGGTTCTAACTTGTCACTTTTAGCAATTTCAAAGAAGGTTTTTTCATTGAATCAAACTGAATGACTATTCTGAAGCTACATAATCCCATGGCCAACATTTCTTACTGAATCGCCATTCTTGTTGCCAGCACGTTAATGTTTTAAACAGTCTGTTTGGTTTTATTGGCCACCAGACTGCTGAAATCTTTAGCAGACCTGCCCTTCTTCTTTAAGCTGTGTTTTGTAACGGGCAGTGGAATGAGCTGGAAAGTTGCTGGCCATCTTTAGCACTCAACTTGTGGCCCAATTGCAGTATCAGCTGTGAGAAGGCAGAAGTCCATGCTTCATACGATCCCGTTTTAGTTCTGAGAGATCACTCTTCAGAAACCATCAGTATTTTGATACAAATGCTGATAATGTGTGTTTCAGTAAAAGAAATTGTGTGGCTGTACCATGACAAATTCATGTTTTCTCCCCTCACAAGCCATAACCCTGAAACATCCTGAAATCTCATTGTTGCATGTTCTTAAGCACTGTCAAACCCAGAGTTTGCCTATATCTCTGTTGTTGGCAGTGCAGTGCTATGTACCTGCCAGATATTGTTACTGTGGTCTCTCGTGGCATTCGTTATTTGTCAGCTACCAGCAGGAAACTGTACAGTGACTTAAAAGGGGTGTTTGTGCAGCATCAAGGTTTTCAAGCATCAATTAATCTCTTACCCCTTCTTTTGAATTATTGCAATAACTTGTCATATCATGCCTACATAAAGATGCTGCACTCTGTTAATGACACAGTTTAAAGGAGGGCGTGTAGCAGTTTTCAAATATCTGAAAGGCTGCCATCAAGCAAAAAGGAGAACAACTTTTCTCCCTAGCTGCAGAGGGCAAGGCGAGAAGACATGGCTTCAGGAAGAAGCAAAATCAATTTAGGTCTCAGGAAGATCTTCCTTACTGTTTGATCAGTGAGGCGGTGGCACCGAGTGCTTAGGGACGTGGTGGAATCAACTTTATGGAAGGTTTTCAAGAACAGGTTAGATCAACATTGGCCAGGTGATCCTCGCGGCCCTTTCCAGCTCTACGATTCTGAGACTCGAGGGGCATGCCTACACATCCCAAATACTGCTAAAGTTGAGTTGTTTTACAAACTTCTTTTGAGCTGGGGGTGGAGGGGGTACAGAAGATGATAATTTTATAACTAAGTTACAGAACTACATTTTATCCGATGTTTGTTTCCAGATTGTGCACTAGATTTTTTTCCATCCTGTCCTCCTCCCTGAAATTTCATGTGGTCGCTGCCACCAATTGAAAATACTTTTGTAGACAAGAGCTAGGGACAGAAATTACACAAAACCGGTATAAGCGATTGGAAACCGGCGCAAATTTGTAAGGCAACAGAAGTTTAGTGCACATAAACCACTTTTGAAATGACCAAAACCAGTTTAAGATAAACCTGGGTCAGACTGAACTGATTTGGGTAGAGGTGCACCTATATATTGGTTGCATATCGGATTGGCACTGATAAAAAGAAAATATACATTATCGGCTATTGGTGTTTTTTGGCCAGTGTAGCCAATAATGTCACCAATGAATATAATGTGGCTTCTGAACAGGGCCTCTGGACTCCGTGTACGTGCGCAAAGCCGCACACATGCATGTGGTCAGGAACGCAGCTGGGCAACATGGAGAGCAGTGCCCTGCAGGTAAGTATGTGCAGGGGAAGAGGCATGGGGGGGAGGGGGGTCGGTCCGGATCGAGGTACCCACGGTGAGGGCAAGGGTTAGGGGCGCTGCCCAGCCAGGGCAGTGAATGGGAGTCTGGGTCCAGGGCCGGCTCATCCAGGGGATCAGTGTCCTGGCACTTAAGAATGGCAGCCAGGCTGCTTGAACTAAAACTTGTCAAATGAGCTTTATTTCAAGTGTCGCCACCACCATTTTTAAGCGTGGGGACACTTTTTAGGAGTGGAACTGAGCAGGGCAAGGGCAGAGGCGGCCTGCCCGTTGTGGGCTCCAGGCTCTCCGCCCTGCTGCCTTTGCCCTGGGAGTTGTGTGCTGGCCCCACGTCCCCTGCCCACCCGTGGGAGTGGGGGCAGCAAGTTGTGCCTCCCGCTGCTGAGCGGGCAGGGGTGTGCAGCCAGTGTGCGGCTCCCAGGGCAAAGGCAGCAGGGCGGAAAGACTCGAACCCACAGCGGGCAGCCCGCCTCCACCCTTGCTCCGCTCAGTTCTGTTCCTAAAAGGGTCCCCGTGCTTAAAAATGGTGGTGGTGGCACTTTGAACTAAAGCTCATTTGATGAGTTTTAGTTTAAGCACCCCAGAAGCGAGTCTGGCAGCTGCACCCCTCCAACCCTGCTGCATGCCCAGGAGCATCCGACCTGTGGGTCATATTTTCCCACCCCTGTTCTAGACTTGCATGTAGTATTCTGGAAGTACACCGTTGGAGAGACTGTAGCCAGTATTTCAGTGTCTTGGAATCCACATGTATTCTGGAAAGTCGACTGAGCACAAGTGGCACTTGGCGTGGCACGCTCTGCTCATCTCACTGAGGTGAAATGGTGTGCATGCGTGTTTGGGACGGGCGCGGAGTAGACAGCTGTGGGGCAGATATGGAGAACTTGCTCAAACCGGATTTTGCAGTCTCTTGCTCATGGTTAACGCTAATTACTCTTCTGAGTAATTCCACTGGATTAGTTGGATTATAGAGTAGGGATAGCATAAGCACATTCTCGGCATTACCGTAAGCAAATTATTGCCTGCTTCAAGGAACGAGCCAGAAAGTAAGTTGAAGACCATGCTATTTGGTTGCAAGCTTGTGTGATATAGTTGAGCTTTTATGCCAATAAAATCAGGAAATTCAAAGCAGTTATTCTCACAGCAATCATGACTTGATGATGAGGGCCATATGAGTACATAGAGAGAGCAATGCACGTTTTATGGCGCACTTGAGGGTAGAAAAGTCATGCGATGTGTGCAGTGGGACTTAGTCACAGTTGTGGGTAGTACAATATGTGACTGTTGTGTCCACTGGAGGAGGGAGTCACTGCCTGAAGGAACAACTGTCCTCTTGCAAACAACTGCACAGAGTCCAGAAGAGAAACTTTGAGGGATTTTCTGTGCATGTCACCTTGATTTACAGTAGGCAGCACTTCAAAAGTGGGTTTTAAAAGGGACTTAAATATAGATGAGTAGGGACTTGCATTAGGTTTCACCTACATTAATGTCGTTTTCATTTAGCTTTCTTTAATAGCTGGGAAATGATCAAACATAGGAGTAAATGTATAATATTCATTTATATGAACATGTATAAATATGCTTTGGCAAGCATTTATTTTTACTAGAAAACTATTTTCAACTAATGATTTCTTTGAACATTTTATTTGTAGATAGCTTAACTTTGACTTCAGTGAAGAAATGGTGCTTTTAATTTATGATACAAAAAAGCTGAAAAACTATTGAAGAAATAATCTTAAAAAAATCCATTTCCTGATAACTCAAGAGGTTGACATAAATTACAAGTAATGAGAAATATATTATAACAGCACGTATACCACACTTCTGAATGAGACTTGAATCGGCATAATATCAGGTAGAAGTGTCTCTAAAGTCTTCTAACTTTAGGACGGTAGTGCAGTGGGAGCCTTGCGTCTACAGGATGGCCATCTCGAATTAAAAGACCTCTGAACCATAGCATCCATGCTGTAATGCTTGTAATGGAGTTTGCTGCAAAACTTGTTTTCTGTCTGTGTTTAAAATTTAAGAAAAAATTGCAGTTTTCTTTGCCTTGTCTTTTCACCTAGCCACTTTGCACAATTCTGTATAATCTTGTTAATTAAATTAAACTGGTTCTGCATGATTGCTAAGGCATCTCTGAATGGGTAATAAATGTTTTTTATGGGCCAGCAGATTTAGGTGATTCACTGCCTGAAATACAAGCCTCTAAAATGGAGACGCTGACAATTACAGATGAAGCATTTGAGCACAATATGCATGCCATGGTGTCTGTAAATGTTGATTCAGTGAGAGGAGGACAGCCATGTGTTGCTGTGCACTGATTTGGAGAGAACGGATTATCTTGGGAATTAGAAAGGGAAACAAAAATAGTTTTGACTCGTTGAAATAGGCAACATTTTAGTTGCTTTGTCTAATGTACTGGTACATGAGAGAGAGTGCGTTTTTTCTGGATTGTAACGTGTAGTTTTTGACACAGCGCTGAGCTAATGTTTACGAGTCTGGCGTGGTGGTTGGGTTTGAACGGGTAAACGGCTGTTCTCGTTAGCCAAGGAGCTTAGACTGGCTTTGCTTGGGTCCGAATAGGTAATTGCCGCAGGCAAGACCCTCTCGACTCTTTGGCCGCTTGTCATATCTCTTGCAGATTCTGTGGTTCCCAGGCTTTTGCAAAAGGATTGTCTCACTTCAGCCAACCTGCAGCTAACCGGGAAGGAAGAAATTCCTGGGAGGGGTGTTGTAAAAGCAGGCGTCCCCATGGAAGTAGCTGCAGGAAGCCAGCCCAGCCTGGTGGCTGTGGGCTCCGGTTTCAGAGCTGCTCGTGTGACCTTGGCCGGCCGTGCCCAGGAGAGCCAGGTGTGGGGCCAGGGGATGCATGCCTGGGCATGGGCGCTTGCAGCCCCGCTGCGGGTGATGGGGGGGCTTTGCAGGGGGAGGCACTGAGTTCCAGCTACCGCGTTTTTCAGATTCTTTATTTGAAAGCGTTTTAAACAAGGGACATCAGAGGCTCAGATACAAAGGAACCTTTTGAAGTTGAAAGTGGGTCTGCATGAAAATGAACTGCTTGTCTGTAAAAAGAGTCAAGTGTGAAAGAATAGGATAGTTTCACTAAATGAATTTGATAGTCTGAATAACACGCTGGAGCAAGGCAGAGAGGAGAATTTGTAAAGGTCAGAACTGATCACATGATCTCAGGCGAGGCAGTGGAAAGACATGAAAGGAATTGAGTGGAAAAGCTTCAGTTTACATTTTTCGCTTGGAAGTGATTTATATTTTTGGGTCATAAAGAGAGAATTTTAGAAATTCACTGAAAGAGGCAGGGAATCCGATTCCTCTGGGATCTTGTCTCTTTCTTATTCATTTTTTTTGGTGGTTTCAAATCTTTGAGAGATGCGAGACCAGAACTGCTTCTTATTACATGCACTCTCCCATTAGAAAGACTTATTCCACCTTACATGTTTGGTTCGGTTTCATTCACTATTGCCGTTTTGTGATCAACATAATTTGCAGGTTCTCATGTCATAAACCTTTTTAAAAAAAATGAAATAATTTGCGATTGCAAAAGACCTCCTGAATACTTGACGCTGCATAAAACGGTACCTACGGGGTAGGCCTGTGGTACAGAAGTGACGGTTTCATTGTCTTGTCACAAGCCGCTGCGATCGATTTCTGACAGCTTTGCAGAGTCCTCAAGGAGGTCAGGCTGGAGCCGGGCAGGACCTCCGTGGTGGCGAATCCTCAGCTGGAGAGCGGCTTTCTGCGTGCAGGCAGCAGCTCACCGGCTCTGAATGCAGGTGGGAGGTGCAATAATGGTGGGCAGAGGAAAGGTTGTGACCAAGTGTATGTTGTTGCAGTCGTGTGAAGACGTCCGCTTTCCAGTGACTCGCAAGGTTTTCTGAACTCTGGCGCTCCTGGACACGTAGGTGGCTTTAGTTACGAGCCGTGCCCCCTGGGCTGGCTGCAGAGTGCCTCCCTGTTGAACGTAGGTAGGAGCTAGTTATTCCAGTGTTTGCCACGTCAGGGTTTAACCACCTGGTGTTCTGCGCCTGCTGCTGAAAGCGAATGCTGTGAAGGCGCTGTAGATGGTGTGACTCGCAGTACGGTGTCCTTCGAATTTCAGGTCTGTATCTTGAGTGTCAAGGTACTGGGTGGACTAGATCGTAGCTTCTCAGAACTACAGCTTTTTTTCATGCCTCTGACTTGTCTGCCTTGTTACACTTCTCCGGGACGGATTGTGGGGTGGGTAGCGTGTCTTGTCCGTGAGCACAGCGCTCCTTTCCACAAGCGGGGGCTCCTCGCTTTGCTACCTAAGCGTGGAAGCAGCGTCGTTAACTGCAGTGGTACTCGGCATGTGCTTCAAGTGAAGTGTGGGCTGAAGTGGTCTCCTGATTGGGGCCAAGTATGGAAATAGCAATTAAGTGGTGTATTTGGGGGGCTCTCTGCATCCTGGGGAATTCTCAGCAGTGCCTGCCTGGTTCAACGTTATTGCCTGCAACGGGCCTGTATAATCTGTGACTTTCTTTTCCCCTCCCCTGCCCCACAAAAGCCATTTCCTGTTCAAAGACAAAAATCCCAAACAAACCTGATGCCCATATCTCCATTTTCTGAGCATGCGCACATTTTGTGACAGAGACGGTAGGGGGAATGTATCCCAAAAGGCCGCCCTTTAGGCAAGTTCAGGTGGAGTGGCATTTGTAGCTGGAATTAAACTTCTCTTTCGGTTGCTGTGTAGGTGGGCGAGTGGAAGGATGGTGACCCTAGCTACGGGTGGGCAATCTGGAAGTCTTTTGTTTGTGTTTGGGAGGGCTAGCTGTCCGTAGTTTGTTAAAAGAAAGGTTTTTATGTACAAAATGAGCTGCTTGAGATTCTGAACCATTAACAATGTGTGAATATGTCCAAAATCTGCAAATAAGCATATTTGCATTTGAAATAGTGCTGCAAAGCCAAATCATTTTCTCTTTTATGTACTTTCCAGGCTCTTGACTTTGTGGCTCTTGTTTCTCCTGACAGCAGACCCTTCATACGCTCTGAGTGGCAGCGGCCTACCATTTATTTGGTAAGCACGAGCAAATTCCACTGTGGAAGGTGAGAGAGGGGATATGTCCTTAGCCCCGAGAAGCTTGCTCTGTAAATGCTGAATGCATATCTGAGATGCCTGCCTGGAGGACCTGGGAGTGGTCTTTCTCAAGTGTTCAGCTCTTGTAGAAAAAATACCTCACGCTTGGGTCTTGGCAGAAAAAATACTTTTCTATTTACCTGTAAAGGGTATTAGAATATTAAGGCTGTCACAATATTTTGTTAATCAAATAAGATCTGACAGTTTTCTTGCCTTATATGTTTTAAAATGCACTTTGGTTCACCCTTAAGATTTAATACTCCAAATGAGCCTGGCAAAACTCTGTTTGCCTGCTAGTCTGCAACGAGTAACTTTTTGGACAGACTGGTAAAAAGTAAAATGTCATTTAGATTTTTCATCATCATCTCAGGAAGGGCAGGTGAATAGATCTTGCTTCAGGGCTGGTAAATTTTCATGATTTTTCAGGGCTGTGTTAATGATATTTTTATTTTTATGGGCATTGATATGGCCTAATTTTGAACTGCTATATAGTGTTTGGACTCTTACAAACTTAGCTTTTATATTTCAGAGAGCTTTGAAATTCTTCTTTAAAGTGTAGTTAAATCAATTTGTATAACTAGCTACAGAACATTTTAACAGCTTATGTTCAACTAAGTTTATGAAGTAAGGTTTGATTTCATTGAAACTGAATTGAAAGAAAAGAGACTACAAGAACAGTCTAGAAACATTTATTCCTAAGCAATGCTATGAACTCCCTAACTTTTCTCCAGTTTTCTGCCTGGTAGCCTAGTCTGACTTCACCTTCACTGAACAACATTATTTGAATTCCAAGTCTTACTTGTTTAGAATTTTTCCTTGGACGTTCTCCATTATTATGTCATTTATAGGGAAAAAAATGACTATTGAGTAGAACATGTACAATTTATGATTCCGTTTTTTAGGAAAATGGTGAATTTTAAAGCAGCAGTGAGGACATCAGGTGCTATAACACATTGTCAGGACAATGTTTGGTTACATTAAAATGTCTGTATTTCATAGATTTCTAGAGTCGGAAGGGACCTGGTAGGTCATCGGGTCCGACCCCTGCTCCAGGCAGGAAAGAGCGCTGGGGTTAGGTAATCCCAGCCAGATGCCTGTCTAATCTCCTCTTGAACACCTCCAGGGTAGGGGAGAGCACCACCTCCCTTGGAAGCCCATTCTGTATTTTGGCAACCCTCAGCGTAAAGAATTTCTTCCTTATGTCCAATCTAAATCTGTTCACCTTCAGTTTGTGGCCATTATTTCTGGTAACCCCGAGGGGCGTCCTGGTAAGCAGTGTCCCCTATTCCTTGTTGGCCCCCCCTTGATGAGTTTGTAGGCAGCCTGCTCTTGGGGAGGCTGCAGAGACCTGAGATTCAGGTCCCTCAGTCTGTCTTCATAGGATCTTACCTGCAGGCCCTCAATCATATCAGTAACCCTCCTCTGAACCCTTTCCAGGTTATCCACGTCCCTCTTGAAGTGCGGACCCCAAAACTGGACGCAGTACTCCAGCTGCGGCCTCACCGATGCTGCATAGAGGGGAAGTATCACTTCCCTAGACTTGCTCCTGATGCTCCCGCTGCTGCAAGAGAGAGCGCGGTTAGCCGTGCTTATTACCTCATTGCACTGCACCTCGTGTTCATTTTTGCGTCTGCCAGGTCTCCGAGATCTCTTTCCACTGCTGTGGTACTCAGAGTGGTGCCCCCAGTCTATAGGTGTGTTGGAGAGTCTTTCTCCCCAGGTGCAGCACCTTGCATTTATCCTTGTTGAATTGCATCCTATTTTGATCTGCCCACTTCCCCAGTCTGTCCAAAATGCCTGAATTCGCTCCCTGCCCTCCAGTGTCTTCACTGTGCCCCACAGTTTAGTGTCATCAGTGAATTTGGACAAGGTGCTTTCAACACCTTCATGCAAACCACTGCTGAAGATATTAAACAGTACTGGTCCAAGGACAGAGCCCTGCAGGACCCCACTGCCCACATCCCTCCAGGGAGAAACCGCCCCATCCATCACCACTCTCTGGGTGTGTCCCACAAGCCAGTTTTTCACCCACCTTACTGTGAAAAAATCCACATTGCAGCTACTCAGTTTGCTCGTAAGAATTGGATGCGACACTGTGTCAAAAGCCTTTTTAAAATCCAGGTAAATAATATCTACTTCTTCCCCTGCATCTAAGCACTTTGTGACCTGGTCATAAAACGAGACCAGGTTAGTCGGGCAGGGTCTGCCTGCTATAAACCCATGCTGGTTGCCCCTTACCATACGTTCTGGCTAGATCCCAATGCCTGTGTTGCAGGGCCGGATTCTGAAATCGGGGCACCGATTGGTGCACTAGGCCACTGGCATTTTTTACTTTGAGATGAAGCGAGTCATGAAGGAAGTGTTTGTAAAACCAGGTTCGGTAATGGAAGGCAAGAACTATCACCAGGATTTTTTTGAAACGATGCTGATCGGCAAAATCCTCCCAACCTTAAAGCAGGATTGCCTGGATTCATTCCACTTAATACAAGGAGAGGAAGGACCGGATCATAACTTTGTTTAATAATGATTAAGGGGCATCCTTTTTAGGGCAAAACTGTAAGAAGGAAAAAAGTACTCTTTAAGAAGTCAGCAGAGTTCCCTTTCTGGAGCGGGTCACTTCTTCGGCAGCAGGCTGCCACGTCTGCCTTGCTCATCCTGCAGAGGAGAGGGCGGGAGGACTGGAAGGAAGATTATGGCGTTCTAAGCAGCATTCATTTTGGGCTGGACTTCAGGTGGGTTTCTAAAGGACCGCGTTACAGAATGGCTGCTCGTCGTCTATGGGTAGTCATGCTCAAACCCAGGGAGTTCCAGCTCCTGCGTTCCCAGCACAGGGCACCAGTGCCCCATTATTGTCACTGTTCGCTGCTCCCGAAAGGTTGTTTGCATCTCTTACCAGCTAGTCACAAAGACTGTTTCAAGAAGAGAAACTTTGCCCGGTTGCATAGTTCTTCATTTTCCCACAAAAACAGCATTTGGCTAAGCACATTCACAGCATGATGCAAACAGTGCATAGCTTCTTCAAATGCCTCTAGACTGTGCATTGCAACCAAGGGTATAAGCAAAGTCTTTCTCTGCTATGATTATGCATTTAAACTATTCAAGCGAGTTTTGCTTATTTACATTTGCTCTCTGGGTAACTTTTGGATGTTATCAGCGTGGAAGAATTTGCACATAACTGGTAGCTCAATGAATAATTTGTGACTAATTCTTAAAGTAACAAAATACATCTGTTCCATTTAATCAGTTTTCAGGTTGTGTCAAAATAGCTCAATTTATAAAAATAAATAAATTAAAAAAAGGATTTATTTTTTAAGATTAAAAGTATGCTGCTGATGAAGTGATATAGCCAATGAAAAGAATTTAAAAGAGGGGTCAGAAAAGGGAAACAAATGATTTGGAGCCTAAAAAAATACATGCTTAAAGAGTGATAAAGAACATAAATATTGCTCTTTTTTTATAAAAAGAGGTGAGTACTGATCAGACATAAGTGTCTAAAATAATAAATTGTCAAGAAAAGCTAGATCAGGAGCAAGGACCTCAAGCGAACAAAAGTAACGCGTTCAAAACTGGTGGAAAGGGGATGCTTCGCATAATACGTAGTTATAGCCTGCGGACCTGGTTTGCACAGGAAGTTGTTGAGGCCAAGAGACTCAGCAGGATTCAAAGAGTGGGTGGGATTTTCCTGGTTATCGGGTGCTGCAGTTGTTACTAACAGTCATTGTGGAAGACCTAGAGCTCCGTGCTTGAGGATTGTAGTCATTCCACTAGTAGACGTTGGAATGATCCATTGGATGTTTATCTTGCTGGGATCCTGTGGCCCCAGCTGCCTTCCTGCCCCGGGGCCGGGGGCTGGACTCGATGATCCTCCGAGGTCCCTTCCAGCCCCAGTGCCTATGAAATCTAAGGGCAGATCATTCCTCCAATACCAGCTGGGCAGTTCTTGCATTTGACTTGGCAACACCTGGCGCTGCCTCCTTTGGAGACTCGGTGATTTTGGCATTGGCAGCTGGGCCTCACTTCTGCTCCCAGCTCCCTATTCAGATTTTCGTGTCTAAGTTTGGGCAGTTTGTGCCTCTCTGCATAGAGGAGAGCGCGTTTCAGTGTCTGCCTGGTAAATGGGAATAATAGAAAAATAGGACGAAAACCTCAAGAAGTCATCTGGTCCCAGTGCCTAGCCAAGGCAGGACCATCCTTGTCTAAACCGTCCCATAGTAGAGCTGGAGTGTTGATGGTCCGGGAAGTATGCGAGAAGCAAGGGTTTCTTTGGTAATATCTTTTATTGGACCAGCTGTATAGCTGGGAGTGATTTTAAAAATCAGCTTTTGGTCACCAATCTTTCCTCAAGTTCTTTTGTGCCTGAAATCTGACAGCGCATCTCCCAACTATACAGCTAATAAAAGGTATCAGCAAGAAAACCCTTGTTTCTAAACCATTCCAGACAAAGGCTAGTCCATCTTACATTAGAAAAAAGCTGCTAACCGAGATTCCACCATCTCCGTGTAGTCTGTTCCAGTGCTTTGTCATTGTGAGAGCTGGAGAGTTCCTCAATATCTAAGCTAAATCTCCCTTGCTGCAATTTAAGCCCATTACTACTGCTGCTGTCCCCTGTGGACATGGAGAACAATTGATCACCACATTCTTTATTAACAATGTTTTTTTGTATGTGAAGACTGCTCTGAAATACCTACCCCTGGTCATCTTGTTGCTAGACTCAATAATCCCAGTGCTTCCAACCTTTCCTCATAAGTCTTATTTTCTAGATCTCTAATAATTTTTTTTGCTGTCTTCTGGACTCTTTCCAATTTATCAATATCTTTCATGAAGTGCAGTTCCCAAAACTGG
This sequence comes from Alligator sinensis, assembly GCF_000455745.1. Classification (NCBI taxonomy): domain Eukaryota; kingdom Metazoa; phylum Chordata; order Crocodylia; family Alligatoridae; genus Alligator; species Alligator sinensis. The sequence goes on along the minus strand of NW_005841845.1, from coordinate 5,569,355 downwards.
ATACAGTACTTTGGATAAAGCCTTTGCAGTGCTGAGTAGAATATTCAACGAGGAATTGCTTCCTGTGATGTGCATACAGCCCTCCTAATGTATCACAGTCCATTGTTAGGGTTTGGGGTTTGGTTTGGTTTTTTTGCAATGGTGTAGTAGGACAATTTAGCACTTGCCGTGGTGCTTTCCAAACTGACAAACTGTGTCTAGCCTTGATGGTCCAGGAATTATGCGAGAAGCAAGGGTTTCTTTCTGTTGCTGCACCAACTACATCGTTGGGATGGAGTTAGACAAGCTTTTGAATGCAAGACGTTCCGATGAAGTTGGTCCAATATAAGATATCACCCTAAGAAATGCTTGCTTCCGGTTTATTTGATAGATGTTTTACCTTCTGTAGAAATCATAACATTTGAATACTTTGCTTCTATCCCTGATCCAGCATCCATTGGCTCGATGGATGAATTTGTTAACTTCAGTGAGTATTGGGTCAAGTCCCTGAAGATACGTTCCAGTATCCTGTGTCTTATTCTACATGTTAAGATCTGATCTCCCTTTGCTTGGCAATGCAGTACTGCTCAAGGAAAACATTTTAATTGATTTGTAAGCAAGAATGTTCTGTTCTGTTAATCTGGGAGGAATTACCCAATTAACATGTTCCCAGAGGCCTACCCCAAAGTATTGCCCCACCAGCAATATTTCTAGCAATCTTTCTTTTTAAAACATGCCATCTAACTGATTTTCCTCTGCAATTTACCTGTAAAATGTGCTTGGCATATTCATTAAGGCAACTTCATTTAAACCTCTAAAAATCCTGGAGGCAGTTACTGGAGTGCACCAGAGAGAGGAAGAAAACTGCCTTTAAACTTTGAAGCTCAGTCCTAGGTATATAGCAAGTTGAGCTCGAAGTGCTAGCCAGAGCCGAGGGCATGCTGGTCCTTACAAAACCGTCGGACTCTGACGTGAGCCGCATCTAGGTCTGAGCCAGGATTCGAACACCTGAGTTTCTGTCTGTGGATTTGTGACTGAATTAAAACAGCACTTCCGTCCCTACAAATCTTTACTCTAGACCAGGGGTCGGCAGTGTTTTTGGGCACAGTGCCAAAAAAACACCCACAACCTCGAATGATAAGATGTAGGTGTGCTAGGGGCAGGTGGCGGTGGAGCTGCAAGGGGTCGGATCCTGGTGGCAGCGCAGCCCTGGCCACTTACCTGGCATCCACCCTGGGGCGCGCACGCGTGCTGAACAAAATGCCTTAGCGTGCCACGCTGGCATGCGTGCCGGGGGTTGCCTCCCCCTGCTCTGTACCTTGCCAGGGTGAGCACGACTTTGACGCCCAGCACGGTGCTTTTAGAGCTAATATGCTGCAGCTTTTTTCTGTGGAAAGCGGAGATCCTCTCCCACCCTGTCCTCTAAGAGAAGCAAGCAGGAAATAATTTGCGTTTGAGAAGTTTTCTAGCAAAAGCTCATTAGGATTTTGTACAGCCTATGCCAAAACTACTACCGTTTAACAAATTGATTATTTAAAAGTGCCGGTGTTAATATTTATCATTGTGGTGTTCTGACATTGTACTTTTCTTGATGTGCTTGAAACAACATGTTCTCTGAATAATGCATGCTAGTAAAAATGATCATTGCAGAGAGACAAGCAAGTTGTGCATAGGCTGGCTAGTCAAGTGCTGCAGAAAGGGAATGGCAGGGAAGAAGCTGAGCAATTTGGGATTCACTTGACTTATTTTTTGTTTAAGTGCCTTTGGTACAAGGGGCAAAGGAAAACATAATCCGTGTCCTTTAGAAACTTCGGTCTAAGCGGGCAGTGCATTGGACACAATGCTGATAATTCAGATTGTGTGTAGCGTTGCCGTGAGGTCTGTGTGCTTGCTCAAGTCAGGTGCCACAGAAAGGCTTCACAGATTAGAATAGGTTTTAGGGCAAGGTTTTGATTGAGGAGTATGGGATCTCAACATTCGAATATGAAGGAGGTTCTGGGGCTCCTCGTCTTCCAGTCTGCTCTTCACAATGAGATGTCAGCTTCAAAGCTGGGCTGGAACGACCTAAATGCTGGGTAACGCAGAGACTTGTTTCTTGCTGTCACAACCCAAAGTTGTGTTTTTTTTTGTTTGTGTGTGCTTCGGCACCGCTAAATTATGTTCCCGCTAAATTGCAGCTCCTTTGCACGGTGGAGTGTTCTGCTGCAATAGAGAACCCGCGTGCAAAAGAGTATTTCCCGCCGTTTGTAGCCTTCTTTGCATGGTGCATTTCTTTTGCATCATGGTGATGCACGGTGCAAAGGAGTTCCCGCCATTTGTATTTGGATTCGTGCCACATTATTGGCCGGTTCTAAATTATGCATACGTGGCGGCTAGCTATTGGCTTGCTAGCCTTACAAAAGGCTTGGGTGGCTTCCGCCCAAGCCGGAGCGGAGAGGAGCGGAGGAGACTTCGTGCTGTGTGAAGATCTCTAAGCGATGTGGACCCTTACGGACGCAACGCGTCTCTCTTATGGCAACAGAGGTCTAAACAGCCTCTGGCCTCTCCCCGTCGCCGAGCGCAATCCTAGACGTATCCCTATCCTATATACCCAATTTTCGAACCCACGGAGTCTTAACAGCTCCGGGGGACCTGGGAACCGAACAAAACCCACGGAGATTCAGCCACTCCGTGAGGAAAGAATTGCCGAACCCGCGGAGCCTAAACCACTCCGGGGTCAAAGAACCGAGTTCGTCAGAGTCCTCCAATGAGGATTCAAGCGGAGCTGCGCCTGGAAAGCTGTCCAGCCTACACCGCGACCGCCTTGGGTGTAAGGAAATAATCTTTTCAGTCAACCACTACGCCTCCGTAACTGATTCTAGCTCGCGCGTGCCTTACCGCCCCGCGGTTTTCTCCGGCCCCGCGTGCCCGGGCTGCTTGCCACAGCCTGCGTGCACAAAGACGGGCCCGGCTCGCGCATGGCAAGGATGGGATCGGGAGCCGGCCCGCACACTTGCTTGCTTTTATAAAGACCAGGAAAGAGAAGACGAGTGCTGTTAAAGCAGCATTCAGACAAATCAGTTAAAATGACAGACAGTCCAGGAAGGGGGAAGATAATCCCCACAGCAACATGCATGTAGTCACATAGCACACGTGTAGGACTTCCCCTTCCTTGTTCACTGGTTAAATATTTGTAAAGCATGAATAGGCTTCCTCTGTTGCTACTTGTTGCATTTCTGTTATGGAAATGGCTGTTTGTTCCTTGGAAAAGGTAAGTAAGCTTTATTTCATCGCTGGGAGCTTAATTGCTTTCTGCCAACTCCAGAATTACACCAGCCCAGTCTCTTGGCCCTCGCACGGGATTGTATCGTGTTGTGCATGTCTCTGTCTCTCGTCCCGTCCGGTTAAGGAACGTCCTATTTGGTGGGGGTGCTGGCGTTTTTTTCCTTTGGGAGACTGTTCCCCACCTTCAGTCTTGAGTTGGCCGTCTTTGGGGCGTGGGCCTCTGTGGTCGCTGAAATCTGGCCGCATGGCGGGTCAGGCTGTAGGGTTGTGGGTGGAGAGATCAAGGGAGGAGACGTTTTAAATATTCATCTTAAATTGTCTGCTACATAATTTCATCCATTTCCTTACCGCTATATAGCACTTTGAATCATTCGTCTCCTCTCTTTGTTGTTTACATCCTGAAAATCGTGAGATAGCAGGCTGCCGTGCCCCGGGGAGTCCCTTAGCCAAGCTGGTGTTCAGCTCTGAGTTTCCTCTTGCTTGTTGCCCTGGCCTCTGCGTATGCAGCCAAGATTTCATCCACCTTTCTCGCCGGGTGGCAAGCAGCTTTCTGTGTGCACCCCTGCTTCCTGGGCTTGCTCCTCCCATAATGGTGTGAGACCATTTTCCCCAGGTGTCTGAGCTGCACTTTTCCAAGGAGAGTCTCATTTCCAATATCCCGTTTCTCACCTCTGTGTCCTCACTGGAGCATCATTTGCAAATTTCCGGAGTATGCATTTTACTATTTGTTCCGGATCATAAATAAAAAATGTTAAGAGCAAGTTTCCTGCAGCACCCAGTAGACGTCTCCACCTTCATACTCGCTGTTCCTCTTCTTTTTCTTACTGTCCTTTGTCCAGTATTCAGCACATATCCAAGCCAGTTGGAATTAATTTTGATAGGATGTCATTTGACAGTAGCAAATGATTTACTAAAATCCAAGTATATTACCTCTACTGTTTCTGTTATCCACTAATTACAGTTCTCAAAAAAAGCAATCAGCTTCATCAGGCATAGTGTAATCTTTATAAACCCATGTTCCTTATTGCTTTTGGTTAGAGAAAGATGATGATCTTCCAGAAGTCAGGGTTTTATTTATTTATTTTTTCATTTCCTTCTTGCAGTACTCGTTCTTTTAGTAGGAGTAGACGTTGCTTCCAGCATGGTAATTGCTTCCAGCCCAAAGGGACCGCCCTGCCTAGCATGATGCGGGATGGCCAGGGCGAGGGCGTATTTATACCCAGCATCGATGTAGACCTTGTAAAGGTCTCTCAAGGTGAGAGGCTGGACATCGGCTGGCCCTGTTGGATTACACCCTAGAGTACTCAAGGAGCTGGCAGGTGTCATAGCCCAGCCACTGGCAAAGATTTTCAAAAATTCGTGGCGCTTGGGTAAAGTACCTGAAGTCTAGAAGAAGGCCGATGTGGTACCCATCTTCAAGAAAGGGTGGAAAGTAGATCCTGGGAATTACAGGCCAATCAGCCTGACCTCAATCCCCGGTAAGATCCTGGGGAAAATTATCAAAGAGACCCTTCTGGATAAGCTGGCTGAGGGCAGCATCCCGAGGGACAGCCAGCACGGGTTTCTCGCGGGTAGGTCTTGCCTGACCAATCTCATCTCCTTCTATGACCAGGTGACGTATCACCTGGACAAGGGAGAAGAGGTTGACATCATATATCTGGACTTCAAAAAAGCCTAATCTGTGTCCCATGATCTCCTCATGGAAAAACTGGCCAACTGCGGCCTCAGCTATACCACAGTCCGATGGCTGGAAATTGGCTCCGAGGTCGGACCCGGAGAGTAGTGGTCTGTGGTAGTGAATCATCATGGTGCTCTGTGACCAGTGGTGTCCCCCAAGGCTCTGTCCTTGGGCCGGTTCTCTTCAACACCTTTATCAACGATGTGGACATTGGTGTCTGAAGCGCACTGGCCAAGTTCACCATTGACACTAAACTTCGGAGCATAGTGTCCATACCTGCGGACAGGCTAGTGGTCCAGGCTGACTTGGATAAGCTTAGTAAGTGGACGGATACAAACCTGATGGCATTTAATACCAAAAAATGCAAGGTACTCCACCTCGGGGGGAGGGGGGACCCGCAGCACGCTTATAGGCTCGGCAGTGCTACGCTCGCTAGCACCACGGCTGAGAGAGACTTGGGGGTCAGGATTGACCACAAGATGGACGTGAGCCTCCAACGCGATCTTGCAGCTGGTAAAGCGAACAAAACGCTGGCTTGCATCCACAGATGCTTCTCAAGTAAATCTCAGGATGTCATCCTCCCCTTGTACTCGGCCTTGGTGAGGCCGCAGCTGGAGTACTGCGTCGTTTTGGGCTCCACAATTCAGGAAGGATGTGGAGAGGCTTGAGCGAGTCCAGAGAAGAGCCACGCGCATAATGAGAGGTCAGGAGAACAGGCCTTACGACGACAGGCTGAGCGCCACGGGACTCTTCAGCCTGGAGAAGCGCAGGCTCGGGGGGGACCTGGTGGCCACCTATAAGATCATCAGGGGTGTGCACCAGGGTCTGGGGGAACGTCTGTTCACCAGAGCGCCCCAGGGGATGACAAGGACTAACAGTCACAAACTCCTCCATGACCGTTTCAGGCTGGACATAAGGAAAAATTTCTTTACTGTCTGAGCCCCAAGGCCTGGAGTAGACTCCCCCAGAAGTGGTGCAGGCACCTACTGTGGACCCATTCAGGAAACATTTGGATGTTTATCTTGCTGGGATCCTGTGACCCCAGCTGACTTCCTGCCCCTGGGGCGGGGGGCTGGGCTCGATGATCCTCCTAGGTCCCTTCCAGCCCTAATGACTATGAAATCTATGAAATTGCCAAGGTTTTTCTCCCTTCCTTTCTCGGAAATTTGGGTGTAAATATATTTTTAATCTGTGGGTACTTCCACAGTTTTCCATGACATTACAAAAATAACTGTCAGTAGTAAACTACATTTGTTTGCAAATGTTTTTAATTGCTTAGCTCCATCGGATGAATTATGAGCTGGGCCTGATACTTTGTATATCTTTACCCTTTTTAAGTATTTTAGCTGGATTTATTTAATACTCCTTTATAAGAGCTATCAGTACTTGCCCTGGACATGCATTGAAAAAGAAAAATCATGAAACTGCAACTGAATGGATAATACTCCCTGAAAAGAGCTTCCTGCCGTAGTGTTGGTATCTCTCTGAGATGGCATACTGCTGCTTCTGTAGCCCTTGCTAGTTTTATTCTGTGCAGCACCATGCATGTCTGTGCTGAGGTGTAAATAATAATTTTATAAGGTCTTAATTACACACTAATTGTCCAGCATTTTCTGTATTTTTCTGGTAAGATTTTAAAAGGAGGTCAGTATGGCAGCCTGTGCGAGTCTTTAACTTCTCCCCTTCATCATTTATTAATGGTCCAGCGTTCTTTTGTAATGGCCCCGCGGCATTCACTCATTCGGCTTTTATGTTATGCTTATCTTTCCCTGCAAGCTGTAAGCGACTGTGTAATTCTTGTTGGTTGCTCTCCCCTTTTCCACTTCTAGTACGGGTTTATTAAGGGTCCGGTCTTTGGGCAGTCTCTCTGGAATCCACGCTGGCCGCTGTTTTGTTCCTCGCATTCTCTCTCTTCAGAACGACTGTAGTTGGTTGTACTTTAATGAGGATGTCTTTTAGGATTTCACAAACTTGTTCCACACTGGTAGATTTTAATACTTTGTGCCATCTGATGTTATTAGACTTTTAATTCTACAAAATTTTTGTTCCTGCAATGAAATGCCCATGTTCCACTGCATCCTGCAAACACTGTCTCCCCCAGGTCCCAAATGTGCTGAATGCAAATAGAAAAGCTTTTTGCCAGTAACCATTAGCAGTGCTCATCTCCTCCATCATTTGTTCTTACTCGTCGAAAGTAGATCCAGGATGACTTCTCCCCTCTCGGGAGACTCTCCTTGGGACTATAAAGTTGTCTTCCATATATCTCTGATGCCATTTTGGCTGTGTTTGTTACCCTGCGGGGAATTGGCTAATTAAACCTCCCCATGAGTACAGTGTCCTGTGGTTCCCGGTAGTCTGGGATTTGGGCCAGGACTGTTTTGTTCTCTTTGTCCCTCAGCCTGTTGGGTCTGTGAGAGAGAGATCCCACGGTTAGTTCTCTGTGTTTTCATTCCTTGAACTGTTAACAAAAGAACGTCCCCCACCTTACCTTTCCTCGTTAAAAGTCAATGATTACTTTGGCATTTTTTTTTCCTTTTTCTTGTAGCTCTGATTTCTCCTCATAGTCAAAAAGTATTTTGGCTGCTTTTCCTCCTAATATATTGCGTTGCAGGTTCTTATCCTCCCTAGATCTCCTGGCGTTGGTGCTTTCTAGGTTATTTTCTCCCATTGAATATCTGTTTTGGATTATTTTTCTCTTGCTTGCATTTTTCTCGGTTGAATCTCATTTATTCCCTGTCTTAATATCTAATCTCTTGGTCCCTGGTTGGTGGTTTTCTGTTTGCAACGTCTTCCAGTTTAGTATCTGAAAATGTAATTGTGATGTTTATTCCCTTCTTTATATTAATGAACCTGTTTAACGTGGCCAGGCAAAATTCTGATCCCTGTGGCAATTTACTGGGCATATTCCCCAGTAAGCTACGTTGCTTATCTGTTTTATTAGTCCTTCAGCCGTTGTCCAATCCATGTAATGAGGCTTGTTGATCTGTTCAAACCTGTATGAAATTAATTTTTCAGGAATAGTTTTTCTCCTGCATGTTTGTGCCTATTTCAAAAGAAATAACATTTGTTTTTTTTCCTGATGCTGTAGCAGATGTCTGAAGCTGAATGTGATCTGGCGCGCACAGTTTAGTGTGGAATTTCATTAATGCATAGCTTTTAACTAGCAGTTGCAAATGTAGTGCACGAGCTCTGCTAGCCAGGTGGTCTGAGGTGTAGTATTGTCTTAACGTGTAGCCAGATGGGCCGGCTCACCGACTCTGCATACTGAAAACAAACACGAGCTCTGAGTTGATTAAAAAATGCCCCTTGGTCGGTAATTTGTTTGCTTAAACAAAACGCCTTGTCCTTTTATGCAGAGAAAGAAAAGTAGCAAATAGTGGAACAAAAATTGTTCAATGAAACATCACGTGGGTTGCCAGAAAACGGTTTAGTTTCTAAAATAGCTACAAATTGTAAACAGAAGTACAAAGATTTAAAAAGTAGAGTACAACTGTGTACTTGATAGGGCTACTAGGAGAAGTTTCTTCCTTACAGACTAGATAAAACAGCACGTTTTTTATTGAAAAAATTGGATGTTTTTGCCTAAAATTAAATTGAAAAGTAAGTATTTAAACTCATTCTTTATGTTAAAATTATCATCTATAAAAAATAAAGTCCGTGTATTATATTTGTACCGCCAGTGCTCTAAAGGATGGCAACCCACTGAACTAGTAGACGTTATCGACTAAGTAACTAGAACTAGTTTGAAGGGTTGAACGGACTTTTACAAGAAAGAGCTGCTTTTGCAAGTGCAGATGAACTGTTACCCTCAGTAGGGTAATAGTTTAGTAGTTGATTCAAGTCGTTCGGTTCAGCGACTTGTCCATTCATAATTTAGAAACAGATCAGAAATTAAACAAAAAAAGGAAAAAGCCAGAAAGCTTGCTTTGTCTTTTTTCATTATCTATGAATACAAAGTAGGTGTGAAAGGATGAGATCCCCTACTTCTGAAGTCTTCAACACCGTGCCTAGAAGCAAATTAGTTCAGTTAACTAAGCACAGATGCTTGCTTTGCTTAAGCATAACTTTTGTTTTTGATAAAGGACATATTTTTAAAATGTTTAACTTGGTTATATTTAAAATAAAACTAAAATGCTATGGTTATGGCTTTCTAATTGAATTCTAATTCACGTTTAAAATTTATCCAATACAATGTATATTTAACGCTTAAAAAGTAAAAATAAATAGACTCTAAATAGTATGTTAAGCTATGTAATTGTTTAAAAGGTTTATAGTATAGTATATTCTCCTAGTTGGTAAAAGAGAGTTGAACTTAGTGTAAAGGCTAGGTGTAGTTCAAATCAAGATGTCTAAATGAGTGCTAACCAAGGAGAAACAACCTTTCTTCAGGAAAATAACTAAAAAGAACAAAAGCAAAACATGATTAAAATTGATTATTTAAATCAAGGTTTCTTGCTTGCTTACTTAAATCATAATTAAACTTGGTGATGTAAATCAATTCACCCTGTTGTTTTCTCTTTAGTTCTATCAAAACCAATAATTAACTTTGACAGGGGACAGGGTAGCAGCATCATTTAGGTATTGATAATTTTTTTTTAATGGCCATCTCCATAATATTTGTTTAAAATAAAAGATCTTGGGTGTATCTGGTGAAATACGGTTTTAAAAGTTTTAGCCAGAATTCCTCATAACTGAAAATGTGTGCCCGGGATGCTGCTGTTTAGTAGAATGACATGACTTTTTGCGACGTTGAAGGGATTTGGGTCAGTTTGCACGGGCAGTTAAGTTGCAGAGCTCCATAAAGCTAATCTAATCTAATCTGGTATCAATTCTGGTTGGTCGGCATAAGTTTGGCACGGAAAGAAACGCACGTTGCCTCTCAGCGTTGGTCCGCGGGCTGAACGTGGAAGAAGTGCAGAGCTGTAGGCCCCGTGGTTCAGAGGTGACACCTTGCATTAGACCGGCTAAGAAATCACAAGAGAATGAGCCTTCTGTTTTGAGCTGAACACAGGTAGTCCAGTGCATCTCCGAGACCACGTCCAGGTGCTAGAGATGAGCAGTCGGTGCTATCCCAACTTCCACTTCTTTCCTGTTTCATCACGTTTAAAGTGCGACGTCTTCCTGGTCGTCGTTGTAGGAGCAGTCCGGCGGTTGCGTGTCGTTGTTTCCAGGCGGAGGTGGTGGGTGTCCCTCCACAGCACGCAGCTCAGGTGTTGCTGCCCTTGCCCCTGCCCCTGCTCGGCTCCGTCCTGGTGCTGGGTAGCCCAAGCTCCCCTGAATCACTGACCGCAGCCACGTGCATCGTGGGGTTGGAAGCATCTCTAGGCCGTGTCTTGTGCTGCTTGCCTGCCGAGCCCGGGACCGCTGCTGAAGAAACGAGCCCCTGTTCCCAGCACCGAGAGCCTGAGAGTGGTGGGGGCTGGCCGAGGTAGAGGACGCCGTTCCCTTCTGAGGTGTGGAGGGCCGGTCCCGAGCCCTCGATCCTGTCTAAGCGCCAGGTTTTGGTGCCCCCGAGCTGGGGCGAGTGGGGCACCCGTCCTCAGCCGTGGTCTCGGGCCCAGCGGGAGAGTCCGATTCCCAGGCTTTCCTCGGTACCTCGGCCATGACTGGACTTCTGTCCTGTCCGGTTCTTTACAAATCGGCGTGCGACCTTGAAGCAGGTCCAGAGCTGGCTGGGAGCCGTCGCAGCGCCTGGCCCGTGGCCCGTGGCCCGTGGCGCGAGCTGGCTGCTGCAGCGAGTTCACCGTGCGCGCGGCTGCGTCGTCCCGCTGCTGCGGGAGGTGGAAAGCTGCGGGTTGCGCTCGAGTCTGCCGAAGGAACGAACGACTCTCTGGCAAGAGGAGGCTTGCTCCAACCGCACCTGACGTTTCCGATCGAAATACTCAATCCAGTTTACCGTTTCAGTGGTGTTTGGTAATGTAAGGAAACGCTGGGGAGAGCCATGTCCTCTCCTTTATTCCTTAGCTCGAAAATGGAGTATTTTGTTGTTGGATATTTTCCCAATCCGGCAATTAAGGGGGATGGGATTGGCACTCTGATCCATAAATGAAACAGCCAAGCAAATGTTATCCAAGTATTTCCTTACCAGCCTTCAAAACAAATCCTGGACTTAGATCTCCTAGGATCCTAGTAACATTGTTCCAGAATAAAACTTGGCAAAGTGATAAATCTCTGAAAACAGAAGTTCATAATGGAAACGCTGATGCTAGCATAACGATTGCCCTGAAAATGTGGTGCTCTGAGAACAGCTTTGCATATTGCCCATGAATAGCTCAGAGGTAAAAGGATTAGCACTTGTTAATACTATATTGAATCTGCTAAATGTGTTGGTGCTGGTCTCGACACGTCCTGCCGTGTACACGGGCTTCGTGTTGTCCCGTCTCTGCCCGCTCCGCTCCGCTCCGCTCCCCTCCAGCCGCGTGGCCTTGCTGCTGCACGGAGGAGCCTTTGGTGTCACTTCGACTTGCCCGCCTCGCCTCTCTGCATTTCTCTGCAGAAAGAAATTAGCACCAGAAATGACATCCTGAGCTCAGTTTGTAGTGTTTCATTTGCCGCATGCAAGCGTTTTTGCACATTTTCTATGGGGGGGAGCAGGGCAGAGAAGGGGACTAGTTCTGTCTAAAAGCAGTGAGCTCACGTTGCCGGGCGAGACCGCCCTACACG
>NW_005841845.1:5554090-5557738 GCF_000455745.1 Alligator sinensis | reverse complement strand
CACGAGGGAGAGCCGCAGATTTGTCCTTCTTCCAGAATCATCGAGGAGTTGGGCTGGACGGGAGCCCGAGGCAGGACCGTCCCTGCGCATCCCTCTCCTGTACGAGCCACGGCCTAAACGATACAAGGTGATGGATGCGGCGAATGAAACGCCTGCCGAGGCGGTGGGGAAGGGCTGAACGTAATAGCCATGTTGTGACGTCTCCGGTCGCAGGCTCGTGGGTTTCTTTGTTGGCTAAAAAATGACGTTCTGGGGTTAGTGCACATTTGTGTAGGCAACATACAATATTGATGAATCTCTCGGCTTCTCTTTTTAAATGTTTTCATTATGTAGAAATTGCTGCCCCCACTTCAACCTCTCTCTGGAAAAGCTTATCTGTTTCCCGAAGAATGACAACAAATAAAGAAAATCCTGAGTATCTGTTTAAGCAGCCCGGCGTCATTCTCTCTCCTTTCCTTTCCTTTCCCCACCGCCGTTGCCATAGTCACCCCGTGGCTGGGCTTCTACTGTCAACTTTGCAGGGAGGTGTCAGCAAAACATGATGTATTTTAAATATAACCTGAAACACCATCCAGCAGCAAATCAGCTCTTTATTAAAAACCCCTTTTCTCCACCAAGTCTTGACTTCATTTAATTTGCTTCCTGCACAAAAGAGAACAAACTTTCATTACTTTAATGTTTAAACAAATATTTTTATAACATGGGTGATATGCGTGATTAAAGCCAAAATACAGGGGGTGTGCTGGTGACCATTTGCAATAGGACTGGCTTTGAGACAGTAAGAGTAAGGTAAGTGAATACACAGCAGTCGTTAATCCGCTTGACAACTAATAGCAATAGAAATTCTGTTGGCAAGAAGAGAGGGAGAGGTGTTGTACGAACAAGGCATTGGGTTTTTTCCTTTGATTTTTCTTTCTTTCTATGAATTTCTTTATGCAGTAAGGTAAGTATATAGAGCGAAGTAATTTAAATTATAACCCACCCCCCCAAAGAAAGTGAGTCATAAGCAGTATTGCTTTAATTTGCCCTCTCGCTATATACCTAGCTGTTTCAGTGTACGGTGTGGGTCATTTATTATTCAAGGATGTTGGAAATCTTGGTTCTAATATAACGTGTGTGTGCTGTGCTGCAATAGGTGTGGGATGCAGTATGTGTGTGTGTGTGTGTGTGTGTACACACACACACACTTTGTGGTTGTCTCTAATTTGTGTGGTGCTTAAAAACGGCTAAATAAACGAAGAAAGAAATAAGTCTGGCAGAAATATACAGCGGTCTGGAAGGTTCTCGAGGAGGGCTGGAGCTCGTCAGTGCTGCCATTTAGCGTGTTGTCGTTATTTTTCTATAGCTTGTTGGACCTCGCTGCTTTTACCTGGAGATCTCCGCGCGCTGTGCAGATCAGTTGAGACTTGCATCGCCTCTGTGGAGAGCTGGGCAGACGTCGCCCAGAAAGACACTGACGGCCAGGGAGATTAGTGGCTTGCCCTGAAGTCAGTAAGTTAGAGCTTGTTCAGACTTGAGGAATAATGCAGATTAAGGTAGGGGGTGAATTCAAAGGGCAGTAGGTGTTTTTGATAATTCTGTGTATGGCTGCTCTTATTCTGGAGCAAAGATGTCTAGTTCTTACTTGGCAAAACCCACTTAGTTATTCAGGAACCAGTGGGTACCTGGGTTACAGTTAGGGTTATCAACCCTGCGTGTAGGTGAGCCCCTCTTCGCTGAGGCTACAGCAACGAGATTATCCTGGTTCCTGGTCCACTCTTCCACCTGCTAGATCCGTTGTAACCCTCGCTTAGACAGACCTTCAAGCAGTGTGGGGAGAAGTAATTGGCTGTGATGGAAATGGCGCATGCCAATTAAAATAATACTTCATCAAAATAGTATTGCACTTGCTAATTCAGAGCCCCTGGTATCTCTCCAGCTCCCCTCATCAGAGAGTATTCCCTGTTTGTGGCAACTGGCTCCTTCGCCAGTTTGACGTCTGCTTTTTGGGTTGTAGCATGCTTTCCAACAACAGCAGCAAAAATCGCAGAAAGGAAATTGCAGCCTTTTTCCAAGGGATGGGAGGCAAAGGAAAGAGTTCTTCAACTCCTGACTTTTTGCAAGAAAGTTGACTTTGACTTTTGCGATTAATAAATTCAGTTGGGACGCTTCTGCTTTTCCAGATCTGAATCCTGCTTCAGTGAAACTACACTAATTTGCACTAATCACTCACTACTGTTGATCACCTGCATTTTTGCAGGTTGGCTGGTACAAGAACAAATACAGTTTAGAAAAACTGAGGGACTGTGATTTACTTTGATTTTGAAGCTTGATAGCAGTCAACATCCTATCAGTATAAAATAGCCATAGTAATGAGACCTCATTACGGCTCTCTGCTATAACCTCTGCTGAAAAGTAGGGAGTATTTACTACTGCTTTGACTCTCTTTCTTCCTTGCAGATTATAAAGGAGCGTGCACTAGTGAGGTTCTGCACTTGCAGCTTGAAAGGTAGCGTAAGTCCTAGGGCATGATTTATTTTGCTTGTTTTTCTGACTGGTTGAGCTTAAAGAAAATTCTGACTTGGCTATGGAGGTTTTTCTGTTTGTCTCCACATGGAGTTACATGGTGCTGAAGCAGACCTCACTAATCTCAGTGGAAGACGTGCCATCGTTTTAAGCAGCGCTTTCATCTGCAGGTGTCTGAGGCCTTGCCTATACACAATTCAAGCAACACATTAACTTGCCTATTTATCCAGGTGCTTGTAATAGCCCTTATCGCTGAAGTATTCAGGCAACTCACAATTATTAATGGATTTTTATCCTTGCAAGATCCCTCTGAGGCAGGGAAGTAGGATCTCTACTTTGCAGATGAGGAACTGGGGCACTGGGTGGATTAGATAACTTGTTTCAGGGTCACGCAGGAAGCCTGGGACTGAGCTGGGAATTGCACCCCAGGGTCTTAAGCCTGGGTCCCAATGTCTAGTTTCCAAGGATGTCCTTCCTGCTGTTATAGAAACTGCCTGGGTTATCTAATTAATTGGATGTATATGCTGCTCTTCTCCCAAAGTGCTCAGGGTGGCTTACACTAAAAACAAGATAAATTATAAAAACAGATGCAATATTAAAATAAAAAAATAATAAGTAACAGAACGAACACCTCTCGAAACAGTGCCACAGACGGTACTGGATTGGCCCCTCCTGCTGCGTGCCTGCCCAGTGAGGAAAGTCTCGCAGCACTTCTGGAAGATGTCCAGGCTCAGGCTCTGGCGAGCCTCAAGGAGGGAGCTCCAAAACGCCGAGGAGCGACAGCGGAGAACGCAGTCGATGCATCTTTTTCAGTGGTTCATGTTCGTGTTGCAGTAGTGGATAGGGAATCAAGTCGGCACAACTGAAATTGGACATGCTTGACCTGAAAGGGGGTGCCCACCTCGGAGAACTGCCGTGATTTCGCTTACGGTCCTTAGTGTGACTTCAGCTGGTGAATGAAAGAGCACATTACCTGCTACCTGGGTTGGCGCATCCCCCCCACAAAAACAGCATCAGCTTGCTACCACCGGCTCCAGCAGCCTTCCATGACAAACCAAAATACTGCAAAAATAACAGCAGGAGATAAACACACCTTTCCTTCAGTGTGGTGTGTTTTCTTGGAAGGCCTGAAGCAGCAGTAGC
>NW_005841845.1:5543106-5554059 GCF_000455745.1 Alligator sinensis | reverse complement strand
AAGAAAGAGCAATGGAGTATTTGTGATTGTCGTTAGACAGTAGGAAAATGCATGTAAACCTCTTATTGATGTTTTAGTTGCATTAACTGCCATAGTATTCGAGAAACATGGTCTTATCTTTACCTCCATTTAACCATCTATGTGACGGGCAGAATAATAATTATTTGTAATAAATTTGAAGTCCTCAGGGAAAGGGTTCTGTAAGTCAAAGTAATTCCTCTTCACATAGCCGATAAACCCCCTGCTCCTTTCTTCTGAAATGAGTGCTGTGTTCACTCCCAAGATTTGCTTGCTTTGCAGGCTTCAGTACTTGGTATCACTTAAGCAGGTCTTGAGAGCACTTTATAATTCCAGAAACATGCAGGTTGAAAAGCCCTTATAAATGTATATGGTAAAACATTATGACTCAAAGTTACTACATAGCTACTGGCTCCATTTAAAATATTTTTGCAGAGTTTTTTAAAGTGGCTGTTCAGCATGATTGGTGACTTTCTATGCAAGCATTCCCTAACATGCGGTAACTTATTTCTTTGCTTAAGGCTTATTTGGAGCATTAATGTGTGCCCTGGGCTGCGTTTGGTGGAATGCTGGTGTTGCTTGCAGAAATTCATGCATTTCACTGCTTTATGCACAATAGCATTTGAGCACCGTCCTCACAAAAGCAATATCAGTGTACTAGGCCTTGTTCCTCAAAGAAGCATATTTGGGGACCTACAGGTGATCTGTTGATCACTGGAAAAGTGTTAGCTGTTTTTATTAAGCAAAGAGTTGACAAGTAATGCATCTTCTCTGTGGAAATTTGGGGCATTAAGGGCACCTGCACACATGCCTGACACCTGCTCTGATGTGTGCTAATTAGCACGCTCCAGCAGCCCTGGCGTCATATGTATTTAGGGTCCCCACACTTCAGAATGGCGGCGGGGCGTTGAGACTGGAGCTCGTGGAACAAGCTTTGGTGAAAACACCCCCACTGCCGGTTTGAAGCGCAGGAGGCTGAATACAGGAGATGCTCAGAGCGCTTTAATTAGAGCGGCCCCTGAGAGCCCCTCTAATGAAATCACCACTCCCACCCTGTCCGGATGACCATACGCCTGTCTGGATGACCTTATATTCCACTGGGATTCACGGTGCAACTCAATTCCACTCTACTTTGGCATACAATCGCTTTATTATGGTATCATTCTTCACTTAGCTTTGAACCCATCGTAATTATTCCAGAATAGCGTGGCCAAAAAGGCCTCTTGGTTTCCTCACACAAAGAAGCCCTTACTTTAAGAAGAGATCTTACAAGGTGTTGAACTCTAGTTCTTTGCTCACAACCATTTTTGCTAAAGTCTGCTGTTTTAATTGCAAGCTCTGTTCAGTATAGGAGAGCCTGAATGGCATTTGTGTTACTCGTATGCTTTTAGCATATTTCAGAGAGAGAGTTTTCAAGGTAATCCCTGTTGTAATGTTCATTTTGTGGAGCCCGTACTCAAAATGTAATGAGGGTCTCCCCTCATTCAGGTAGTGAGCACAACTCTTCAACTTTTCATTCTGCTGGCTCTGAGGGGCCGGAGGAAGGTTCACGGAGGAAGGTAATGGAAGTGTTATGAAATTGAGGTATGCTCGATGGCCGGGGAAGCACAGACAGGGACTGGAATGTTTTAAATCCTGCCTCATGTATTCCAGTTAACTTGAACAGCTCTGTATTTAAATGGGTATTGTGTAGGCATTGGTGCAGAAGGAAGTGTGGTCAGGGTTAACTAGTATGAACTCTGAAGCCTGGTTTTGTCTCCCTTCCCTCCAGTGATGGCAAACACCATTAGGGTGTGGACCATTATGGTAAAAGGGTCAGGGCTTTCCTGCACAGGCACTGCTCTGGGGTAATTCCCTGTGTGTACGCTTTTGTCTCATGAAACCATGCTAGCTTACACCTCTTTGGGGGCTAAGCCACCACAGTTTAGCTTCCACGCACTAGAAGGTAGGAGGTTGAACGCAAGCAGTTACTATTGAGCAACTGATCTGAAAAGAGCTGTTTGTGGTGAGACCCAGCCCTGCTTTGTGCCTGTGTAAAGCCCTAATAAGCGTGCGCTTCCTCAGCTAGCCTGGAGAAAGGGTTGTCTGTGGCCCTCCGTGGAGTTTCTCCAGCGGTGTGGTTTCCCTTGGGCCCTAGTCTTTCTCTTCAGCTGCAGCTTGTGATGACACCAGTCCCCCGCAGGTTAGCTGCTCAATGGTGAAGCGGACCCAAGGGACGTACTTGTGTGTCGGCTGCGCTGTTTGCTGCGCTCTTCTCTTCTGCTCGCTCCGCTCCGCGCTGCCTCGCAGTCCAGGTTCTCGCGTGCTCGATTCCCTGCGTGGACCATCACGAGCTGCGTGGCTGGCGGAAAGCAGCGGGGCTTGAGAAGCTCCGTGTTGTCTTAATGGCTGTGAACTGCACGGCTTTCACGCCTGGCACTCGGGCATCGTGAGGGGCAGCAGCCCTGTTGCACAAACTCATTTTCACCAGTTCCCGGGCACAGGGAGGTGCGGAGCTTCCTCCAGCCCTGACCCTAACTGCTCTGTTTGCCTGTGCGGAGGTTGTAAGTGCTTCCAGCACCGCGGAGGCTTCGCATTGCTTATAGTGAATTTCACTCCTCTGGAAAGGGCTCCACTGTGCTAATCCTCTTGCATTGTAGCACTTGTCACCTACCAGATAGGTGTTAAATACTGCATTCAAAGGGGATTATCACCATCTCCTCTGCTCTGGCTGCAGACTGGGAGAGGGAAGAGACATTTCTGCTGTTTTGTGCGGGAGGAGTAAAGGGGAATCCACCAACGTGACTGCAAAGGTCGCAGAGCATTTTGGCATCCTTTGAGATGAAAGAAATAAGATGCTTTACAAATGTAGGGATTAATAATATATATTTGAGATGGCGTTTAGTTTAAAAGCCGTACGCAGGAGGGGCACAGTTCAGTGCTGTATCACTTGAATCAATGCCGGTTGTCCATCACCGCTGTCTAAAACCTGCGCGTTGACACATGACAGCATTATTACATCAACATATGGCTTGCTCAGTCAGGCTTCGCAACTTGTGCGCGGTTTCCTTAGTAGATGGTAGCGGAAGGGCCGCTGCTGCACGGCGTAATTGAAAGTCGGCTCTGACATGGTTCTGGTTTGACGGCTGTCTTGTCTTTTTTTGTTCCTTTTTGCAATAATTTGGTACGTTTAACTTTTTCAGATTCTCTGTGATGTTGCTGATCTTGGGAAGTGTAATAAATGATTTTAAAAATCCAGGTTGCTTAAGAACAGTATCATGGAGGGCTGTGTATGCGTGCATGTGAACACCGGAGAGGGTAGCCAGAATCGGGCTTGACACAGATTTGCTGCTGTTACTCTCTATTTCAAAGGTAAGTTTGAAAAAGAAATGACAACAAACAACAGGGAACATGGATCACTATCATGTTGCAGAGGATCCTTTAAGTAGATATATTCATCCGAGAAAATTCTCAAGCAGGCTTTGCTTGATCTTTGCAGGCTGTTAGCAGGCTACAGACTGATCAGTTCTTTACTATATCCTCTCTTGAAATACATATGGTACAAATTAAAACTTATTTTCAAAGTTATTTCTACATTCAGCTTAGCTGGTGACTTAATGAAGAGCAGATAGAGGTGTACGGGGGGTTAGCTTCTTGCCTGGGGCGTTTTCTACCCAACACTATGGCCTGTGTTTATCCCCGAGAGCAGTGCTGGCTTCTGAAGTGCTGTATTAGTAGACATGTATTGCCAACGCAGCGATGAGGAAAACAAGGGTAATGTATGCTGCAGGGTGTTTCTTATGCATCTGCCCAGTTTTATTTTTACATGGTATATTTATACACATGTGCTACCTCCCCGGTTTAGCTTTAAAGTCTCTAACTCTGGGTGTTCAGCTTTTGAAAAGGCAAAATTGATATCCAGGAAGGAACAGGGATTTGTAAGCTGCGTAGCATGTAAGACATCAGCAAACCTTCCAGTGTTTTGCTTCTCTAAATGAATTAGCGCACCCTTTAAAACCGGTCCTGCTGTTAGGTAGAAAATAGAACTTTTGGCTCGTTGATTGTAGCAAAATATGAGGAGACTCAAGCTGTCTGATTGTAGGCTTTAAATACTCGGAATGATTCATCCTACTTGCTTGTTGTCTAACCCCCTAGTTAAAAATTACCATATACTTTAAGTAAATTGAAGAAGGGTTATCACAGAAGTGTGAGAATAAATGTGAATGACAAAGCGTTGAATTCCCTCTTCAGCAGACTGCTCCTGGGTTCAGAGAAGCATCATTAGTGACCTGCAATGCTGTCGGCGAGCTCAGTGCTTTCAGCAGGGCTGGCAGGCGCGGTGTAGCGGCTACGCGTACAAGAAGAGTGGGCACCGGCAGCAGGTTGTGAGACCTGGCAGCCTGTGTGTGAGACTACATGCACAGATTGCTGGTAACGTAGGATGCAAGCATTGTTTTAATGGGGGTTTTCGGGAGCTTGAGCATTGGTTCTTCCCGACCAGTGCTTGGAGTTGGGTCAAAAGTATAATCTCGGCCACCGAAAACTAAGACTGTAGCCGTCCTTCAGACTTTGCTTGCTTGCTGGAGATGGAGAATAGGTGGAGGAACGCCGTGCAGGCTGGCCAAGCCTGGGAGATGGGAGGAGCGAGCAGGCTGTGTGCGGCTGCGTCGCGGCTGCTCTCAGCATGTTGAAAGCCTGTGGGGCTCGGTCCCCTGCGCAGCAGCCACCTTCGCCGGCGTCTAGCGTAGCTGACTGAAGGGACTGCACGCCTAGCCCGAGGGAGAAGGGGCTGCCCAGCGCCCAGCCCTGGCACAGCTGAGCACAGCGAAGCTCTGTGCCTGGGAGGTGTGGAGGGGGTTGGACACGCAAGTCTCGGTCCCCCTCCGCAGCAGATTGATAAAGCAAGAAGCCCAGAAGAAGGCACCGGCTCGGGAGGAGCACCGGGCCCCTAGCGTGCCTCCACGACTCCCAGGTGCAAATCTTCCAGGAGCGGAGAAGAGGGAGAGCAGCTGTGGGCCCATCTCCAGGTTGCACCTGTGTCCCCAGGAGGGGACCAGGCAGGCCCCTTTACCCCGGGAGTGGTGCCAGGCAGGGGGGTAGCAGCCCCAGGACTCTCGTGCTCCTCGGAGCACATCGTGGACCTGCATACCTCTAGCTGTAACTCTAGCCCCACTTTTAGAAGCCCCCTTCCCCAGCCCCGTTCCCCTAAGTGGCTGTAGCAATATATCCAACGGGCTTCGTTAACCATGATTATTCCTCAGGGCAGGCGAAGACTAGGGTGCCCTGCTTAGAGGGCACCGACACAGTGGCCCGTAAGGCTACAGCTCGTGTCCTCCCTAGCATAGTACCGTTCATTGGGCCTGTTCCACGTCCTCTTTTCCGCCTCCCTTCTCAATGCAGCCGTTGCGCTCTTCCCCCGGGTGTGCACATCTCTGCGCCTGCAATCCTTTTCTCACCTGGCTGTAGACCCCCCCCCTCCTATTTCTGGTCTCACCTGTGTGTTAAGGGGGCTGGAACGGAGGACTTTTTAGAAGTCAGATTATACCGTTTATAAAGCAGTATTGCTGTTCTTTCTGCACAGCAGTCTCTGAGCAGATGTCTAGGTAGCCATTCTGACCTTGCTTCTGGGTGGGTCAGTAATAGGCATGGAGAAGAAATACATTTTCCTTCTGTTGCCAGGGGGTTGGGGGAATTCAGAGCATTCAGCCGGTTTCTGGGAAGTCTAGCAGCAAGGGGGCAAACAGAAGAAAAAGTGTTGAAGGAGGAAAAAATGAGAAACTAGTTCCTTGGGGGAGGTTTTAGGTCAGTACAAAGAGACCCGAGACAGCTTTTTTTAATTCAGAGAGACTGCTTGTTTACCATCTGATAGCTGTACTGTAGGCTATGTGGACGAGCGACGAGTCCACTTCCTGCGAAGACGAGTGTTCGTGTGTAACAAAGCACAGCGGCACAACCGGGGCCGGCTTGCTGCCTCCCCTTTGCGTTTGCAGATCCGGCAGAAAAGCGGATTAAATAGGCCTGGAAGAGCAAGCTGCATTGTCGCCCGTGAAGTAGGCTTGCTCTCAGTCAGCGGTGGGACGGGGGAGGAATAATCTGGCTGCTGCGTGGGCTGTGTCCTGAGGATGTCTGTTTTCTGGACTTCCTGTCCATGGTGAGCAGTGTTGAATACTAAGAAAACCCAAACACCCCCCTTTTCACCTTAAAGAACGAAGACATCCCATAGGCACAGGACGAGGAAAACGCAGGAATCTCAGTTTTGTTGCTTCGACGGTCAGGAGGGATTTAAAAACAAAACACTTTTTGCTCTACGGTAGACGTGAGGGTGTGGAGTGGTTACTTTTCTGATCCCGTGTTGAGCCGGGTGTCCCATCGGGACGGAGTCTGGCTGCCGTGCCGCAGCGCCCAGTACTTTCCCGTCTTTCGGGGCAGCCTGTCCTTTGCCGTGGCTCGCAGCTCCTGTTGGGCATGTGCCAGATGGCTTTTGTTTTGAGTCCTTTTGTAGTGTCAGAAATGTAGCGTCCGGCTCTCAGTCTTGCCCAGGATGCTCTTCGTCTAGACAAAGATTTGCTAAAGATTTAGCATTGTATATCGTTAAAGTACGGCTTTCATGGACACGAGGTGGAAGAGATTCCTGGGTTCATCAAGTGGATGTTTTCTACAGCAGCACCTCTGGCATTTTGTCTGGCTCAGGTGTTGGTTTAGTTTTGTGGTGGTGCCACCACGTTTTCCCCCAGCAGCCTGCTCTGCAGTGCGCAGAAGTACAAGCTTTCTAAAGTAACCCTTTTCCCTCTAACGTGTGCACCTGGCACGCTGACCTCATGTTTACTGCTAGGCCAAATAATGACTCTTCCCTTTGTCCTGCTTTGTAGCGTGGTCCCTCTAATCCGTTAATCACTTTTATGCCCTTCTCTTAAATTAATTGCATATTTTAGTCCTTGCAGCACCTCCCAAGACCTGCAAATAAAGCTGATTTTCTGTTTATCATCTCTTACAGATAGCTAATGAAAATGTTTAACAGAAACAGGCCAAAGACCAACTGTTGAGACCCATCCGCCCCACTCTAGCTTTGATACAGCGTCATTTCTGGTTTGCCAGGTTTTCTTGAAAACCAATATATTTTTCTGCTATGTTCTTTATTGTGTTTCATTTCCAAGTAGCTTTAACCTGTGCTCGTCGTTACCAAGATTTTTAATCTGCCTTGGTGCTTATATGACCCCTATCACTCTGGTATTGGACTACCTCCTATAACTCAAGCTCCTGGTGTATATCCAGGGCGGCTTCCCCTCCGGCCAGATTACATTTTCTGGACTATAAATTTGTCTGCTTGCAATTTGGGATCATTTTTCATCCTTGCTCAGCTATGTTCATGCCCATCTTGGTACTTGACATGGGTGATGAGTACAATCTTAATCTTTCCTGCTTAGCTTGGAAATCTCCCAGGGTGTAGATTTACCTTTATGAAGACCCCCACATACTTTGTAGCACTGCCACCAGATCACAGCACGATAGAGAAGCAGGGCTGGAAGAGGCCTCACAAGTCGTCTTGTGTAAACTTCTGCGTGAGGCAGGATCATCCCTCTCCAAACCACGCTATACAAATCCATTGTCCAACCTCTCATACAGTCAACCCTGACACACCACAAGGCCTCGCACCCTAATCTGCCACAGGTAAAGCAGGGGGACCATGGCAGCTAGCGTCCCGTTTCTATCGGAGGTTGTTAATATATGCGCCAGAGCTCCTGGGTAGAGGGCCGTGCCCCCTGCTACGGAGGAAGGCAAAAAAGACCATAATCTGTACCAAACTCAGCATGGGGTAACATTCCTTCCTGACCCCAGATGTGGCAGTCGCTCTGACCCTGAGTGGAGGGGCGAGACCCTCTAGCCAGGAACCTCGAGTTTTTAAGTCCCAGCAGGTGCGTTGGCACAGCCCAGCCAAAATCCCCAGCCTGGGCTGCAGCAGCAGCCCGCGCCTCTGAGGAGGGCTTAAAAACAGACTGAGACGTGCAGCAGAAATGGGAGGGGGCATCCTGCACAGTCGACAGCTACGGCATTGATAGCAACGAATACCCATATAAATGCTGAGAGGTACTTTGTACATCTTACCCTACTTCCAGGATCTCTCATCATTCGCTCATTTTGAAACATGGGGTATTGGTGAACAACCAAGCTTCTCTGCTCTGCTTTGAATCTGCCAAACAGCGTTGATTCTCTTGTTTTCGGCAGTCCCTCGGAGTCGAGGATGGTTGTCTTTCCATGACTGTCTTGTCTTTGGGTCTGAAGCTGGCTGCCGAGGCCGATCCAGGATCGACAGGTTCTCTTGCAACTCGGGCACGTGCGGGGTGGGTGACTGGTTTCTTGTTTCGGTCCGCAACATGCTGTTTTTGCGTCTCCTGCTTTTCTGTCTCCTGTTGTTGTCGTGAGATTTCAAAGTACTGAGATCCTTACAGCAGATCTTCCTTCACTTGGGGTGGTCCCAGGCAGTAGTCTTCCACAAGCTGATGTCTGTGTTGCATTTTTTCAAGTTGGCCTTGAACACCCTTGAAGTGCCCTCCTTTTGAGCCTGTGCCTTGTCTGAGCCGGGAGAATAAAACTTGCAATGGGAGTCTGGAGTCGAATGTCCGGATGGCGTGGCCAGTCCAGCGCAGTTGATGTTGGATGACCATCGCCTTGATGCTGGTAGCGTTTGCTTGTGAGAGGACACTAATGTTGGTGCATCTCTTCCCACTGGATCCGAAGGATCTTGTGGAGGCAGCGCTGATGGCACTTCTCCAGTGAAGTACTGTCGCGGTACTTCACCACTGTAATAAGGCTGCCCAGCCCCCAGGCGCGGATCTACAAGTCCTCAGCCGCGAGCGGGCAGAAGAAGTCAATCTCATCGGCTGCAAAGGCAGACGAGGCTGCGGCGGAACGAGGTCTCCGGTCGTCCTGGCCCTTGGAGTGCGGTTGTGTCCTGTC
This sequence comes from Alligator sinensis, assembly GCF_000455745.1. Classification (NCBI taxonomy): domain Eukaryota; kingdom Metazoa; phylum Chordata; order Crocodylia; family Alligatoridae; genus Alligator; species Alligator sinensis. The sequence continues at coordinate 5,545,107 of NW_005841845.1, read as the reverse complement.
CAGCGCCGCGTGGAAGCTGATGTGCAGCAACTTCTCCACGATCAAAGAAATCAGGCGCAGGCGTCTTCCACAGATTCTCACGTACTGTGTTAAAGGCTTTGTACGTGGACCGTTCTGAGAAACTCACGGAGAGAAAATGATCAGAAGGAAGAACCATCATGCAAGTGTTAAATAGTTGTATTAAAGTTAGTTTAGTTTCTTCAGGCTGGGTTGGTGGAATGACCTATGCTGCCTGGAGCGGTTGATCCTTTGCAATGAAACGGGCTCTGCAGGCTGGGACTGAACGCACTCTCTCTTCTCCAGTCAGAATTTTTAAATGTTTCTGAGATGAATCGCAATAAGGAAAATGCTCCGCCACTAGAAAGTAACTTATCAGCTGTGCATTTATCTTAGGGTTTTAGACTGCCGTTTGATGCGTTTCTCTCGGTGTTCTTTGCACCACTTCTGCCTCTCCTTGTTTACCCTCCTTCACAAAGGTCTGGTATAAAAGGAGGTTAACAGTGGTAATTTTTATCATCGGTTAAAAATGGGCTTCTTTAACACAAGTCGAAGGCCACATTGTGTATTCCTGTGTTTTAATGTAAAGCATTTGGCATCCATCAGTGTAACATCATGCCATTATCACCTCATTGAATTTGGAAGAGGAATGCTGGAAGTAATTTGCACAGCATCGTTTAATCTTCTTTGTCAAATAATGAATTTATTATTGATTTGAAGCTGCTGGTTAGCTTTGGAGGATTGTGTTGTAACTTGCTTCACAGTTGTTTTCCTAGAGAAGCTAGCGCTAGTGCTGCATATTGTTACGTGAAACAATGATGTTAAAGAATATTAAGGTTGCAAATTCAAGTACTCGGAAGTTTGGAAATGGGTACGATCCATTGCTCTTCCTGAATGAGGCCAGGGTCCTGTGGGAGAAATCACAGATTTATCAAATCTAAGATTACTACACCCTGACTGTAAGATGGTCCCTCCATAATTAGACTCTATACATGGAAAATGTATACATTCGTTATAATGTTCTAGGTATAGAATCTAGTTATTTGAGGTTTGCCTTGATTTTATCTTCTTCCCATTGCTGTAGCAGGGATAATAATTCTGGGAGGTCAGGTAGCCCCCTTGTCTTCCCCTGTGCAGCCCCTTCGCCCCTCCTTGCTGTTGGCCCTGCTCTCCCCGAGCACATGGAAGTGAAGGGCAAATTTGAAAACACGGGTCTTCAAACAAACATACCTGTAGTAATTTGCCATAAAGGCGCGCAGACTTAGTCCATCCAGAATTGATGCATGTTACCTTTTTTGAAACTGCTGCAAATTTTAGCGCACGTTCCATAAACACACTTTTAAGCAGCGTTTTTGCGTACCTACTTGTACGTGGGACAAACTATGCGTGGTCTTCGTCCAAAGCCGAAAGGCTTGTGATTGACCAGATAGTTCATTGGGCGGGGCCCCGGCAGCGTCCACCGTTCCCACCGCTCGGCACTGGTCAGCGTGTGTGTGTGTGTGGACTCCAGGTAACCCCCCACAGAGGAGCCAGGTGCTAATTAGCCCACCGCTCATGACTGGCCCTGGTGTTTTTGTCACGAGTCCTGCCATCTTCTAAAAAATTATGTTCAGATTAGGTGCAGGGCGACCTGGTTAAACTCCACGTCTTGGAGGGCAAGGCCCCATCAATCTTATGAGACAGACTGAATGAGGAGGTATTCTGGGTGAACTGTTTGGGGCTCCGTTTGGTAATGTTTGCCAGACATTTAAGGCTGGTAAAGAAGCAGGAATCATTGGAAATAGGAAAGAGAGGCTCAGCTGATCTGTGGGAGTGAAGAAGTCTAAACATATGCCATCCGGTGGCTCCCCATGACTTGAAAAAGAGTCGGCGCTGAGGGGGACTGCGTGCAACGGGCACTACTGTATATCTGATTCAAAGGGCCTGCACTATCGTATCCTTCTGGTAGGTTCCCATCAGGGTGTTTGCCCAACACGGACCGTGTGTTTTATAGTCGTGCTCAGT
>NW_005841845.1:5538896-5543096 GCF_000455745.1 Alligator sinensis | reverse complement strand
CACATGCTGCCTTTGGCAGCAGTTTACTGATCCGCAGTGCATTCAATGAGATTTCCTTGTATGTGGATCTAGGACGAGGGGCTTTCCCCCCCGTGCTGATTGTGGAGGGGCCTCATTTGGTATTTGAGTAAGTGTGGCACCGTGCGATCGGGCGATGGACGGACCGCGGGCGTTCTGTTGTTCCTTGGCTTGCGAGCGCTTGATTTCACAATCCAACCGTTTTTATTTCTTTCGGGGTTCGTCCTAGGGCATGACGCTCGGTGGTTTTTGGCATTTAAGAAAGCAAGAAGGTGGCAAAGACGTTTCACCGACGCGGGTTATCGGCAGACTGTGATCTTTAGAAGTGTAGCACAGGCTGTCATTAGATCGTGCAGCGGAGTCGCGGGGAAGCGAGTTACAGAGTTCAGCTACAGGAGAGACCATTAGATCATCTAGCCTCATCTCCTCCATATTACAGGCCATTACGCTTCACCTGCTCACCCTCGGCACCGAGCAAAGACCTGTTGCTTCCTGAAATGCATATGAAAGCGTAAGATATGAGAATCCACAACGTCCCTTGTTAGCTAGCGTGTGCCAATTGTCAGTCACCCTTGCCACTGGATTTTTGTCCCTTATTTCTGATTTGAATATGACTGACTTCCATTTCCAGCCCCGGTTCTTGTTATGCCTTGTTCTGCTATTTGAAAAGCCCTTTAGTACCTGTGAAGATACTTGTACCCGGTAATCAAATCACCTCTGTTGTCCTTTTGATAAGCTAACAGATTGAGCTCTTTCAGTCTCACTATAAGGTATTTTCCCAGTCCTTAAATCATTTCTGTGGCTTTTTTCAGTTCTCTGAATGTTCATCGTCTTTTGTTAAGATGCCTGGTGCTGGATGCAGTGTTGCAGTACTGGCCGCACCATTACCACATCCAGAGCTAAAACACCCTCCCTCCTCCTGTTTCAACACGTCTAGGAGCCCTGCTCCATGTTCGGAGTTAGCGTTGAGCTTCCTGTCCCCCGTGGTCCCGGTACGTTCTTCACGGCGTGTGCTCTAGGGTCCCATTCTGGAGGTTTGGCTTGCATTTTTATCCCTATGTTTGTAACATTTTGTGTGTTAAAATCTTTTGTTCAGATGTGTCCATCTTAGCACACAGGCAGCTTTGCTCTGCAGCCTTGCCCTTGCTGTCTGTGTATTCACCACCCACCAATCCTCGCTTCATCAGCAGTGGTTTTACTTCCAGATCGTTGATGGAAGCGTTAAGCAGTGCCAGGCCCAGTACTGCTTCCTCGGCATTTAATTGATTCCTCGCTGACAGCAGCTTTTCGAGATCCGTCTGCCAGTTTGTAAGGTAGCACGTTCATGTGTGCTCTGTTGACACTGCCGAGGGCTCCTGTATTATTTAGTGCCGTGTGGTACCGAGTCGGATGCCTTGAGGTGAATCAGTCGCTTGAAGGGGAGGAGATGCATGGTTTTGCTGGTGGGGCTCATAGTTGGTTGCTAGATGGCAGGGAAATGTTGGGACCCTGCAGTCACGGCTGCATTTCCAGGCTTTGGGTCATACCTGCTGTAGTCATAACAGGCTCCTGTGGTCTTGTGCACCGGTCCCCCCCAACTCCTGCATCAGCTCCTGCCCTCCTCTCTCCGTTCTTCCCTGGACCCTCCTTATTGCAATCAGATTTGGTTGTTTCCTCCTATGCCATGTTCCTGGATGGCCGTGGAGGGTAGGGAGTGGTGGAGAGAGAAGGGAGAACGGTGATGAACGTAGGAGAAGCAGTCCCAGTTTGTGGGACCACTGCAGTCCCAGACAACGGCAGAAGCACTGGCAGGACAAGCCATGCTTAGGCTACGTGCAAGCTGTCTGAGCATGATTTACGCAGTTGTCAGTGCATGCAACTTAGGAGCGGGGGGTGCTGGAGCATGCTCAGTGAAGAGGGAATCGTTGATGGTAATGCCCCCCACCTCTCATTACACCCACCCTTGGCCGTGCACAGGCTGCAGCTGACCTTTTGATTTGGGGCTGCCCAGTCCGCAGCAGCTTCGTTCTGCTAACAAGCATTGGGGAGGCGGTCCACAGTTAGCACGATGCAGAGAAGGAGTGCCTTCAACTTGCTGCCATGTCGTTGTGTGTCTCGGTGCAGTGGTTGTAATCGGAGAGGTTGAAACACCTGGATCAACAGGCACACCTTGCCAATAATTGACCTTGCTGGGGTGCTCAAGCTTGGCTGTGATTTCTGAAGCGCAACTTCCTCTTCAGCCTGGAGCCCCAGCCGGACTCTCTGAAACGGTACCCGGAAAGGCAGCAACGTCCAGGGTTAGTTTTGACCCAAGGATTAAAATCCTGGAAGGCCAAACTGAGCTCTGCCACCCCATTCCCCAGCTCAGTGGACTCAGAATTGTGAGAAGCTGCTTTTACGCTTTTATCTCTCTTTAACAGGCATATTACTTTAATTAATGTGCAGTTTAGCCAGCCTGCATCAAATCAATAACTTTTACAAGTGGCAGATTATTTTTCCTCCTGCAGGAAAGAAAAGGATATCTCTGCAGATTTAGATTGTCCTTATGCTGAACTGTAAAATCACTGCTGCTAAGAATTTTACTCCATTTATAGACCAAATTATACGCTCAGCTTCCAGAGGAAGGATTTAATATTTGGGGTTTTCTGCAGATAATCTAAGAGATTTATACAGCTTGTTCCACAGTCTCTCTTCAGTGATTTATACCTCGAGCTTTTATTACAATGGGAAGACAAGAACTCAGTTGTTTGTTTGGAAGCCTAAGCCCCCTAAAGGTATGTATTCCTCTCTAAATCCTGTCTAGTCGGTGCCTGCAACACCGGGAGCAGTGGGACAATCGACAGTCGCTCGTGTTTCCTCCTCGTTTTGGAACCACCGAAAACCATGTGTTGGTTTCTGTAAACAAGGCCGTTTGCGGGGGGAGAGGGAGGGTCTTAACCTCCATCACAAAAGGAATCCGAAAACTCCACATGAAAAAGGTATGCGAGATTAGCTCGCTTGTGGATAGCTTGCTTTACAGCTTCCAGAAGGCACCAGCCAGAGAGACCTATGGAGAATGACAAGTATGCCGTGCCGTCTCGGTGTCTGCCGGAGGGGAGTGTTGCCCTTGAATAAATAAGTGTCTACAGATCGTAGATCGGCGTCTTATCGTCAGCCAGTGATCAGTGCATGATCACTCCCCGATTTCTGTTGGAGGCTGGAGCTGCCATCATCTTGTATTAGTGTTTTGTAGGAGGCAAACGTGACCTTTTTTAAATGTTTTAACTGCTTGATTAGGAGTGTCTAATTAGTTGAGTTTCTGTAGGCTTCAGGGCATTTAGACCCAAGTCCGCATCTGAAACGAGAGGATGAGACCTAGGGATAAGGACAACTTAGGAAGGCCTCGGCATGACTGGAGCCATTCAGTTCATCTTTTCAGTGCCTGACACCAAGGGTATCCGGCGGGGAGACTGGCTTTCTGTGCCATAGCGGTGGTGGACTTTGTTAACGCTAATCGTGCCCCTGTACCGGAGGTGGCACCGGCCAGGAAAGGCGTCGCTGGATCTTCCTACAGCGCTGTGTTTCCAAACAAGGGAGCTGCTGGAAGATGCTGCGTGTTGGGCCTGCGCTGCTGCCCGGGCTCCGTGGCGTTGGGCTGGTCCCAGCACCTGCATAAACCGTGACTCCAGCCACGCGCGCGTGCGCGGGGACGTGCTGCCAGGCGCGGTGTGTGCCACAAACAGCAAGGAAAGCCATGCACACGGTGACATTAGCAGACTCAACAGGAAGTGACTTTACATTCATACGTGCAGATTTAACATTCGCATATCTCACACTGAGCATCTGGCATGCTTCCTTTTGTCTTCAAAAAGCGGTGGGAGAATGGCAAGGAAAGGCAGCTCAGCTCCCCTTTCTGCTCTGTCCACAGCAACGTGTGTCGCTGGATCGTGAAGCGGAGTTAAAACAGCTACAGTGAATGCAGAGGCCCTTAATAATGTATTGCTGGCGCTCAGGCTGCATCCATTGTTCCCGAGGTAAATGCTGCTAGATGTATTTATATGGAGCATTGAAAAAGAAAATTGCACAATTCAGAATAGGCCAGTGTTTGTGTAAAATCTTTAACTAAATAGTTTCATAGTAGCTGGGGTCAGGAGGGACCTGAACAGATCACCTAGCCTGACCCCTGCCACAGGCAGGAATGAATGCTGGGTTTACAAGACCCCA
>NW_005841845.1:5531981-5538217 GCF_000455745.1 Alligator sinensis | reverse complement strand
CCCTAACTGTAAAATATTGCCTTCTGATCTCTAACCTAAACCTATTCTCCATCAGCTTATGACCATTGTTCCTTGTCACCCCAGGTGGTGCTGGGGAGAAAAGGGCTCTACCTATTTGTTCTTGATCTCCCCTGATGAGCTTGTAGGCAGCCACCAGGTCCCCCCTCAGCCTCCTCTTGCCGAGGCCGAACAGGTTCAGGTCCCTCCATCTCTCCTCGTAGGGCCTGTCCTGCTGCCCCTGACCATGCGGGTGGCCTCCTCTGGACCCTCTCCATGCTGTCCACATCCCTCCTGAAGTGCGGCGCCCAGTACTGGACACAGTACTCCACCTGCGGCCTGACCAGTGCCGCATTGAGGGGGAGCATCACCTCTCTGGGCTGGCTTGAGATGCACCTTTGGATGCATGACAAGGTGCGGTTGGCTTTGCTGGCTGCGGTCTGGCATTGGCGGCTCATGTTCATCTTGGCGTCAATAATGACTCCGAGATCCCTTGCCACCTCTGTGCTTTCAAGAGGGGAACTCCCCAGCCTGTACGTGTGCTGTGGATTCCTTCTCCCCAGGTGCAGCACCCCGCATTTGTCTACGTTGAACCCCATCCTATTCTCGTCTGCCCACTTCTGTAGTCTGTCTAAATCTCGTTGCAGCCTCTGTTAGTGGCTGGAATGTTTCCAACTGAATCTGGCTAGATTTTAAAACTATCCACAAAACACCGTGGGTGTAATTCCAGAAGCGCACCGACAAAGTGCTCTGCACGTGCTGTCGGGTGACCTGACGGGGGATTGTCTGGAGACCAGAATCGTCGAGTCCACGAGGGAGATGCTCCCAAGAGGCTCGGAGCCTGCACCTGTCTCTCTGTTTTGTGTAATCAGAGAAAATGCCTTGGGAGGCTTGAGCTCATTGCTTCTGCGTTTGTGTAAGACGGGACAGGGCTTTCAGTGCATCCCTGAGCTTGGCTGCCCTGCTTGCTAGGCTTGGCGCTGCTGTCTTGAAATTAAGGGGTGCTTTTTATTTGGAAAAGTGCCTCCAGAGCAGACCTAGCCGTGTCTCATCAATGAAATGAATAAATCTGAGTGAAGCAGATGAGTAAGTGTGTGTTTAAAAGAGAATCGTAAGTTGAGGAGCTACAAAAAGAATTGCGATGTGGAGGGATGGGCGGGCGAGGAGGAGATGCCGTTATGGGCAGAACCAGTGTGATTGTCCTCCTGCGGTTTGGGGAAAAGCTGTTCTGTTGGGAGAACTGGGATTGACGAGGCCAACTGGTAGAAGCATGTTTACATACACCTTGGATATTTAACAACGCCTGGCACCGGGAGGCCTATACCTTTCATTACAGTACAAACCCTCAGTGTGATTCCAGCAAGAAGAATTCGTTATTATGACTGGCTAATCACCATGAAGGTTGCATTCGTATCCTCCAGTGGTTGCTCAAATGAGACCGTCTTTTTGGCGCAAATTAGCGAGGATAATTTCTAATCTGCAGTGCTGACTCTCCTCTCGTGTAATCCTTACATTCAGAAGTCCTTCGAGAGACTAGTTGGCAACCTTAACTGTAAGCAGTGTGGACTGATTAGAGCATTTGGCAGAGGGATATTAGCTGTGCAAGGTGGACAGGGGAAAGGAGACAGATAAAGCAGTTCAAGTCGGTGGTCCTAACGAGGAGATGCAGAAGCCGCTCTGGGTACGTGTAGATGGTTCCCTCGCACGGGGCACTTGGTGCGGGAAGGCGCTGCGTTGTTCCCTGGGCAGGTTGTGGAAGTGGGGCCGCGGGAAGGTGCTAAATACGGTATCAGGGTGAAAGGCGGGGATCAGTCATGTGAAGGCCCCGCTCACTTGACTGTCCTCTTCTTTGGGCTTTTCTCAGTCACCCTCACTGTGCTAAGGGTTAGGATTTTTGTGTGTTGGTTTGCAGTTGGTAAACTGTGCACTCGCCACCCCATTGCTCGGAAACTGTCAGATTTGGGCTTGTTTAATATCGGGGCGAAAAACTCGCTTTTTCAAAAAAAAATTGCCTTTGGACAGAAGACCAGTACAGAAAACTTCAGCCCAAATAGCAAGCCCTTTGGAAACTGTCTGAGCATTTTAAATGGGGTTAGACTAGAAACTGCTTTGGGTTTATTTATCCTGGTAGTAGTGGGCTTGACTGCCATGACGTGTAGCGAGCGGATAACTCTTGTAACGTGGCCGTCTTCTGTGTGCGTGGGATGAGATTTTTCAAAGGGGCAAATGGAAGTTCAGCACCTAATTCCTGCTTGTACCCTTGAAAGCTTTCCATTTTAATGAGCTTATGGTACATTTGGGGTAAAAAAAACAGAGGGCCCCACAGCTGCTTCTTGATTTCTGAGCAGTGAATACATTTTGCCAGCGTCTGTAGTAATGAAGAGGTGAGAGGAACTCTGCTCCTTGGTGGTGGAAAACGAGGCCTGAACTCCTGGGGTGCCCGCAGATGTGCCGCGGGGCTGCCCCGTCCGACGCGCTGTGATTGCAGCGCACCGGAGCATGCGCGATTAATTGAGTCTGCTGCAGCGTGGTAATGCCCGTGCTCCAGGCAGCCTCTGCATCTCGTGTGTTGGCGTCCCCGCGCTTCAAAATGCTGGCGGAGGCGTTTGAACTAAAACTTGTTGAATGAGACTTGGTTCAAGCGCTCCTGCCGCCATTTTCAAGTGTAGGGACGCTGATGATACATTAGACCCTGCCGTGCTTTAATTGGAGCGGCTCTTGGACCTGCCACGTGAAAGTGCCCTTAAATACTACCCTCTTCACCCAGCTACAGCAGAAGGCTTTGACTTGTATTCTCCCGAACCTTGCACACGCTCCATCCAACGCCGTGCACGAGGCAGTCGGCCTTTAAATGGTTGGGTTCTCGTTTATGGTCACACTTGAGCAGGCGAAGCAATCGGCAGATCTGCGGTTTCTGGAGCAGACGTCTTGGCTTCCTCGGGGCTCCTCTTAGCTTCCCCAGGTCTGCTTCCATTCTGCCTTGCACGGAGGGAGCAGCGTGAATAATTAGCTCTGTGTCTCGTTATGAAACTGTCCTTGGGCTAGGTGTCTTCCTGCAGGCTAGCCGGCCTCCCACCTTGTCAGGGAAAGCAGATGGGTGCATCTGCAGGAGCGAAATGAGACCCTGCAGCCTGCTCCGTCCGACTTGAGGGCTTCCCTCCTGGGGCAGGCCTCTTGCCTGGTGTCTGCAGCAGCCTGGCAGGAGCTGTTCTTGGTTCTCCTCGGTCTCAGCGGGAGCCGTTGAAGAGCATCCTTCAGCAACCAGACAGCCACAGATGTGCGCACCAAGAAGGGACGAGCTGTTGGGAGACTTAATTTAGTACTTCTCCTTCCTCCTCCTAACAGATTTCTCTGACTAGTATTCTTTGGGGGAGGCAGGCTGCAGGACTTGTCCTCTGCTCCTGTCAGAAACCATGTTGCTTGTTCTAACATCTCTTCTCATTACATAGTGGGAACCGGGCACTCATCTCCTCCAGCTGGGGATTGGCCTTGTCTGCCTAAGTAGGAAATTTTCCTTGCCTATAAGCAAGTGGCTTTTCTTTGACAGCAAGGTCAGTCATTAATGCCTCACCCTTGGCTTGTGCGGTGTTTCAGTGCTAGTTACTTCGCTAATGTTCTGTTTCTTTGTCCTGCAGTTTTGAAATGCATGTCTGCTGGGGAGCAGCCTCCATTAGCGGCTTGTCATTTAAAGTAACTTTAGGAAAGTTGCCTGCTTTCAGTTTGGGAGTAGAGATCTGCTCGTTTCCACAGCCAGTTTCATTCCAGCCAGGTATCTCGCTGCTCGGCGCATAATTACATTTATTTGGTAGTAGAAGAGCTGTGGGATTTGCAGCTGTACAAGTGAACAGAAGGCGCGCTAGAACTTGGACAGTCTCCGCTATCAGAGCGTGGTTATATGGATGGGAAAACTCTGCGGGAAGAATAATTTTTATGGGCAAGAGAGCGCTCCTGTCAAATGCATTCACCAACATGTAGCTCACGTGGCGGGGAACTTTGTCTTGGAGAACAAGACTGAAAAGGACTTGGTGGTGGATAACCAGCTACCTGTTGGCTTCTCTCTGGTGGCTGTAATAAAGCCATGGGGTCGGGAGGGGCCTCGAGAGCTGTCTGGTCTGAGCCGTGGCATCGGGGTCTCCCACCAAGCACTGCCCCGGCCCAGGACTGGTGCGTTCGGTCTAACATGGCTGTGGGCGGACGATCAGAGTTGTAGGTTGGACGAGACCTCAAGGGTCATCTGCTTCCAGCCCCCTGCACGAATCCTCCTACCCAAAACCTCCAACAAAAGATATTCTTGAACTTCCTTGGGGAGTCTGATCCACTGCCCTGGGAAGAGCGCTATCTTGATTTTCGATTATAAACAGAGCAACTGTGTAAAAATGCTGAGATCATTGTCTTTTAAATGCAGTGTTGGTGAGAGCACGCTACTGGAATACGGTCCAGTTTGCTATGCGTTGTTCAAAAAGATTATGCGTTTTTGCTTTTTGCTTTTTTTAAAAGAAGGTTTCAGAAAAGAGCTGCAAGAACAATTCAAGGTTTGGAAAGCCTGCCTTCAAGTGAAAAGACTAAAGAAGCTCAGTCTTTATAGATTATTCCTGAGAAGGTTAAGAGGCAACTTTTAATCACCTGAAGTTTGTAAGTGCCTACATGTGGAGAAAAATTGCGATGATAGATTGCTCTTAAACTTAGCAGACAAAGAAATAACAAGGTCTCGTGGCTGGCAGTTGAAGCTAGAAAAATCAAACTGGAAGCAGACACATTTTTTACAGCAAAGGAAATTTGTCACTGGAACGGTTTAGCGAATTCAGTCACTTGAAGTCTTTGATCCAAGCCTGGATAGCTGTCTCCGATTGGGTCGCTTGGGCCCAAGGTATGGGTTGCTACCTGGGGGAGGGCGGTTCACCGACCTGCATCTCGCAGGAGGTCCGTCCGGCTGTTCTCTCCTGGGTTTAAAATCCATGATTCAGGGCGTGTTGAAAGAAAAGTAAGTTTTAGTTTCTCTCATTACCCGTTTCCAACTTCATACTTTGCTGACACAGCCTTTTCTTACCTCTGACCTAAAACAGGCAGAAATGTGCCACCACCGCCATTAGTATTGCGATGGGAACGCCACTTATTTCTGACGGCTGTTTTCAGCGGCGTTTTGGTCCTTGCATGCCTGCTCTCGCAGTGGAAGAAAGCGCATGCTAGGGAGGTGGATAGGTGCCGGGCTCGTCTCTCCTTTACAGCTTCCAGCATCAGAGGCCTAGGAAGTCGTAATTTGTAGGGTGCACCTCTAGACACAATGCCTCGTGCCCACTGATGGACCTCTCTGGCATGGATTTGTGCAGTGCCCTTTTGAACCTGGTTAAACCTGGTCTCCCTGCCCTGGTGAGCCTGTTGCAAGAGCTGCTGTATCTGGAGAAGGCCAGATCTCAAGTGCTCGTTAAAGGCAAATCCTCTTTAACTTACGCAGGAAGTTCTGTTGACTTTGCTGGGAGCAGCTATGCGAGCGGGACTCTGGCCCCAAGGGTTTTTATTAGCACTTTTTTGGAACGTGTGCATTTTATTTCCTCTTTAAGCTACGTGCATTTCATTTGCAAGGTAATGAGAAGAGTGCGGAAGCCCATTCTGTCTGCCGTTTTGGTTTCATCCATGGCAAAGACTTGGTGCAAATGACATAGCTTATCGGTGAATCTTCTTGGAGAAAGACGGCTAATGTTGAAGCCATGCTATGGGTTACGGTGAACCCTTAAATCTAGTGATGCAATGCATCTTAGAGTTTAGCTATTTGGATTTTGTTGTAAACCTCTTAGATATGATACAGTGGAATCCTCTTAAACACAAATTCCGTGTAGCAAGTGACAGAACATAATGAAAGCATAAACTGTTACACAAATAAAACTGTCAGATGCATAACACTACTGCTATAAACAGCTGTGGGTTTCAGTGTGTTCCGCCGAATTTAGCAAGCTGGGTTAGGATGCTCATTTGGGGGTCAATTTTGACTGGCGTGGAAGAGCTCTAAGCAGTATCAGCACTTGCTGAAATAACACTTCCTTGCATCTGAGGGAAACCTGGGCTGTCAGTATCTTAAAATATCCATAATGCTGGTAAATTAATACAGATCCTACATAATGCATTACTTGTTCAAGGCACCATGCAAGCATTTGTTTGTGAAATTGTTAGGAGATGCCGTGTATTTTCCCTGTGATGCAAGTGAATTCCTGAAATGGTGCCTGGAATAGTGCTGCCGAGGAATG
>NW_005841845.1:5484173-5531960 GCF_000455745.1 Alligator sinensis | reverse complement strand
GGAATGCCGCGCCGACGGTTTATTTGTTCACGCGCTCCGATTGCCTCTGCGAGACTCGGGGCGTGCGGATCAGCAGTTGCCCGGCGTACTGAACGGTGACGGAGGGACCTCTATGCCCATGTTACAGCAGAGACCAATAACTTGCTTAAGGCTGCGTCGGGAGCCAGCGAAGAGGACGCTCGACTCGCGTCCTGGTCCTCAGTCCCGTAGACTTAGGCTCCCATCCCAATGCAGCGAGCGCGTGCGCAGGTTTTCTTGCTGATGTTCTCCGCTGGAGTAATGGTGCATAGGCAGCAGCGGGCAGGAATAGGTGTCACGGTAGCTTTGTTAAAACAGAGTTTCTTGCTTCTGCCTGAAGGGAAGGTGGGCGTGGGAGGAGTATAGGCAGGCTCCGGCACACTGGCTAGGCACGGCTAGCAGCGAGGCAGGGAAGTGTCACAGCCCTGGCAGCACGGGTATGTTCCTACAGGTATCGTTGGGGGCGGGCGGGCAGGCGGTGTGGAGCGGCTGTGGGGAGCAGGAAGTGTTTGACCGTCATGTTGTTGGCCTTACCGTGGGCTTTCTCCATCAGCCGTGTAGCTGCACTGGTAGCGGTGCTGGCGTGCTCAGGACCTGGATGCGCTCACCTGAAAAGAGTATCCAGGTTTCTGTGATGCAGTTATAAACAGCCGCGTCTCTCTCTGTGCTGGCGGTTGCACTGCAGCCAGGAACCAGGCACAGCATTATCCTGGCCCAGTGATTTCATCCTGGCTCATCTTGTCAAGGAACGTGAGCATTGTGCATCCCACGTGTCCTGCCGTTACAGGCGTGCTGCTGCTCCCCGGTATGTTCAGCACGTTACAACGGACTACTTGGTCCCTGCTCCCAGCCAGGCCAGGGATTGCTACAGGCTGGAGATCTGCGAACACGTGTTAAATCAAGGAATCTGATCCATTTTGTATAGCATCTAAAAACGCTGAATGACTTTTGGCAGGCTGCATAATTTAAGCGAGATGATTTTTTTCACCCCAGTGAGGTTACTCTGGTGTGAAAGTTAAACAATTGGGCTGACTGGTGAATGCGTGCAGTTCATATTTTGCATAATGCTGTGTTTTCAGGTGACCTGCTTTGTGACCCAGTATCCACTTTCCCTGGCACATTTGTAGATGTTCGAAGCGTGAATTTGCTGTGCGAGGCAGCTCTCCCCTTCCGCCGCCACCGAAAGACTCTTCACTGCGGTCCAGGGGAGACTTCAGTTGGCGTCGTTACATCATTACTGACAGCGCGATTTCATTTGTGCTTGTACGTTCTGACAAATAGCCCGCTGAACGCTTGGTGGTAAGAGACTCTAAAATGTTTAGGTTCAATCAAAGAAGCCAAAGCAGAAAGGGTGAGGGGAGGGGGGCCTCTGCATTGTGGCAGCGAATCCTGGTGGCTGGCTTAGATCAGTAAAGCCATTGATTCGCAGGCTCGGGAACCGTGATCCTAAAAAGAAGCTTCCTACAAATCTCCGGGCGTACCACAAAGGGAGAAATAATGGCTAGTGCTGCATGGGCAGCCCTTTCTGGGGAAAAGCTGCGTTTCTAGGATTCACAGATGTTCCCTTTTGGTATAAATTACGGAGGTAGCTTGCGCTATATAGTCTCTGCCTCCGCTTGACAGAGGGGAGCAAATCTTTGTGCAGACCTCTAGGAATGGAGGAGCGACATTTGTGCATGTTCTTTCAATTATAAAAAATCAATCACTGGAATCTTTTTTAAACCAATCACTTTATTTCCAAAGTTTATAAAAGTTATGGTTAACAGTTATAAAGGAAGATTTGTTTTTTGTAGAGCATATTAAGCGTAACATTGATTTTGACTTGAAAGTGTCCAAAAAGAGAATTTAAGGCAAATAAAACGGGCATGAAGGGACGTGTTTTGCTTGCATTCATAAAGATGGTACTTCAGGGATTTCTATGAAATAGAAAACCTTCCGCAAGCTGCATGAAAAGTAATAAATTGTGCCTGAAAACACCCCCAGCTTGACTATAAAGGTCTTATCTCACCCGTGTAAAATATTTATGCGTAAATGCATATTTTATATTTTGCCTTTACCATCCTGGGGTTGCTTTATACTTCATAAATGGCATCTGTGGTGTTTCCTTGTAGTGGAGACAGCAAAAATGTGCTCTTCGTAGGATGTTATTAGTTTGAGTTTTTCTTTTAGCTTATTCTGGGTGCAAACATGGATTAAAAGGCTGATTAGAGCCGAGAGCATGAGGATGATGCAAGCGAAAGTGAAGAGCAGGGGATTTCTTTGTGGAGCTGTTTAAGTTGCAGTTGACTTGAGCCGATCACTCGCGGTGGTTTGAGGTTTTGCATGTTAGCTGCGCGTGTTGGTCTTTCCAGCCTCGTGCCAGTGTGACCTCCGATTTCAGCTGTAGCCGTTTTCAGTGTGCAGCACGACTTGATGTTACTGCTCAATATATTCACCGCATTTTAAACGTATTTTTGTGCTACGGTGAAAAGGCCTAACAAGACCTCAGGACTGCTAATCAGGAAGATGTTGGGAGGGAGTAGGAAGGTGACCTTTCTTTAGTGGGTGGTGCTAATGTAATCACTTATCGGCCTAGGACGACTCCAGTTCTGCACGCGGGCTTGCAACTCAGTCGAAATGCATCGCAGAAAAGATCGAGGGGACTCGGTCCCGCTTTGAGTACCTAAACAGGGGGAAGGTACCTGGTACTAAAGGATGCTTCAGTCTGGACGAGGAGGAATGGCACGCAATACCTACACCGGTGTCAGCCGTTGCCTTATGGAAACTAGGAGAATTCATGCTAGGAGCAGGGAGAAGATTTTTAACCGCAAGGATGGTTTGCCGTTGGTATAGCCCAGCATGGGGTGCAGCGCAGCCTCCCGTGCTTGGAGGATTAGATAGGTTTTATGAAAAGATCTGGCCTAGCTCCAGGACAACCTGTGGGGCCGACCAGAGGAATGCCTGGGCGAGCTCCTGGAACGGGCCTGGCGCGGTGGGCCGGGCTGGAGGATCAGGAGTCCTCCTCACCTTCGTCAGGCATGGCTGAGTTATTTTCAAACAGGGTTTTGAGCCTTTTGAACAAAAATTCAGAAAGTTTGGACCTTTTTGTTATGCCCACCCCCATCGCTGCCTCCCCCACCTCCTTCTCTGTATTCTTATCCGGGTCTGTCCCCAAGGCACCTGCTGCTGAACAGCTGTTTAGCTGTTCTCAGGTGTGGACAGCCTGTCTTCTTCCCCATCTTGCTAGACCTCCGAATCTCCTGCCCGGTGATCGAAAGCAGGGGAATAGACTGCTAAAACCCCACGGAGACCTGCATTTGCAGAAGAGACCCAACACCTTCTTGGAGACCTGGGAATACGTTCGGGGATTAGCGGCAGAGTCACTCCTGCGTTGGGCTGGTGACGTCCTGGTTGGCTGGAGCACAGTTTTAGGTTTGCGAGAGGGCAGCGGGATCCTCCTCTCAGCACGTCTGATAAGAACGGATGATCTGAGATGGATGAATGTGCTCGGTTTCACAACTTTTGGAGAGTAAGGCAGTTGAGTTGCAGTTATCTTTTGGGGAAGAAGGCTCCCACACACGGTGGTATGTCGAGTATGCAGGACTCGTCCTGTGCTGCGCGCTTTCCGTGACCTTTTTGGAAGCAAGGCGTTGGTGGAGGAGGGGGCTTTGCTTGTTTGCTGCTTGTTGAAGCCTCTATGAAGTTTATGGCTTTCCTGTCTTTTTTCTGGGGTTTGTGGTATCCTGCGGTCTTCCCTCCTTGATTTGCTGGCCTGGTGCTAGACAACAGCAATTATTCCAGCCCCTCCCAAGCAGGGAGCCTTCTTTTGTGATGGAGACAAAAAGTGCTTGCACCATGAGAAGAATAGGTTTTACTTGGAGAATTTTATATAAAGGAGCTGTGGAGTCCTGGGGCTTTCTGCTTAAGCCACCATTTTGCTACCTGACACGCTGACACTTCCCAAGGCAGCAGTTGCTGAAGGAAGACATTGTCTGGCGTTACGATTGTCTTCCAAGCGAAGAGCAGGCGAGACTGCCGAGGAATGCAGCTCTTCTGGCTTCCTTCCATCTTAAAGCTTCCTACATTCCCCCGACTTGCTAAATATTGAAAGCGATTCGCTCTCAAATATAGCATGGTGCTTTCTCACGGATTTTTAGTAGTTGGGCTTAGAGTATAAAATATTAAATTTCTTCCCATTAGTTTTAGCCTCTCCAAATAAGTGGTATAATAGCAGATTGGGACTGGCTGTGCGAGCTATGATAACAGGGCTACTGGAAAGGAGTAATTCCTACTTGGCTGGAATGAATATGAGCATCACAGGAAATAAAATAATTAAAGTCTAGCTCTTGTGATGGCAAAGTAAAGCCTTTGTGAATTTCCATTAAGCAGGAATCTAACCCGTTCAATCCTAGACCTATATATTGGCACATCAGGTTTCTTTGCTGAGATGCCTATTGAAGTTTGGCTGCGGTAAGGAAAAGAAATAGCGTGCCTACAGCTAAAGTTAACGTGGATTAGCAGCACCACTAGAAACCAGCAGAAGAGGCCCTTGCATCATGTCCCATCGGAAGGGAATGCCTCCTTGTTTTTTCCAGTAGTGATTTGCTGCTGTATCAGCTTCTGGAGTAAGCCCGGAGTCGGAACCGCAGGGTACGTTCGGTGTCCAGAGCGTGGTTGCACTCTTGCGGGCGTGTGCTGATGCAGTGGTTTGAACACGTGGTGGCGGATTTACCATCCCAGAACAACGAGTATTAATTCCCATACCAGAGTTTGAACCCTGAAATTAGGAGAGATTTTTATTTGCAACCGTACAAATATTAAGAAACGCTTGCATAGAAAAGGGCAACCCAAATGTTTGATGGAGGAGAAAGGTAACTTATGCAAGGGATGTTTTCATAAAAGGGGAATCTTCATTACTTTTTGAGTGTATGGAAGCCCCGGGCGTTTTCCTGTGATGTTACGGTGACTGAATTACACGAAATCTATTTTAGCTGCTCTTAAAGCAATTTTAAGTGTGCCCACTGAAAGGGATTGCACAAATTTAACTAAATCATTTTCTAAATTGATTTTGTTAAATTGGTGTGATTTTAAGGCATGGGTTCATGTACCTGCTGCAGGAGTTATAAGAAAGGTGCAAGATGCATGAGCTTGGGCTCTGTTTGACCCTAAGACTGTTGTACATGGACGCTGGTGAGCGAGCCCTCAGAGGCTAGCGCGAATTTTCTAGACCAGTGAACCTCAACGAGGATGACATGGCACCCTGGGGTGCCTTAAGATGCTTTCAAGGGTGCTGCACAATGTTATTACTGTTTGGTGTGCAAGTATGATTCGCAAGATAAGCCCAAAGTTTTCATGCAGGGAACCATAGTGGTAAAACCATGCTGACCTATTGTGGCTTTCTGAGTTCTTTGCAACAGAAGGCTTGCTCTAGTATTTTTCTCCTGTCAAAAAGAGTGAAAGCTAAGAGCTGGCACTTTCCAAGGGGTGCCTCGCGTCTAAGGTTGAGGACCACCGCTCTAGACGGCGCACGCTAGAGTTTAACTTCACGCCAGTGTCTGCTGCCAGGAGCAGCAACGTGCTAACTGCTAAGATACAGCAGATCTTTAAATCAATCTGATGCATCTGGAGTAGTTACTGGAAAAGGATAAAAGCCTATTCAAATAACTGTAGCCCCGGAGTTTAATGCTAATGTTTTCATAGGGCACACAGAAGTCATTATGTATTTCATCAGAAGACGCAAATCATTAGGGTTTGCGAGCACAGCTGGAGATGGATTGTCAGAAACGCCAATTAAACCTAGGCTTTGGAAATGGGTAGTGATGTAATGCATAATCCACAAGTTATGAGAGTATTTGTGGCCAAGAATCAAGACATGGCTAATTCCCTGCAATTAGGATGTTATTTTCTGGTTAAGACCAAGATGCAGTATCATAAATAACGGTGAGGGGTTTTCCAGTCGCACAGGATTAATGCTGCCTCATGAAAAGTCGATTGTGAGTATCAGAGGCAGGTTAATGAGAATGCCCTGTTGAAAACTCTCTCCTTGATCTGGGCACTAGGTTTAGCCATTTAATTAGTTCATGTTACAATTTGATTTGCAAGCAGGTGAAGGGATGATGGTTTCCTGTGATCTGGAGATTTTGAACAGTATACTGCTGTTTGTATTTCTTTAATTTACGTACCCCATGCTAAAAGGGCTGACTAGCAGGCTAACAGTATTTCTTCCCACAATGCAGCTTTTGAAACATTATTTTTCGAAGTCTAAGCTAGCTCAGAATTGCCAGACAGCAGCACAGAACGAGGAAAAGAGATTTATTGTAAAATCCCACTCTGCTTAGGGGAAAAAATAAATTCTAGGCAATGCCTAATTCGGTGAATTTTTCTCTATGCTTCAGAGGCAGCGTAGTTTGTATATATTACATACAGAGGATTCATTCAGATGCAGGGTTGGAGTTTTTTTACCATCTCATCAGCACTATCTACATTTCTTACATGCATGTGTTTTATAAAAAAAAAGTAAAAGGCAGGTTAAGAAAAACATTCCTGGAAGACTGTTTCTTGTGCGTGAAGACAAAGCGTATGCCGTTAATGCAGCTTGGCACAATTTCGATCCCACCAGCTAAAATGAAAGTTGAAATTCTGAAGTGCGGCTTGTTCTTGTAAATAATGCACACTCTAAGTCAACACTTTGTATCATTATCTTGAGCAATGGTTTAACCTTGATGTATTTCAGAACAAATACATTAGGCAAACGTGTTGTATACTCATTGGGCTTATTTGTGAACATAAACCTTTTCTGATTATATATTAATGTGAAATCATATCAGGATGTTTGGTGAAGATTTATCTCGCTTGTTCTCCCTTCTAATCAAGATACAGTGTTTAATACCAGGCACGAGGAATGAGACGGAGACTAGAATTTGTCAACTTACAATTCACGTGAAAATTGCACTCCGTTTTTGACTTCAAGCTCTCTTCCTTCAAAAGGGTGTATTCTACTTTAAATACAGTTTAGGCAGAGATTATTTCCATAGAAAGCAATTTAACAAGGTTTGATTACATTAACATGAAAGGAACATGCCAAATTTAATTTAATGAGGAGACCTGTAAAACAAGTTGGCCTTGAGAGCAGTAAAGTGACTTGAGTGGAGTGAATGATCTGATGGAAAGGAATGCGTGTTTGAAATTGCCTGATTTAGGGGCAGCATCTGTTTGTGCAGTCATTTAGAGAGAATGAGGTTGCTGTGGAGTCTGGAGAATGCGCTTTCCGTCCGCCGCCTCGGCACAAAGACGGGATTTCTTATCAGGGTAGGGTTGGGGTCACGCATCTGCCCTCCCTCGTTGTGATGGCCCGGTGTGAGTTTTTCCTCCCCCCTCCTCTGTAGGGGAGGGTCGGGTCACGTCCTAGCAAAGGAACGTCCCCGGGAAATGCCCCTCGCAGTCCGTCCCCACCCTGTTGCCTGACAAACCCCTTTAAATACAAGCCAGGTGTTTAACAGAGTCGCTGATGGTCAAGCCTGTGACTTTTTGACCAAGTCCAAGCATGCTGGCATGTTGGTCCAGTGCTGCTACATTAAGGAGAAATTTGTATTCTTTTAAGGAAAACTACATGACTGCTTAATTACAGAACCTCTCTTGTTTAACAGGGCACTAGAAAGTAGGTAATTTATGTATTTATTTTTTAAAGTGAAACTGTGCGCACCTTGTTGATGCGCTCCCTGTGTGGTTTTAACACTGGCCTGCTGAAGAAATACACCTGCAGTGTGCTAATGTTACTGGTATCTCACCCTGTCATCTGTGGTCGGAGACTTTTTGTAGCCCCAGTCAAGGAGCCGCTCAGTTTTCCTCGTGGCCTTTTATATTTGCACTCCAAGCCCTGAAAATCCTCAATGATCTTGTCAATCATTATGCAAGAAAATCTTCCTTTGTGATGTTGTGTGGATTTATCTGTCAGCAATTTCCAGACAGCTGCTTTTGGAAAGAGCACTCGGCCGTAAGGTCACGTCTGAATCCTTTTGCCTCCCTTGCCACTGGGGAGGGGTTCTCACTCGTGTTTGGGGTCCTGTTAGGGCCTTGCCCACACAGTTGGGAGTTCAGCTGCCTGAAATTAAAATACTAGTGCTGCCCTGGGTTTGATCTGCCCTCCTATCTTGTGTCACTCGTGTGTGTCTCGTCATCTATCGTGAATCCACGTCTGGGACGGATGGGGGGAGCCAGGGTCACTTGCACTAATGTGTCCGAATTGGCTAATGCTGCTCCGTTACTCGAGTCCATTCCTAGCACCCGACAAAGTCGGCTGTTGCCTGTGTAAGCTCGTGCCGCTGAGCCTGCCCTGCCTTTGCCTGATTGCAGATGAACATGGCTAGCCGCCCTCTTGAGCACCAAGAAGTGACAGGCTGGCCAACGGTAAGAGGAAGCGTTTGCTTTTTGTGTCCGGTCTGTTGTCAGTACAGAAATCTGCCTTGAGAACAAGCACTCTTAGCAAACTTGCATACGGTGGGTGGTGAGCTGATGGAGGTAGTTGGCGTGCCCAGGTCTCCTGTGTCAGTGGGGACTGAGGCGTTTAACCAGGGTATATGTTGCCTGTAATCTTGGTGTTTACAGAAGAGTCCACGTGAAATGAAGTCAAACCTAGTTGCAAATCCGTTGGCTGCTAAAATGCAAGTGATGATCGATGGCAAGTGTCTCGCTTGTTAGTCTGGGATCAGGATTTAATTGTGGTTTTGGGTGCTGCGTGCCATCTGCCCACCATGGGGCCAGCGCTCTAAACCAGGCTTCTCTTCTCTGTGTGTGTATTTCTCATCGGTTTGTAGGTGTGAAGTGGTACTAATGAGTGAAGCTAGCTAGTGGTTGGGTCAAAAAGGCTTATTTATAAGCTCTTAATGAGCAGCCAAGGGGAGTCCTCTGGCACAGAGCGGAGGAATAGTTTTGTGCAGCTCGGTGACAATTACGGCTGTAGATCACTGCAGATAGTGGGAGCAGAGCTCTCAAGTGCTCCCTCGACTAAAGGGCACACGAACGTTTCTGTTGATGCTCTGCTTGGTCTAGAACGGGGGTCGGCAATGTTTTTGGGCAGAGTGCCGAAAACAACCGCATCTTCAACTTGCAAGATGTTGGCGTGCCAGGGGTGGACAGCAGGGGATCCGCGAGGGCCCTGATCTTCGTTGTGGCAGTGCGGCGCCGGGCCGGGGCTCTGCAGACACTGGTGCAGGTGCTCACAGCCTTCGGCTGCCTGCCCCAGCCGGCCCAGGCTCTGCGCAGGCTCCTGCCGCGCACGGTGCAGCCTGGGCTGCTCGCAGCAGGCGGTGGGGAAGCTGCAAGCCGCTGCGCGGGGGGCCGTGGAGCCCCGGCCCGGCTCTTGCAGACGGCAGGGAGGGGCTGGGGCTACACTGCCACAACAAGGATCAGGCCCCTTGCGGCTCCCCTGCCATCTACCCCAAGGTGCGCGTGTCAAGCAAAATGACTTCGTATGCCACACTCCGGCACATGTGCCGGTCTAGAATGACTCTCATTAGAAATGTCAATTTATGCTGTTTTTCCCCTCGGGATGTTTCAGGTGTAGAAACACTGTGAGAGTGATTCTCGAACAGCAGCGTTTCCAGGTTGTCCCTGAACTGCCCAGTGAACTTCTGGTAGTGTGTTGTCACCTGTGTAGTTAGGAAGACGTATTAGACCCCAGCCTCGCTGCAGCGTAGCTCTGGGTATCGGGAGGTTTTCGCTCGAGTTGCTGCGTGCACCAGCGTTAGCGTGTCAGATGCAGTTCACACGGTTTGAATGAACATTGGCCCTCTAGCAGGCACTTTTAAGAACGTTACTCGGTACAATTCAATGCAAAGTTGAGATGGCAAAGAAGATACCCTTCCATTTTGCTTGTTGAGCAGGTGTGTGTGACGTAGATGAGTGAGTGGAGCTGATGGCGTATGGCTTCTGGTTCTGGGGGATGGTTAGTAACATCGTAGACCTCGTGCAGATTTTCTTTTTCTGGTTTCTCAGCTAATCGAGTATCCGTGCAATGTCTAGCTTTAACCATGGCCTATGCCTCCATGGAGAGAGACGGCTGCTCTTGTCTCTGCAGCTGCGCTGCCAGATGCGTGTGTTTTAAATACAAAAAATGGGGCACTCACGCGCCTTTTTAAAGGTGGTAACTTGGATAGAGAGAGATGTGGCCTATCAAAGCGTTATTTCTCTTTGGGTCTCATGGAGTGGACCCAGCAGCCTACGGTTAATTCAGTCTTTGCTGTAACGTTAAACTTTGGAGACATCGGTATGCCAAGCCTTACACTTCAATTTTGCTATCAGCCTTACAAATTAAATCAATAATTCAAAGAGCTGTATGTAATTCCTTATCCAGAGTAAAATCCTGTGATGGGGCCTGACATCAGTCACAGGGCGGAGAGAAGAGCAGCCCTGGCTGGTCGTTTGCGTGCAGGCTGCCTCCTGATGCTGCTTCTACTGGGCTCGGAGATCAGCGCAGCCAAGCGTTTGGAAGAAAAGCCGCGCCTGAGCACGAGGAGGGAGGAGGAGACGGGAGAAAGCACGGTCTGAGGAACTGGCTGCCCAGCACCAAGGGTGCGTCTTGTGCGGCGCTGCCAGAGCGCGGGTCACCGCGCTGGAGACGATGCCGAGGAGTCTTCCTCGTCTGGAAGAGGGAGATGTCAGCGGTGCGGTGCGTTTTCTCGCGTTGGGGATGCGCTCCCCGCCTGGGGTCTGAAGTTGCAGGAAGCTGTTCCTGGTTACGGTGCGCTGCAAGGCCCATCCGTTGAGGCTGGGATTTGGGGAGGGCTGGGCGTGGATTTCTGTGGAGGTGATTAGGTGGTTGTGATGTTGACCAATTTACGCTTCCAGTCTGCTCGCCAATGGCAAGCACGGCATTTTGTGCTTAGCGTGACTTGGACGGCCTGCCTGGCGGAACAGCAGGACAGCGATTGGCTGGCGAGGCTCTGAACGCGGGGGCCAAGAGAAGCGTGCTTAGTGCGAGTTCGTTGCCCGACGCGTCCGATACAGCAAGTTGTTCTTTTGATACAAAACCGGCCGCTCCTGGCTGTCACGAGGAGGGGTGGCTTACCAGCACGTTCGTAACGGCCTTCAGCACGGAGCGCTTGCCCCGAGCTCTGGTCTCGACCGCGGCTGGTCCGGGGGTGGCCCCCGGAGCGCCGTTCTGGGGGCCCGCAGGCCCGCTGCTGTCACCATGGCTCGCTCTCCGTCAATCCTCAAATTTAACGTTTGCCGCCAGTTGTAGACTCTCCCGTTTCTCAGGATTTCTGGTGTGTGGGGGGAGGGAGGGCGAGCGCTCCCGATACAAGGACTTGCCTGTGACATCGTTCGTGCCAGGGTGTTCTGGTGCAAATTTAATTGTCATCAGAGTTTCGGATGAAACCAAACGTTGACGGGCAGCGAATAGTGGGAGGACCAGAGCGGTGTCCTGAGGCCACAAGGGAGAACTGCTAATGAATGTGAAAGCCAACAGGTTAATCAAAGTAGGGCAATGAAAGGGAGGTTGCAGCTACCTAAATGCACCAATTGCCTTTAAAACAAATTAGTTTCCAGCGGGTCATACCGCATTGTTGCTTTTCCAAGCACATTAGTTGCTGCAAGGGTTTTGTAGGAGCGCTGCAAGTGCCCTGAGAGAGTCTCTTGCAAATAGTGGTCTAGATACAAAAAAGTTTACGGACCACAGTCTTAGAGGATTTCTCAATAAAGTAAATTATTAAAGCTCTCAAGCATGTCTGAGAGAGTTAATGTTAGCAGGCATCTGCTTTTGCATGCGGTATTTATGGGAGCAGAGGAAAAAGCTAACTTTACAACGGAGTCTATTCTTTGTTCCCCCAGAAAGATAAAAATCAGAGGTGCTGTGAGAGAAATAACCTATCTTCTTTGCTCAGCTTGGAGCTCAAGATCCGCTCCACAGCACGAGGCAAAATGCTGGAGAGCTCGGTAAGAAATCTGGTGCGGGCAGGTTTGCCAAAGGCAGAAGGGCGAGGATGCTTTCCCATTCGAGGTGGAAGGTCAAAGATTATCGTCACTAGTTGCAGCAAAGGCTTTCTACCAGAGGAAGGGGAACTTTTTATGTTGCATCCTTGGCGCATTTGGAGTTGGACCTACTTTGGTTTAAATGGATTGTGCCTTTTTAAACTAGTGACATCTGAAATGTGTAATTTCCACACATACCCAGCTTTCATGCTGTTCAGAGACCTTAGACAAGGCTGTCCACTATTTCCTTGTATTTTAAAGCCTCTGGCAATAGCCATTAGGAAAAATGCATCACTAAAAGGCATAACTGTGGGGAATGGATTATACAAAGCATTTTATTATGCTGGCAATCTGCTGTCACTCCAGAGAACTACTGTGGATCCAGAGAACTGGAGCATTCGCTGGCACTAGCAGATGTGCCTGAATTCGGCACCTATTCAGTGAGCTCGTCCAGGAGAGGAGACGCGGTTGTGTTGTGCTGGCATTTCAGGAAGATGCTGGAAGAGAGGTCCGTGGGATTGGACAGATACTGGGACTGTGGATGATATTCTGGGGGACGCCGTCACTTCACTTTGAGAAGGAGTCTGTCTGCATGCTTCACGCGGGGCAGGGGTAGCTGAGCAAAGCCGACGATGTGCTGGTTGCAGCGCCGTTCAGCGAGTGGCCTGTGCAGTCATTTGTTTGTGCAGTTGGCGGTTACAGAAAAAATACAGATCGCTTATTTGGGGCCAGAAAAATCACTGGGTAAAACAGAGTCCTCTGGTCCTGGTAGCTGGTGGGTGAGTCCCGCCAGTGACGGAGCAGACAGTGAATTGAGAGCATTGTTCGCCTGCCTGCATTGTGCTTAGCAAGTGGCACAAGCAAAGCAAGGCCACATTCTTGTCAACTTTGCTCAACTACTTGGAAACAGCGGAGAGCAGCAGATGCAGGCATTTCTGTCGTACTCATCACCAACACAGTGGTGTGCAAAGGGCAAGGCAGAGAAGCCTCCTCCTCCTCCTCCTCCTCCTGGCAGTGGAAGGCCGCTCCCGGGAGGGAGGATGGTGAGAGCGAGCACTATCGCCACAGGAGAGGAAAGCAAAGAACAGCTCCTGCCTTGCAAGCGGGCTCCATTAGGCTTGGGGCTGAAAATGCTCCACATCATGCCTCGGCACACTGCGGTGACTGACCGCCAGCAATCTGGACGCCCGCTTTCCTTTGCTTTTTGCTCAATCCGTGGTGTCTTCTCCAAAGGGCCCTGCTTTGATTTTTTTCTGGGATCCCCTCACCTTGGCTGCAAGTGTTAGGGACTATGCCGTGGTCACAGCTTTTCTAAAAGCCCTGCCTTTTTCTGTCAGCTCACGGGTTATTTCAAGTAGTTAAGGGAGTGAGGTGAATGAGAGGCATCTAAACTGTCAAAGCCGTGAAGCGCTGGGCTTTACTAATGGCTACCCGGGGTCCAGATCTTGTGCGGAGCGGAGCGGAGCAGGCGTGAGTTGTGCAAATCGAGGCTTGCTGATGGTGTGGAAGAGATGGGGCCAGGACCGTGCACATGCCATTGCTCTGCCCTTAAATGCAGCGGTACTGAGTAAGAGTAATAAATATTAGTGACAGGCTCTTGCAGTGCAAACTCCCCCTGAAACTTTATTATTTACTTGATTCTCATCATTCTCTGCCATTTTGGGGGCTGAGCTGGATGGCCCTTGGTGTAGGAACTGTTGTGTGGCATAATTTCTCAACCTGCCTTTCCTGTGCGGGTAGAAGGGGATGCCTACGAGTTTTATTGATGCAGACCAAGCTCTTACTACTTTTTTTGTCTGCAGTGTGAATGGTGTAGCACCATAATAGTTAAATTCTCTCTGCATAGTCCTCATTGCGAAACTGTTGATGGTAGATGTAATAGTATTTTCTAACGTTCGGTATTTAAATCGGGTAAATTGAGGATTCATTCTGAAGCAAGTTTACAGCATTCTGCTAAATCTCTGCATTCATTAATTTGCATTTATTTTGTATGTTCTTTGTCATTGTGTGCATTTTTATAGCCTTATGCCATATTATCTGAAGACAAGGTAACCTAGATAAACTAAACAGTAAAACAACCATGGCAGTGTTCATCTCATGCGTTCACTAATCAATGCTCACACCTTGCATGAAGCAGAAATAAATTGTTTGTCCTTCTTGGCCATCTCTGCTGTTCATTTTGCAAAGCGTGCTTGTTGTAAGCTGGCACCTTTTGCTGGTTTAGCCGGTGTTGTTCTTAAGTGAAATTCTGAGCCTGACGTGACTCTGCTCCTTCATCTTCCGTTGCGTTTATTTAGCCTTCTCGTGACAGGTTGCTCGAGATTTATTTGCAGTGTTGTTACCCATTGAACTAATATAAGTCAAAACCGTGACAAATGGCGAAGCCACTTGGAAAGGTTGGTGTTTAGAGGTGGTCCCCGCACATCTGCCAGTCTTCACAGCTGATCACTTCATTGCGTGGTGGAGGGTTTGAAAGAGACTGCCCCCCTCCAATGCAGCACTAATAAGGAACGCAGGCATTTTGCTCGTTTAATAATGATTGTAATCTAGTTACTCTTACAGGATTCGTCAGCAGCCCCAGGGTTCAAGAGATGCTGCTGCCATGTTTGGCAGGTGCCATGTTTGGTTGACTGGCTGGTTGCCATGTGTGTGGAAAATGCTATTTTGAGGCTAAAAGGTTTTAATCACCTCCCTTGCACCCACAGTGTATTTATTTATTTATTTAGAAAAAGGCAGAAAGTCGCGGCTCGTAGTCCGGACGTGATCCTTGCTCCCTCTGCTGGCCCGTCCTCGGCAGCAGTTCGCTCCCCGCCGGGGTGCGAGTGCGACGCATGTGCACCGTTAAAATCACAAGAGGAAAATTCTCAGATTGTCAGACGCACCAGGCCAAAATGGGTTGGGGAACCCAGTTAATTTTGTGAGGGGTCTAGTAAGGTTTTACTAACAGTGGTGAAGTACTACACAATAGCCGATCAATAAAAGGTTGATGTCCTTTAAAGGTAGCTTGTAAAAGATGACAGTAAATGATGCCCCAGAGAAGCAGCCATTTTTGTAGTGGGCTGGGGATGCTGGAGTCGGGATTCGGTGAGTTCAGGCTCCTTACATGCATTTTGGAGAACAGAGGGAATTAAATTGGTTTTAGTTATAATGTGATCCCTACATTTTTTTTTCTTAGAAACCAGTGAATGTGTGTTAAATTTATCTTGGCATATGGAAAAGATGTAATGACTTCTGCTTACAAGATAAAGGAGAAGGCAGCATTTAATTTCCTAGGTAATACACAAAATAAAAATGATTTGCATGCCTTCAAATGATTATGCACAACCTTGTTAAATGCAGTACAATACAAACGAAGAACAAATGAGTTACCCAGATAGGATGCATTTTTGTAACTCAAGACAGCTGCCTACAGAATTCCAATAGAGGGGCAAATCAAGCACTCTTATTCTCCAGTGGCTCTCAAGTTTTGATAATCATTGTTGGCAAGACAATGCGTTGAGGAACACAATGAAGCCAAGAATTTAAAGCTGCAATGAAATGTCTGTATGGCGCTTTGGTGAGAGATGGGCTCGTTACCAGAATCTAAATTGGCTCGGTTAGACTTCCTTCTTCTCCTGAAGACACATTTCCTCCCTTCTTGCCAGCGTCTACGCGACTTATTGATCCCACTTATAACTGTGGTTTGTTTCTGCAGAGTTCCCCCATAATTTGAGAGTTTCTGCTTTGTAATATTTCATATGGTAACTTTAAATGGAAAAAGAAATCGTTGAGCCAATTGCAGTTAGTCTCTCTGCAGCCTGGTTTAATGAATGATGGGGCTAGGAGCTGTAGCCCGCCAGCGTACAGCGCGCGGACTAGCGTAGCGCTGCCTCGTGCTCAGCTCTGTCTGTTAGGATTGTCAGTCGCTGCTGCATCATGGCCCAAGGAGGTTATTGGGTACGACTGCCAAATCTTGCACAGGTGCCAGATTAATTTTGCTGTATTGTGCTTGGAGCAATGGGTCTGGACAGTTACTTTTGCAGGATCTCCACTGGAAAGCGATCAGTGGAAAATCCTTAAACAATTGGGCTAACATTGCTGTAGCAGTGTAAATAATTTTCTGAAATATTCTAAAATGTCTTGAATGGGAAATGAATACTAGTGAATGGTGCCGTGTTGCTCATGGAAAGCTTGTTTGCTCCCCGTCCTCGGCGTGCTGATGTCACAGGCAGCGATCATGCTCCCGGGTTTAAAAGGTGTGTCGTGTCCCCCCCACCCCTTTGCTCCCAGATAAAAAGCACCGCCAGCAGATTGCACTTGTGCAAAGGACCGTATTCATGAGATGCAGGCTTATATTACTCCTTTGGGAAAACAGAGCATCTCCAAAGGTTGAAATGTGGTGCAGTGAGATGGTGCCGTTGGTATCTATGGAGACGGTCATGTTCGGCTGGCTCACTGCTTCAACAAGTTTGGTGCAGTTTGGAAAGAGTTCTTGAAATATTTTGGTAACTAAATTATTACTCCTTGCACACTTCTCTCTTCATCTGATTTCCCTCCCTCTTCCCTCCTTCCTTTATTTTTCTGTTATTGTTTGTGACAGACGTGCGCGTAGTTCAGGTTGATATATATAGGTGATAGACTGTGCATAGTTCTGGTTTTTGTGTTGCTTTTAAATCGATAAAAAATAAAGCAAGGGAGTACTGTGATGTGATGTGATGTGCTGTGCTGCTTCGGTGCTGGTCTCTGGGTTGAGGCTTCTTACCAGGGGTTGATCCACAGCCTTTCTGCTTTCTTGCTCACTGCCATCTCGTCTCCCCCACCGCCCGCTCCCCTTTTGCTCTGGACCGCGCGTCAAGGGCAGCTCCTCTCGTGTCACGTGCAAGGGATGTTCGTTTACAGCGGTGCCGAGGTCGGGGCAAGACCGGGGCCGTTTTACAGCTGGGAAGGGGATCCGTGGGGCCTGGTGCCATCTCTGCTGTGCTCTGCAGAGGTAATTGGTTGTAGTGGCATGAAACTTTCCCGCAGGCAGGGCTGTATTTGGGGCAAGTTAAGGAACGTGGCGACGAATTAGAGTTGAGCACAGATGAGCCAGTTGGTAGTGGGCCTGGCAGCTTGGGTTTAAAGCGGATTCTGTGAATCTCAGAAATGGCACTGACTCCTAACCCCCGGTAAGGAGGGCCCAGAGGAACAGCTCGGAGCCCCCGTGAAGTCGGTTTTATCGGTTCCCAGCTGGATCGGTGCAGGAGTCGAGGCCTGCGTGCGGTCTCAGTTCGAGGGCAGTGGTTCCCAGCTGTTTTAACAAAACTTCCAGGGTGTGATCCTCTACTGTTGTGTATCCTTGTGATCCTGTGCGGTGGGTAGTAAGGTTCATGTCTTTCCCTCTGCGTTGTACCCACGTTAACACCCTAAGATAGAGGATAGTTCTTCCTCTTTTTCTTGCTTTTCCTTCCTTTATTTTTCCTCTTTCCCATGCCTTCCTCATGCCTACCCTCTTGAAGTGCCCTGCGTGCCCAGCGTGAGAAACGCGGTGCTGGGCTTCCTGCGGGCTGGTTCCTCCCGTGGCAGTGCTGCCACCTTCCTTGCGCTCTGGCCACTTTCTCTCTCATTTACTGAAATAGGGACGCTTTTGCAACCACCACCTACATTATCTCAGTGAGATCCTGGTTTCTTGCAAGAGCCCGCTGCTTGCTTGTTTTCAAAGTACCGCTTTGCGAAGGGACGTAATAACTCATTCAAAACCTATTAGTATTTGGTAATTCACGTGGCTCCTTCTTGTACTCCGCTTGCTGGGGATGGCTTCTGGGCATCGCCGTGCTCCTTAATAATTCAAATTTTTAGTGTTTCTGGGATCTTGATGCTCGTGTTTCACCTGAGCAATTGAAAGGAAATCCTACTTTGGACTTCCAGCTGTGCCGGGAAACCTTTTTTTAGACCCAGGTTTGAAAATGGTTTCTACTAACAATCTGGCTTTACGTCAGTTCCACTGAGCAGGCAAATCATGTTAATAGTTACTACTTTGCTATCCAGGCTCCTTTCTAAGCTGTTTACACTATAGTCTCGAACAGACTTTATATTTTATCCCACAGTTACCAAGTTTCCTTAATAAAGTAGCCTCTTGTTGATTTAATCAACCCTTTTTTTGAAAGTCCCAAGTGATTTTCTGATTGCATTGTTGCCCTCTTTGTTTAAAACTTGCACAGATTTCTGAGATGAGAGCAGCACCGTTCACGCTTGCAGACATCGGGCCAATTGGGTCTGTAGATTAGTCGGTTATTTATTTTATTTTGTCTCTGCTCGGCCTGAAACTTGAGTTACGAGAAACAGCTCTGGCCAGAGCATTGGGAAACGGCTCCGGGAGAGCGTGGTGAAGGGGGACCAGGTTGATCTCGGGAGTTTCTGTTGTCCCTAATCTGTGATTTCTACGTGGGTCAGTCAGTAGTGGTGCAGCACGGACGAGCTTTGGCCACTGGATTTGAGCGGATGATACACGGGGGAAACGGCTCCTTGACATCTTGTCTCTAGTCAATCATTTCTTCTAGTATTTTCAGGAAAACTCAGTCAAAACACGCATGGAAAATTAGGGAGGTATTTTTTGTTGTTTTGAGATGCTAAGGTTTCAGTTGTAATTACTGTATTTTTTTTCCTGGCTCGCTTGTTGGCAAAACACGAGAAGTTCACGGAGTCGTTGTTCTCATTTTCATAGAGCGCATTTCTGAGCGAATGGGTTTGGGGGAGGCGTCAGCGTTGCCAGTCAAGTTTCCCAGCCCAGAGCTCGTCGAGGCAGGGAGCCGTTCCAGGTGGCACGTCCGCGCGCACGTCCCGTCCGCGCGCGCGTCGCCCCGCTCTGACCTCGCTTGGAGGTTGTTGGTGTTGCTGCAGTGCAAATAATCTCGTCAGAGTGGTTGAGCAGCCTTCCTTCGTTACGTCTCCCGTCTGCATGCGCTCCTGCAACTTGTCCTCATCGAGCCAAAGGTTGTTCCAGAAGTTAATCAGTGTAAAGCGTGGAATGCAAATATTTAAATTGAAGATAACCACGTAATAATTTTTAAAGGCCATTTATATCTTGAGACAATGCAAAGGGGTGAAAAGTGGATTTTCCTAGTGCTTCCTGAGGTCTGAAAATGGTAATATCTGATCTCTGCCAATTCAGCAGCTGAATTTTTCTGTCTCGGGGCACCCTGGAGTCCTTGGCCAGGCCTGGTGGTAGTTGGCGTCTGCAGCAGGCAACACATCTCTAATTTTTTTCTGACAAATAGATTTATTGTTTAATCTGGTTTTTGATCTTTTAAACTTGGGAACATCTAAACTGATACAACAGTATTAGGTGAAGGAAGAAGCGAGGGAGGGAAGAACATAGCTTTCCCGAGGTGTATGGTTTTCCAACCGCAGGTTTTACAGCATGGGATCTTCTTTGAGTAGAAATATTTAAAATGAAGAACAGAAGCCTTTTAGCATATGTGAGTCTTGTGCGATATGACAAGATAATGAACATTCAGCTTGTTCGTGGTATTCTTTGTTTCTGCCGCCTTCAGCATGTTGAAACTAAAATGTTCAATGGCTGGAAAATGGAGAGAAACTGAGCTAGCGATTGGGATTCAAAACCTAGATTTTTCAAGACTGCTTATTTTCTTTAAGTGGTGAAAGAAAAGCCGTGTCTGAGCTCTTTGCCCAAACCTCTTTTGACATTCGGGTGATATCTGTCTGAAACGCAGCACTAACTAGACATCAGATGTCCTGGCTCCGCTCCCTCTCCCTCTCCCTCCCCATCTGTGGCTTTTGCTTTTGTTAACCATTGTGTTAAGATTATACACCATGTGTTTGCTCTTCACATATTTAGCAGGGGTGTGTGCATATTGTTGGGCCTATTGGTATAAGGAGAGGGACTGAAATACCAAAGTGTTCCTTCGCTTTTATTGCCACTCAGCAGCTCTTTCATTGGAGGCTTGTGATGGAATTTGCTGGTTCCTACAGGACCATTCTCATTTCGCATTTCTGGCAGCATGTATTTGCTTTTGTTACAGGAAAAACTCCAGAAAGGCAGGAGAATGTTTACAAAATGAAAAGCTTTTATCACGGTGTCTGCAGTTTATAGGAGGCTTTGGGGAAATGAATGTGTGTAAGCCTGTACGTGAAGCAGCCTCTCCTTGAACAGTACAATTTAAACCTCCTTTTTTCCCCAGTTCCTGCCTCCTATCTCCACCTACACTACTCCTCCTATAAACAGCTCGAGTTCTGAGAAGGCCACTGGATTAAAAAATGTTCGTTCATCTTTTGAGAAAATCCTTCCTGTTTAACTTGTCTTTACTTTTGCCTTCAACACAATAGGAATGAATACAAAATGTCCCTTCTGTGATCCTATTTAGGACAGAGACGGAAGATGCAGTTCTGGTCCAAGACTTGTATTGGAAACACCTCATTCACGGGTGCAGGATACCTGGAATTGTTTCATGTTCGTCCCAAATAGTTGAGGTAATCCTTCAACAAGTTGGAGGTGTTGAAGCCCCGGCTAGACCAAGCCTTGGCTGGGATGATGTAGTTGGGGCTGGTCCTGCTTGGAGCAGGGGTTGGACTAGATGTGACCTCCTGAGCCCCCTTCCAGCCCTCGCTGTCTGTGATTGTAAGTTGGTTTTGATCCCTTGCGTTACAGAAAGCTGCTTGCTTAATCATGAGGTTAAAATTTAAACTCACCAAGAGTAGAGTTACTTACTCTAGAAAAGAGAAGAGTTTGTCCTGCTCCAAAGGAGAAGCAAGTGCCTGGTGAGAAATGATCGGTATCTCCTTGTTTCTAGCATATTTTGACACAACGATATAATATTTAGCCAGTGAGTATTCAGCTGCTGGAGTTCCCTGCCGGGGTGGTGTTTACAAGCCCCACGTTTTTCCAAAGCATGCACCATTTTCTGCCTGGTGACATGAGTAGCCGGGCAAGCCGACCTAGTGACTGGGACCAGCTCCCTTACTTCAGGGCAGAGAGGTGATGAGCTGTCCTGACTGGGAGGGAGTTTTCAAACCCTTGCGGTGACACGGTCCCTGAAGCACGAGGCGCAGCACTGACTGTCACGGGAGGCAGACTCTAGTCTAGATGGTCTTGGTTACGGACAACAGCAAACTAAGTTTCTGGGTAATTCAGTCCTCCCATCCCCACAGAGCCTTGTAAGCTATGGCTACTGCGTTGTAATTCTGTCTCCCCGCTGTGGGGGTTTAGAGGACCTGGTTGCTGAAAAATAGTTCTCAGGATTATTTCATTTTGCTAATTTGTTTACAAATCAAACTTGAAAACAAAACTCAAACCTAACGAGAAAGTAGGGAGTGTTGTCATGGCCATCAGGATGCAGGGTACGTTGTCTGAGCTGCCAAGAATGATTCCCTTCTGGTTTCTATTCAGTGAGCAAAATATTCAGCTGTGTTGTTAATTAGGAATCATTACCAATCTGAGTGAACAGATGTGATTTTAGCTGTTAGTTCTCAAATCAGTTTATCCGCATTAAGGTTAGTCTAAGAGGCTACTCTGCTGGCCTTGTGTTTTGCTGATGCATTCAATTTTATTTATTTTTATGCATTGGACTTAGACACAGAATGAGATGAGTCATCCGTCTGGCCCCGGTCCCCATGCACCTGTTTGAAAGGTCAGTCCAAAAGATCTCGGTGAGAGTGGCTGCAGAGACGAGCTTTTAATTGAGGAAGTGCTTACTTGGGAAGATGTTCAGTAGTGCGTTAAGAAAGTTAGGGTTGTTTCAAGCTTGCTGGTTGACTTTTAATGCCACGAGATGAAGATTAGATCTTCAGTTGATTTAGGGGGGGGAAAAATCTGTTGTTGTGAAGAGCCTTGAGAATGTACCTGTGGCAGTGTGGGAACTCCCTGACCAGCCACAGTGCTATTCTCCCACCCGCCTCTCTTGCCTGCCGCGCCTTGTTGTTAGATAATTATGTTCTTAATTAGGTGGGAGGCTGCTCTTTGAATGCCCTGTTCTCCTGGGCCTATGCATGCAGCTCCAACCACCCCTGTACTACATCTCAAGCCTCGCAGATGTT
The DNA here is from genome assembly GCF_000455745.1 of Alligator sinensis. Lineage (NCBI taxonomy): Eukaryota > Metazoa > Chordata > Crocodylia > Alligatoridae > Alligator > Alligator sinensis. The sequence goes on along the minus strand of NW_005841845.1, from coordinate 5,509,982 downwards.
CCTAACAGCTGTGCTCGGCTCCAGCCCGAGGCTGGGCCCGACTCATCACAGTGTTAGGCCTCTTGCTTTCTGCCCTATTCAGGGCCACATTCGTGCCACCTCCCTCTCACTGAGACCTCTCTCTGCACCGCCTTTCATGTGGTCTCTCTCTTACCTCCCCTTTGCGGGGCCACATTCATGCCGCCCCTCCTTTCGCCTGGGCCACACTCTCCCTGCCCTTACCCAGAGGGTCCTCGGGCCTGCTTCCCTGCACTCCCTGGCCAGCAAGCACGCGGCCTCTCGGGCATCTCCCGCTGCCTCATCCAAGCAAGCGCTGGGCGGTTTGCAAAATGCTGGTTTGACTCTGGCTCCGGTCTCTCGCCGGGTCCCTCGCCCAGCTCTTGACTCGCCCCGCTGCTTGTCTGTGGCACTTCCTCAGCCACCCCACTCCATCGGGCTCTGGCTCACCTGTCGCCTCAGGCGCCTGAAGGCTTACCTGGACCTAACTCGGCCCCCATGTTAGCAGGACCTACTCTAAAGCCCCCTGCTCACTGGGGCCCACTTCACACCCCTCATCTCAGGCCCCCTCGTTCGCAGGGCCTCAGTGCTCCCACTCTCTGCTCACCCCTCTCCCCCAGGCCTCTCAGCTGCCCCTCTGGTGCAGGCCATTAGGTGCCCCGCTCTGCACCTCCGCCTTTGCTGAGGCCTGTACTCCATCCCCTACGCTGGGGGCTGGGGTCGAAGACCTCCCCAGGCTCAGACCCGCCCATCTCACTCCCTGGGGTCTTGCACCCCACAGGGCTTCAGTGGCCGCCGCTGTGCCTGGCCCTCTACCGGTGCTCCGCCACATCCCTTGGAAACGACCTGTGGGGTGTTTTCCGGCTGCCTTCCCTGCTAGCTCTTCCCTAGCCAGCTGCAGTCCACGTCTTGTGGCGAGCACCCCAGCTGTGCTCCGCCACAGGAACCAGTAGCCAGAGATGCCTCCGGCTCCCTCCACTAGCTGTCTTTCCCGATACTCTCGTCCTTACCTACTGACAGCAGAGTCCTACTTACTTACCTGCTCTGGGATTTCCTCCTGTCCCCAACCCCGTGCCCACCAAAGAGGGAAAGGACCTTGTTCTTCCGTAGCTAAGAAGTGAGCCCTATTTGATATCCTGATACAGGCTTGTATGTGTGCGCGCACCCCTCCAAAACGAAAAACCCTTTCCCGTCCAAAGTACAGATCAGGTCTGGTCTTGTTGAGCTGAGTAGAGCTACTTGCCCCTTATCTCTCTGCTGGTTTGCTGAAGCAGGATTTTCTTAATTGCTATGGAGCGTGGTTGCGTTGAGGGTTGTATTCAAGTTTACAGTCTGCAGATGTGAAGTCCAAAAAGAAAAAAGATCCTGCCGACTGACACGAAACTGGGGCAGGCACGTCCCGCGTGCTCAAGCCCGGGGCCCCTGTTCTCGCAGGCAAGTACACTTCTGTACTGAGTCCCTTTCATGAGCTGATCAAGCTCTGGATAATTCACTTCTTTGCCTCCCACTGCTCCTGCTGGGAAGTTTTTCAAAATCCTCGTTCCTGTGGTGGTTAGCAATCTTCTTCTAATATCTAGCCTACATTTATTCACAACTGGTTTTGTACTAATTTGTTTTTGTGCTAAAATTGTCCATTAGCTTAAGTAGCTCTTCTTTCTCTCTGGGGTTTACTCCTGACAGAAGTATACAGAGCTTAGTCATTTGTCCCTCTCATCCTTTATTTTGCTACACTCTTAGTTCCTCTTGTGAAAGGCTCTTCACTCTCCTGATCATCTCGGTAGCTCTTCCCTGCACTGTCCTGTTTGAACGAGTGTGTCTTGAACAGAAGTGACCGGAGTTATTCACAGTACTCCAGTGCATCACACAATGGTTTTCTTCCCTGTCTCCACTAAGAGTGCTTTGCCTGATGCTTCCTAAGATTGCATTTTCCCTTTTCATGGCCCCACTTCACCCTGGCAGCTGGTAGTCCACCTGTAATCAGCTAATGCACCCAGTCTTTCTCGTCTTCTATCACTTCCTTCCTTTCATGAGCACCCGTCTTATAGAAGAAGTGCTTGTTTTTATGCCCTCAGTGCGTGGCCTTCGCCATTGTACTATTGAACTTCATTCCCTTTTATGACCCTGCTCCTCGGTCAGACGGTCGTTCCTTTGCATTGGATGATATCTCCTAACTTTGTGGAATCAGCAAATTTCATTAGTGCCCTTCTACTTTGTGGACTAAGGTTATTAGTAAGAATATTAAATGAAATCCATCCCAAACCTGATCTCCGTTTCACTGATAACCTCCTTCCAGTCCCATAATGCTTCTTTTAGCATGACCTGTTTTTGTCTCTGTCTGTTCTTGATCTGCCTTACAGTTCTTGTACGAATCCTTATCTTCTCCATTTTAGCTAATAATTTGCCAAGTGGCACCTTATCAATGCTTTACTGAGGTCCAAATAGGTCTGCTATATATCCCTTGTCCATAAAATCAGTTAATTTATCAAGAGCAAGCGTTGGGTTAGTTTGGCAGGAGTTACTGTGGGTAAAAACAAGTACATGTTATCTCATTTTCCATGTACTATTGCGGCTTTAATTATTCTTCCCTTCCAAATGTGTTCTAGGACCTGGCTTGCTGTTGAAGTCAGGCTGGGTGTCCTGTCGTGCCTGGGTCACTTTTTCCACTTCATTTCAATAGAGGCACTGCATTTGCCATGTATGGGACCATTCACAACTTGATATGTTTAAGTACTTTTTCTTGGAGCTGTGAGTTCATGGCCCAGTTCTTCCGGAGCTCTGGGGTGGGAACAGTTTTGCCCCGACTTGATCGCACCCAGCTCTCTTGAATATCGCTTCCCGCCCCGTCGCAGTAATTTCCATTCCAGACCTTCATTCCCCTGTCGGGCGACTTTTACCAGACTGCTTCCTTTTCTTGCAGTGGCAGGACATCAGCAGTGGCCTTGTCCCTCTGCTTTAACCCTGGTAACTCAGAGGGTGTTTTTGCTGTTTCAGACATCACGCATCCAGTGGTTTAGAGGCTAAAACTTAAAATCTTTTAATCCAGTTGAGGACTTGAGAGAGTGAAAACAGAATAAAATAACACCATGGAGGACATGTGTGGTCCAGGTGACAGGTGTTGTTGAGCGTCCAGCAACTATGCCCCGTGCTTGCAGACAGGAGAGCGGCCAGCAGAGAGGTGTTTTCCCAGGGGGTGGGTGCGTGCTGTAGGGTGATTCCGCTGGAGTCATGAAGTACGTGACCACGGATGTCCTAGGCATGCCTCTTGTATGTGCAGTGTACCGCATACAGGGGCTTTGAAGCCTGGACTTCACAGCCAATGGAAGTGCGTGTTTAATAGCTGGTAGCGCTCTGGTTAACGAGTTGTCTAAGCAGCCTAATGGCTTAACTTCAAAACTTAAAAAATCTTTAATATGTTCTTGCTAGCCCTATGCAAATATATTGATATGCTGATTAAGATTAAGATAAATCTGCCTTATTATTCAAATATTGATAGTTGCATCTTTTTTGTATGTTATCTTTTCCTCTATTTTTATATTCTTTTATATTCCTATCCCTATTCATATTCATGCCAACTCGGTAGGGAATAAAGGACCTCAGGAAGTTCTGTTTTTCTCCTGATTGTGGAAATAAATATTCAGAAATAAAAATTCCAGATGAATGAAAGATAACGGGCTATTTTATTTTTCATTAAAAATTAAGGGCCCATAATTGAGGAGTATTTTGTAGAAGTGTATATCAAGGTTTTGGACTCAGTGATCTGAGTATTAGTATCCAGGTGTATGCCAAATTATTCATATTTTGCATAACTGCTTTGGTTTAATATATTACAAATTATATTTTTGGAGAGGAGGTTAGCATTCATTAATATTAATCATCATAATAGAACAAAGATAGCAATCAGCTTTCATTCTTACCACGGAGACTAGTTGCTATAGTCTAATAACGTGCACTTTCCTCTCTCTACCTTCTGCAATGTCTTGGTGTCAAGGTTTGTTGTCATTCTTGGTCATTTTCTTTACTGTTGACCTTATCCATCCTGTAGACAAAGGTTTTAAACTGCAGAACAAGCCCTTGAACAAGCTTTCATCTTGGATTTATGGTTTTTTTCTGCCATGACATGGCAAATGGCATTACTAGCCTTTAAACAGAATCCTTTTTACACAGGAAGGACAAATCAGTCAGGATGAAGCATGGCTTTGAGGGAAATGTAGTCCTAAAAAAACAACTTGGACTCGAGTTTTCTAGGACCGGTCGGTTTGTAGTGCCAAGTGCTTGGTTCAGAACGGGCACCTGAAGCCCGGTGTTTACTGTTTGTACAAGTAGGTCCACACCGGGTGTGCGAGTGTGTGTGTGTGTGTGGGGGGGGGGGTCAGGTCCTCCTTTGCACTTGGTGCTTTATGCAAGAGGCCGTCTCCAGGTGGTGGTTTTTTTTTACTTCTCAAACAAATCTCAAGAATTTAAACTTATTTCTGCGATACTTAAGAGCTGAAGCGTAGGTCTGTTCCTTGGCTTTATATCCTCTGCCATGGTAGGGTTTGATTTTGCCGTGTGCCTGGAGAGAATATTTGCTGCTTGGGACGTACCTAAAGTACATCTTAAAATTGATAATTTCCCACGCCTTCTCTTCCCCGATTGCAGCAAGGTGATATCACCAGCATTTTGTCTCGGTTAAATGGTGACCTTTCAAGGGTAGGTGCTATTTTGTATACCTGCCAATTCACTGGAGCAGTGATCCTGAATGGGGGCCTCCCATATGTACTGTAGCACACATGGTAATTTATCATTCTCAAACAATTTTGCTTACTATATAGCCTCTCAATGTTTCCAGTCCTACAGCTTAGATGCTATGCTGCCTTAGTGATGTGGCGTCCAGTTTGACTATTGGGAGGCTGCAAACCAAAAGTTTTAACACCTGCTCTCTGTGCATTATCTGTTCATAAGGTCGTTACCAACTACGTTTATCAGAAAGCCACTACATGAATGCAACAATTAGTTGCACAAAAGTCAGCTCATTCCATTAATTTGCCCAGCTTTTTTTGCATTGCAATACAGTCCTTCATTGCACGATCACACAACATGCAGACATGCAGGGATACGTGTCATGCGTCTCCTGCGAGGTAGGCAGTGTGCAGCACCTGCCCTGGACTGCTGAGACGCGTTCGGATAGGGGGCTTGGGTGCCGAGTAGGCAGACAGCTCTTAATGATAGGATTTAATTTCTTTGCTCCAAAGCCTGGAAATAACTCTACCTCCTTTTGTGCCGTGTTTCTTGTGCAGGGACCGGGACTTCCCTGCTGTGATAGAAGCCGGATGCGAGGGGATCGCCTTCAGACCTCAGGTTGGGGAGGACCGGGTTAGAGAGCTTCTGGAGGGGCTGGACGCGTTCAAGTCAGCGGGTCCGGATGCTCTCCACCCCAGGGTGCTGAGGGAGCTGGCTGGGGTTATTGCAGGGCCCCTGGCACGGCTCTACGAGCGATCGTGGTGCTTGGGCCCGGTGCCAGACGATTGGAAGGTAGCTAATGTGGTCCCCATCTTCGAAAAAGGGAAAAGGGAGGACCCGGGCAACTATAGGCCCGGCAGTCTTACCTCAATCCTGGGGAAGCTCTTTGAGAAGATCATCAAGGAGCACATTTGTGATGGGCCGGCATCCGAGATGATGCTCAGGGGCAATCAGCATGGATTTATTAGGGGGAGATCATGTCAGACCAACCTGATCGCCTTTTATGATCAGGTCACAAAGGCCATGGACGCAGGTGTCGCGGTGGATGTAGTCTTTCTGGACTTCAGCAAGGCCTTTGACACCGTCTCTCGCCCCATCCTAATTAATAAACTAGGCGACTGTGGCATAGAAGAGGCTGATCCTCCCCCTCTATGCGACGCTGGTCAGGCCGCAGCTGGAGTATTGTGTCCAGTTCTGTGCGCCCCATTTCAGGAGGGATGTGGACAACATGGAGAGGGTCCAGAGGAGGGCCACCCGCATGATCCGGGGACAACAGGGCAGACCCTACAGTGAGAGACTGCGGGACTTGAACCTATTCAGCCTCCACAAGAGAAGGCTGAGGGGGGACCTGGTGACCGTCTATAAACTCACTAGGGGGAACCAGAAGGGTTTGGGGGAGACGCTGTTTCCCCTAGCCCCTGCTGGCATAACAAGGAGTAATGGGCACAAGTTGATGGAGAGGAGGTACAGATTGGACATCCGAAAAAACTACTTCACAGTTAGGGCGGCTAGGAGCTGGAACCAACTTCCAAGGGAGGTGGTGCTGGCCCCTACCCTGGGGGTCTTTAAGAAGAGGCTGGATGCCTACCTGGCTGGACTCATTTGAGTCCTGTTTTTTGTTTAGGGCTCTTTTGTTGTTCTCCCGCCCTGGCGGGGGGTCGGGCTAGAAGATCTATTAGGTCCCTTCCGACCCTAAAACTATGAAACTATGAAATATAGTCCTGAATTACACTATTGCTCGCTCTTTCTCAGATCATGAGAGAACGTGAATTTGTCTACTAGTGTACTACCACTTCATGTATGACATTCAGATGCTCATCTCTGTGAAACAGTGAACAATAAAATGTGCCTGCACAACATATTACAGATTGTTTAGCATCATAATGCATTGTAGCAGTGAACATTTACTGCCATATGTAACGGATGTATATTTGCAGCCAAGTTATCGTTATAACAACGACCTCATCCACTGAATTGCTTCAAGGAAAGTTGCAGTCTACATACATATGTGTGCGCTTAAATCAGCTGCCTAATGTATTGCTTTACCCCAGGCAGACGAGGTTCTTTGGGTAGATGTGATATCTTTTATTAGACCAACTAAATAGTTGGGAAAATCGTTCTTTGCGAGCTTTCGGGTACAAACACCCGTCTTCAGGCACAGGGAGAGTCTGCTGCTGTGGTGCGTGCTCGTGGGTGGAATAGAGGCTCGCTTCACCCACGCGGGTTTTCCCCTCTGCCGGCGGTGCTGATTGCCGTCGTCAGTGTGTGCTAGACTGCAGGGATCGGAGAGGTGGCTCCATCACATTCAACGCCTGTGAAGGTGTCCTGGCACTCCCAGCACACTTCTTCGCGCTGTTAGACTTGACACACTTACGTCAGCACATGCCTCCTTTGAGGAATGATCCCTCCTGTGATCCGGGATCCGAGGCTTTTTCTTCCCTTCTGCTGGCTGGTTTTGTGCTAGAAGTTTATCCCATCAGGCAGTGCCTTGGCTATGGGAAGAGCTTCATTCTTCTGATATTTAATGCTTTTGTGTTTGGCGGCGATATCTCGGCAGCATCTGTGTAGCTATGGCAGCTCTCGTCTCCTCTCCTTGATCTCTCTTTGTTGGGAATGCTCAGCAAAGCCAGCTAGTCTGTGGCTGTGCAACCAAGGCACAGGAGACTCTTCTTTTTGTACCTGTTCATTCATTTCTGTGTCCTCTGATACCACAGTGATGAGTACAGTGAAAACAAGAAGCCAACTAGAATTGAATAGATTTTGCTAGCGCTTGCCCTTAGTTAGTCAAAAGTCCCTCTTCTGTTAGTTGAAAGATTGCCTTATCAGGAAGTAGATTTTTCAGCTCTGGAAGTCGTCTGGTTGGAAAGGAGAGAAGAAATGGAGGTTGAGGTTAACTGCAAAAAAATGTAAAAACTAGAGGGCTATTGGCTGTTTTCCTGCGTATGCCTACTCGAGGAGGCAGCGCCTGTTAACTCGTACTGCAAGGATTGGGATCAGAGGTGGTGAGAGATGCAATGTTCTCATATTTGAAAAATGTGAAACATGGCAGAGGTATGTGCAAGCTCAGAAATACAAGATTATGGGATAATTAAATGGGAATTTCTGGATTTTACGTGGATTCTGCATTGCATTAATGTGCGTGTGTGAAACGGACAATGCCACTTAGATGTCATTTGCTCTTGTAATGCCTAGTGCAGCTTTAGAGCAAGCGTAATTAGCTTGGAAAGGAATGACTAAGTTTTAATTTGGGAGGAGAATGCAGAGTTGTTAGCCTGCAAATGCCTTAGTGGCAGCGTACAACAGTAATTATTATTAATCTTGTTTATTGTGTCGCAGCGAAGAATGAGCCCTGTTGTGCAAGGCTCTGTTCAAACACAAGAGACCTCGAGGGCATGCTTCTTGCAGCAGGGGCCATTTGAACAGGCCAGAGAGAGAGGGTGAGGCAGAGGACATGAGCACACACGCAGAGCAAATCCAGATCGTGGGATGGCAGCAACCAGCAGGTTAATGCCAAGGTTTTTGATGGGACTAGTTAGGGAGGCATCAGCTGCAAATGGGAAGGGGAGGAGGGCTGGTTGCAGATTGAAGAGACTGGAAGGACAGCTCGAGCCAGCACCTGAAGAGAGAAGCAGCCCGGTCAGACCTGCTGAAAGGTCTGGGAACGGCCAAAAGCCTGGCTTTGGCGTCTGCTGCTGCTGCTCCGCCTGGCCCCTTCCTGCGATTCCTCTGCCCTCCAAGGTCACGGGACCTGGAGAGAGAAGGACCACGGGTGCCTTGCTGCCCCACATTGGGGCGGGGGGAGGTTCCTGGTACACATCTAGCCCCAGCAATTGCCCTTGGGGGGGCAGGGCCCCACCTGGGTCCCATTTTAGTGCCTCTTCCCCATGCCTCTTACTGGTGACTTGTGTGAATTGACCATAAATGTTTACAATCGCTGCAACCTTTAAATCAAGACTGGATGTTCCATTAAAAATGTGCTTTAATTCAATCGGGAAATGACTTCAGGGGACTGTGTCCTGTGTTCACGCAGGGAAGAAACCAGTCACCGGTAGCTTTAAGCGGGAACCGAGAAGGAGTGAGGTTGTGCTCGGAGCAGGGCTGAGCCGTGGCACGAGCTTCCGAATGGCTGCACGATGGAGCTGGCTCAGCGTGCGTGCGGGGCATCGTGCAAGACGGCTCCTGTGACAGCAGGTCCCCTCGAGCCCCGTGTGCTGACGACTGCCAGCATTCAGGGCCGGCTGGCCGGGGCTGCCTTGTACCGTGCAGGTGGCTTGGGAAGCCCTCCGTCAAGGCTGCTGGGAGCGTTCAGGTCGTGCGGAGCGGTGAGGCTTTCTGGATGTAGGACACTCCTCTGGGAAGCTGTGCTGTCCTCTTCACACGCTTGTTCGCTTGTTCTTACCTCCTCTCCCTGGCTTACAGTGTCAAGCCATTGTGTGAAAGCTGCCTTTCAATTTTCTCTCTAAAGAAAAGTAATACATTTAATAAATAACTGCTAGGACTGTCACTCTGTACATGCAGTTCTCTAAAGTGATTCGCATAGAACAGCTTTGAAGGCAGCTCCATATACATGTCGCTGGCTAGAGGGCTGCACAGTTGAACTTGAAATGCTGCATCAACACAATCAAAGTTAATTTAATTTTAGCAATCTATGGAACTAAAAGTTAAAAACACAAACCAAAACAACAAAAAAATGCCCCAAGGCAGCCGCAGCTTTTTCTGGGAGAGGAATAGGAGGCGGTGGAAATTTTCTACAGTGCTCTCACTTTTGCTGACCACGAATTCCAGCCTCCTGGACACAGGACTTCCAGACGGCCACGTGCAGAGGAGTGCACGGTGGGCCGGGAGGACTCGCAGGAAAGAGGCAATACCTCTGGCCTGGCTCCTTGGCTAGTTGTGGGGTCTCTTACTGGAGTACTCTTCCAGCTCTTGGAGTCGATCACTGGGAAATATTCAATCAGGTTTGTGCAAGCCAGTAGTCTAAGGCAGAAAATGAACATCCCCTGAGCCTGGTTCGTACTGAAGCTGAATCCACCGAATGGCTCCTTGTGAGCACGGGAGTAGTACTGCTAGCAGAAACCTGGCTTCCAAGCTAAACATGTCATTGTGCACCAGGCGTGTCCTCGACGTGTTGTATTGATAAGGGAGGATCCTTTTGACGTACCAGCGAAGGAGGCTCAGCCCCGTAATGCACCTGCTGCCTCAGTGCTGGGTGCCTTCCCTCCCGCCCTTACTGAGCTGCAGAGAGGGTCTGGCAAGCCAGTGGCAGCAGGCAGATGGGAGCAAGTAGCAGACATCCTGAAAACTGAGCTTAAAAACTGCTTGCTGTTAGCTGGGCATCGTTAGCAAGAGCCCTTTGCAAGCAGGGGTGGGGACAGCTGCACGGGCGTAGCAGAACGGTGCTGTGCAGGGAGCCCTACTCTACTGAGACCCTGTTACCTCCGTGGCTGTCTTGGGCTGCCAGGTGGACTGGGTTGCAGTTATTGGGTTCATCTCTTATTGGAATTTAAAGGATTCATGTTTAGAGTTTTTGCTCCATTTGGTCCTTTTTGCTTATCCTTGAATGGATGTGAATGCTTGTGGGAGCTGGCAAAGGGCAAGCACCTGAGGAGGCAGCTGCTTAACATGCGGATGGGGTTTGTGAGCTCCTGGTGCAGTGGGCAGTGGCATTTAACAGCACTGCCCTGCCCTGGGGTCTTGAGTCCTCGTGCCTTGGCTGCTCCTTTGGAGGAGAGCCCGTTGGAAATTGCTCGGGTCCAGGGCTGCGCACAGGCATTCGGCAGTGACGTCCCGAGTGCAGCGTGCCTTCCGGTTACTGCACAGACTTACAGGCAAGGTTGTCCGTGGGAAACTCTTTATCCAGTGCTGCAGTCATTAAACTTCATTACAGTGGACCTAACTGTATTTGTAAAGGCAAGAACCCCAGAAAGTCATTCTATTGCCCCAAGAAGTTTTTTATTGAAACATTAAAATTCCCCTAAAAAAATAAGTTAACCTTGGTCAAGGATGAAAGACCAATGGGCCGCGATCTTCTTATCCCATAGAATTCATTATGGAGTGGAATACTGTTCTGAAGCACTAGCAAACTTTTGGGATCAGTATGGAGAGAGGTGTAGTCCCCGGGGCTTGAAGACAGGTAATTTTAAACTGTCAGTTCCCAAATTTATTACTTTTCCCTTACTTAAATGCTGTTGTATTCTCCATATGTAGCTCCCCGGCATTTATGCAGGCCTTTGAGAAATTTGTTGTCTGCCATCTGAAAGGTTTTTGAAGGCCATTGTCTTAATGCAGCATTAGAGCTTCACATCAGTGTCCTCACCTCAAGAGCACAACTCGTCTAAATAAATAGGTGTATTCAAAAAGAGACAATAGAAGTGTGGAAGGCTGATACGTGTCTCGTAGATATGGGAGAGAGAGCTTTTTATATCTTTATCTTCACCTTTTCACAGTTTGAATGGCACTATCTACTTCTTGCTGTACAGAACTGAGACTGATGCAAAAAAAAACGGAGAGAAAATATGCACATGTAGAAGCTCTTGTGTTTAAAAAAAAAAAAAAAGCCTCCCAATGTGGAGACCCCCTCTCGGACAAGACTAGAGATGGTGCCTGTTAAACGTGTGTTAAATTAGTGTGACCATAGAGTTGATTGTTAGATTCTCGTGAGTCAGCCTGTGTGTGTGCCTGAGCGTGCGTGTATCACCAACACAATGAGGCCTTGAGTCTGATCAGAGATGCTTTGTACAAACACAATACAAATGTTAAATAATAATATTCTGTTAAATATTTTCTTTCACAATGCAGATAAATTGCCATTGGCTCAACTGTTGTCTTTGACTTAATTACTCTAGGGATGTATCCTACAGATCTCAATTATATTGAAAGAAATTCTAAGTGGTCTCCTCTTTGAAACAGTGCAAAGGGTTTTCATTTTGTTTCATTGTGTTTAATTAATATAAATACACCCAGAGGCTTAGGCAATTGGTGTATATTTTAAAAATAGAAATATGAAGATTAAATAGAATAGAAAAAGAGGATTATAATGCACAAACTCTTTCTACTAAATATAAAAAACTTACATTAATGGTATGCTAAAGACACTAACGACACAGTTTGAAGTGCTCAGAATCAGATTTTTTGAGAACTTAAGAGCTGTAAGTACTCCAACATCAGGAAATAGAAAAGAATCTGACTTTTGAGTACTTAAAAATGTCTTGGTAGCGTTCCATTAACATGTATATGTATACAGCAGTATAAAAGTTTGTGCATTACAATCCTTTATTCTGTTCTGTTTAATCTTCATATTTCTGCTTCCAGATGTATTCATTGCACACATGGGGCCCAGTTTTGTCTGAGGTTGAGCTTGCATCTCCCTTTGATGTTGTGATTGTGTACAGGGACAGTATTGGTATACATTAAAGTTTTTATTTAACAAATTAATTAGGGACCCATAATATCCTGCTTGCAGCACAGAGGGCCGTTGTTGCTGACTAGTCAGTAGAGCCCCCAAAAGATGCAGTCACCCGTCTGAAGAGCTAATTACAGCCATTTGTACACAAAGGCAACGGGAAGGGAAAAAGTGATGCTGTGGTGTGACCCTGTTGGGTTTTGAGAGGTGAGGTAATACCTTTATTGGACAGCCTTGCGTAGTTGCCGGAAAGGGCAGGTAAGCCCTCAAGCGTCAAGTACTCTTCCTTGGGTCTGCAGCCGAGGGCTTTATGTTTGCTCCTCGTGGCGTCTGACAGTTTGCTCTGCTTATGAGTACAAAAAGGTATTTTCCATATCTGAACTGTAGCCCTACAGCAGTCGTGGGGCTGAAGTCTTTCTGGCTCTGTGTTTCTACCAGTAATAGAGATCCTCTAGGTCTTTTAATGTGTCACCCTGAACAGGCTGCAGTGGTTGGTCTGTTTGAAGAGCCCCGAATAGCATTAGCTCAGGCAGCCGTGTTTCTGCAGTCAGTAGGGCTAAGTACTGATGGTCAAAAAGCCCGAGGCTGAATCGATTCGGTCTTTGCAGTTTAGTCTAAGTTGCAGAGATTAGACTGAGAAACAACTGGACACACATTTCCTTTAATTTAGGAAATGCAGACACACGCCTGCAGTGCCTCAGGCCGGAAGCTGGCGGGGCGGGGGGGGACAGCACGGCTCTCTGGCACGCAACCAGCACGGACTGTGTGTTTGCTGCTTCTTCCTGATGCCCCCGAGGGATTTGCAGGCCACTATCACAGCAGCAGGACTCTGCATGGGTTACTCATCACTTCCTCTTCCTGCTTCCAGGTGCCTCTGGGACTTGTAGTCCACATTTGCAGCCAGCAGTAAGTTTAGCAGGGCAGGGCAGCTCCATACTCGGGGGAAGGAGGGGTTTAACCAGAGGAAGGGCGGTTTAACCCCGCTTCCTGGCCCCAGGCCCTAGCTGGGGTGTGCTGGGGTTGGGGAAACAGTCCTTTCCTTCTCTGCCCCCACCCCTTCTTTGCTGGAGCAGACAGCCCAGCCCAAGGCTGGAAAGCATGCTGGGATGCTGGGGAACTCTGATTTAACTTAAGCCAGGAAGGGGTCTGGGACAGAAGTTTCATAAACCAGTTTGATCCAAATCAATTAAGTCTGATACTACATTCAGCTAGGATTATCTTAAACCATTTTCAGCCATTTTGAAACTGGTTTATGTGCACTGAACTTCTGTTACAGGTTTAAATCCGTTTCTGATGAGTTAAACCGGTCTATGTGTAACTTCTGTCCCTAGCTTAGAGGCCTTTATGATGTGGTGGTGGCTCACATGTGCAAGTAAAATGAGTGGGGAACACCACCGCCGTAAGGATCACATCGCCCTACATGCTGCGTTATGGTATATCTGTAAAATAGCTTTCGTCTGAGTCGGTGCCAATGTAGACCACGCGCTACAGGACAGCGAAGGCATAGCCTCCTTTTATTTCAAAATGAGACTGGCAAATGTTTTGAAAACTAGTTTTGTGAGGGGAAGACCAGTTGAAGGTGTCATCCGGAGCAAAGATTATCAGCGGGTACCAGAACATTCGCCTGCTGGTGCTGGATGGCCACGTGCTTTAACGTCTACATGGCCTATCCACATATTTCAACAAAATATGTTGCCTCTGCTGTTTCCAGATTCGCTTTTTTATTTCAGTGGCAGATAAATTGCTTTCTGCGTCCATTCCTTGCACATTTTGCCAGAAGGTTCCTTTGCAGAAAGTAAATTTATAGTCGCTACCTGGTAAAGGTCTTTCTGGAAAGGTCTTGCAGAAATGTTCCCAGTCATCTTTCCTGTTCTTTTGTCATTGCTCAGCTGTCTGTCGTAGCGGCAGAGAGTGGCGGCCTACTGGAAGCGTTTTCTGCTGCTTGTTCTTCTGGTAGTTTTCCAGCCCAAGTTGAGGAGAAACTGATTATTGTAAATCTGGAGAATTCCTGAATTAACTCGCTCAGCACTGCTCAGCTGCTCCCAAGCACATTGCTCCACCAAAATGACTTGTGCAGGTAGGAGCTGTAAGGTTTGTTTGATCACAGAAGCAGGACCCGTGCCTGCGTTTGCAGGCACGCCTTTGTGCATATTTAGTTAAATACAAATTTGCATTTAAACAAGCAGCAGATTATTTTGTGTCCATAAGGTGCTGAATGGCTCAACGGAAATGAGTGTCTAAATGGCCCGGTCTCACAGTGCTGTTCTGCAGTTGGCCACAGCGCTGTATACAGAAGTCATCGTGACGTTTACATTTTGCAGAGCCGTAATCAATTCTGTGAATGCAAACTGTTCAAACTATATAATAATTCCCTACATCTGCCATCTCACATGCCGCATTGTTGTGGACAGAGGTAGGCAAATGATAAATTGCTTGGCAATCAGAAATTGTTCATCTTCTAGAAAGGCTTGGGGGCGGAAGGGGAGGTGCGAACATGCATTTTAGAAGCATCATAGTCTTTGGCATGGTAAAAGGCAGCATTTTCCCCCACATTCAGTTAAATTGAAAAAACTGGAAATAATGAAAATTAGGACTGTGTTTGTCTTCAGCATAGTAGCATTCTGGACAGGATTGAAAATCTAACCAAATTACTAGGCCGTCACATTTCAACTGTTGATATTTTGCAAGAGCAGAATATTGTCAAACATTAAAGCCAGAGGTTTGTAGATGTGCTTATTGTGTTAGTGTAGCTGGAGAAAGTGCTTTTTAGGTCTTCTTGAAGCTTATCCAGTAGCAAGATGGATTGAGATGACTTGCATATCTAAACAGTAAATTTTTCATCTCGTTAATAAGGGGGAAATGTAAAGAATATTATCAGAATATTCTGTCTGACATGCAGAAAATGTTAAACTTTTATCGCATTGCAACAAAAATAAACTCATTTACTGCTGCACAGAAATGATTATGCCTTGTGTTTGCCTGCTGTAAATTTGATTTATTCCTATAGTAATTACAGTGGTTGATTTGGTGAAAGTTGAAAACCATTTTTTCCCTGAGCATAACAAGACTCCTGTGTTCCCATTGCTGCTGCATTGCAACACTTTGAACTTGCTCAGCAGACATGACAAAAGGGTTTAATTAAAATACTAGCAAGATAAAAAAATACATTTGTCTGCATTAACTTTGTACATTTCTCATCATTCTTTAATTCTGGTAATAAAGAAAAAATACCATGACTTGAGATAAGAGGTGGCCCACTCTGCTTACCCCGTCCACAGGTAAGGAAGGATTGTGGCAGAGCTGCAGGGTGTTGTGCTAACGCTACTCCCGGCCCCAAAATACTATTTGAATGTTACTCGTTAGTAAGTAAACTCATGAATAGAAAGGACCTGGGTCTTTGTTCGCCAGCTAGTCGCAAATGTGTTTAAAGTGACCTTGAGCAGCTGAGCCTTTTCTGTTCCCTAAGAAGTTACAAATATCTTAGCTCCTCTTAAATTTTAGAAGAAGCTTTATCTTTGTATTAAATTGTGTGTCTTGAGCCTTCCAAAATGCAACTGTGCAAACACAAGGTTCTGGTGCTTGCTTTTTTTTTGAACATTCAATCAAGTATGAGCAAATCAACTTCTGTGATCACTGAAGGAGTAAATCCAATGTATAACAGGCAGATGGCTGCAATCATTTTGGTGAAATGCTAAATAAGAGCTTTCTTTGTGCAGTGTAATATCAGTAGGTTAATATTTTTCTCCTCTCTCACTTACTGCCGTAATATTTTAATCACGTTATATGAGATGGCGGCAGCCATGCTATCGCTAAGGTTTCAGCTGAGTTTTAATTAAAAGCCTTACGTTGTCCTCCCCTTTGCATTCTGAAATCAAACCGGGCCGCTCATAACATTGGTGGGGTAGATAAGCTGCTAAAGTAAAATGTTCCTGTCTAATTTGTAGTGATTTGGGCAAGAAGCTGCTCAATAGACACCCCTAAAATACAGCTGCTTACCAGAGTTTGAGAGGTCTCACATTTTTTCTACTTTGTACTAAATCTCCCGTACCTCTCAACGGGGCCAGTTTGACTGGGCAGAGGGATGGAATAACAGCAACAGCAATAATAACAGAGGTGCGTCGATAAAGATTTTTTTTGGCCGATACTGATGACTGACTATTAACGAGCCATATCGGCCGATGCCGATATGCAGCCTGGCAGCTTGGAGAGCAGCGTCAGGCTGGTAAGTCTGTTGGGCAGGAGGGGGCTGCACTGGGAGGACCCCAACATTCACCAGAGCCCCTCCCTCCCAGCACTGCCACTGCCTGCCCTGACCGCAGCCTCAGCTGGGAAGAGCCTGGCACTGCCCCTGGTCCCGAGAGGGCAGCCCGCCCTTGCCCCACACACAGACCGGGGGGGGCACGTGCCCCCATATCTCCCCCAGGGGGGTGCAAAGTGGCAGGAGCCGCCCCCCCCACACCGTGCTCCTACTCCTGCCCCTGCCCCACTCCCTCCTTCACCCCCCCCCAACGCCCCTTCCCCTGCACAGACTTACTGGCCAGACCCTGCTCTCCAAGCTGCTGGGCTGCTTTCCTGGCCGCGTGCATGCACACAGCCTTTATTAGTGACGTTATCAGCCAAAAAAAGCCAATTGCCAAAAATGTCAATTTTCCTTTTATCAGTACTGACAGGATATGGACCAATTGTATATAATACCTCTAAATAATAATAATAATAGTTTTCTCCTCCTTATTTATTTTATTTAGTGAATGCAAATCTGCAAAGCCAAGCAATGGCCTCCTCGTTAACTGAGTTTAAAGCTATTAATCCACCTCTTAGTTTGTAGAGGGGCGATGTGCAGCATCGTTTGCGTCTCTGCACAAGTGCACGGCGGGCTAGCTCTGGCCCCAGCGGTGAAGGCTGGCTGCGCAGGGGCCTTGCCCTGTCCTGAACCTGTGTTTCCTCCTAAAGGGGGGCTTATTCCTATTGATTAGTAACTGCGAAGGCATACTCATTTGCTACCGGATGTAGCCTTTTACACTAAGTGTAGCAGGTTTTTTTTACTATAATAACTAGAATTTTATTTTTTATATTTTTATGGCAGTAAATGGTTCATTTTAATAGATAAATACTTTTTATGATTATGATTGTGTTGACTGCTGTATGGATGCAAAATGGAATTCAATTGAAAACCCCCAAAACAACACGATTCTTTTCATTAGATAAATAAAACCATCTTAAATATGGTGGGCCCATAAGGAAAAGTCAGCAAATTTATTAAAGCATGTTTTGCATTTAAACTTGTTTTATGTTAAACAAAACATGTAATTTCTGTAGCTAGTGAATTAAGCCAGTGTTTCTGCTGTCTCTGTCCTTCATAATTTTTAAACTGGTAGATCCCATCATCTCACTTCTAGGTTTTTATTCATAGACTGGGAGAAGAAAGCAAGATTATTCTGCTGTTTTGGTTCCTGGTGGTTTTCGTAACTTTGCCTTAACTAGTCATTGGATTGAATTAGCTGAATAAACTGAAATGAAGAAGACATTCCCCTGCACCTGCAGAAGAGACTACTACTGCTCTCGAAAGCTGGCTTAGCATTTCAAGATGCTCTGGTTCCAGGTGCTTAGTCAGTGACTGCAACCAGCATCACTATTTTAAAACGCTGGCAGCAAACACTGCTGTTTGAATATTATTTAATTTAAATAATATAAATAGGTTATAATAAGTTTAGGTCTTAAAATAGATTGTCATCTTTTTTAGCTTAATTTTAAATAGGTCAGTCTTTAAAGAGAAGGCTATGTTTCATTTAATTTTTAAAAATAATTTAAATAAAACCTAGCTTTTTCCACCCTGTCTTCCCCATCAAAAACCAAACAAACCCGCAACAAACACCAATGGGAAAGGAAAAAAAATCAGACTTTTGGGGGTTAGTCGATGCTAACTATGTAAATGTGGTACAAGGGCTAAAGTGGATAAAGATTTTTATACCTGTATTGTTGGCGGTTGTGCGTGGAGTTCACTGTTCTGTACTTTTTAATTTATCCCTTAAGATGCATATAAAACATGGCCATTACTTTTATTTTCTGATGCTAACATTCGTAGGTTTAATGTTGCCTTCAATTTTGTAGTGCGTTTTAAGAGGGAGCGCGTGCAGCTGTGGAATCACGGGGTGCAATACATACAGTACATGCTTCACTATTTATTTCACTCTTCTTATAAGTATATGCACAGTTGGTCGTCATCGTAGCTGAGCGTGTCGCTGTCAGAATAAGTGCGTCTCTGTGGTCCAGATGAGAAGGTTGATTTGGCTCACTAAAGTGTGGCGCACGTGCCGCACAACTTGCAAGCGCTCTCTGTCGTATCGTTTTTGTTAGCGGAGCTCTCTGGGGATTGCATCCACAACAAATTCACAGTCGTTTAAAGATGTTTAAGTTGTTCTAAACAAATATTTTTATGCAAAACATCTATCTCAAGATGCATTTTATTTATCGTGCTCTCAACTCGGGCATGTGTGTGAGGCCTTGTTCTTCCCCCAGCCCCGCTCCAGGTGAACTGCAGCGGTCGTAGGAAAGATCAGACGTTCCCGTCTGAAAGGTGCCTAAAGCGCAGGCCTGTTGAGCTTCGCTGTAGAGCAGCGGCCGTCTTGGCTCGAGCTGCAGCGACACCGCAGCTCACGGTCACAAAGTCAGTTTTAGCTTCGCAACGTGTGTAGTTCTAACTCTGTTTCTATCACAGTCTCCCCAGTTGGCAAGTTGCTGTACTTGGGGGGCGGCAGTCGGACCATCCATCGCCCCCCTTCCAGGATCGGAGCTCGGGTCTCTCGGCAGCGGCAACGTTGGCAGAAGCATTGTGAGCTTGAGATGAGGAAGTTTTCGAGCGGCAACCTGGTTTCTGTTTGTACGTTCTCCAGATCGTACCGCCGGCGTGCTGGGCATCCTCCGCGGCCGTCTCTGCTGCACGACGCTTCCCGCCGCAGTCAGCGAGGGGCCGTTGTGACGTGTGTGCACCGCCGCGCCGCGTGTTAGACCTGCCGCGCAGGTCATCCTGCCTCCTATTTCTGCCTTCTGTGTCTTGGAAAATAGCCACATGTGCCTCCTTTACCCGGAGGAACGCTTTCTAAAATGTTCTCACAAACTTTCCCATTCCTGTCTTGGAGCGTACTGGCGCTTGGAGCTCGAGTGCAGCGCTGGTGAAATGCAGCGTCCCTTCCGGGTGCTCGGGCTCATGGTGTCGGTACCTTCATAGTCATCCCTCAGCCCTGAAGGTCTCGATGGGCCAGTTCTCTCGTCCTTTGCTCCACAGAGACGGGGTGTTTCTGACCAAAGCCGTATTGATTGTCACCCCCGGCCATCGACATCAGTTCCTGCCTTGTGTACTACTTCCCTGGCCCGGGGCGCTGGTGCTAAGAGGCCTGTGAGCCGCCACGCAGCAGGACCCAGGTTTTCCATCGCAGGATGGCATGCCACCTGCTTCATTTGTAGCTGGTTGTTGAATTAAGAATGAGCTGTTAATCCCATTGCTGCGCACGCCACTCCCAAGGGCACCACTTCTCTGAGCAGCTGCAGCACCTCGGTCCTGCCCCCCGTTTGCTATCTCGGAGGCTATAAATATCCTCCCTGCAAGTTGTCAGCAGTCCCTCGTCGTTGCTGGTGGCCAGGGCCCTAAATCATGTGCATTAGGATCCTGCTGTATTTCAGTGGGACTGAACTGCCCAGAAGGTCCGAGGGGCTGTTCGTGACCTTTTGCAGCGGTTCCCGGGCAGGCTGCCTGGGCTTGCAGCTGTGTAAGCCAGCGGTTCCCACACGGCCCAGGAGCTGCCGCTGGGCTCCCGGCTCGGGCTGCGGGCACCTCCGCGCTAGTCTGCCTTCACCCCCTTGCTGGCGTTCATACTCCGGCTCTGTGGCGAGGAGGGCTCCAAGCAAGCGAGCGATACTTGTGCAAGCCGGCTCTTGCCCGTGCAGGCCCAGGCCCCTGGCTAATTATTATTTCTCGCTTGCGTGCTGAGCATCCAAACCGCGTGCCGAGTGCCACACGCACAAGAGTGGAGCGGGGTGCCGCGATCCCCAAAGATGCCACCAAGGCTTTTTCTTGAGCGCGTACTCTTACAAGTCTGCTATTCGAGGGCAAGGCTGCGGGGGGGCCTCTGGGGAAAGCCGGTGCGAGGGCAAGGGTCGACAGCAGTGGCTCGGGGCAGGGGTTAGACCATGTGTTGAGGGCGCGGGTGAAATCCAGACATTTTGGGAGCAGGAGAACAGAGGGGAGGGAGGGAACAAGGGTGCCAGCATGGATTGGCCCAGGCAGGAAACGCGTGTTGAGAGAGGGGGGGAGCGGTGTGGGACTCGAAGGGTTACACTTCTCTGGAAAGCGAGCTCATTATTTCCAACTATTTGAGTTGTCTAATAAAAGATCCCGGATTTACCCAAAGAACCTCGTCTGCCCGTGTCCTTGGACCAGCGCGGCTGCAACCTGCGCCCCGGAGCCTCGCCGTGATTTCTGCACCTCGAGGTGATTTATCGGCTTGTCCTGTCCAGCTTTCTCCTCTCCCGGGGCGGTGGCCAGGGTCTCTTCCCGCGGTGAGGAAGGGAGCACGTTTTCGGAGGCTGCAGTGGGAGACCAAGCCCGTCTACCTGGAGCAGGCCCCTGCACCTGCGTGCTTTTGTTCGAGCTAATCCCTGGAGGGATTAGTACCGAAATCTGCAGGAAATGTCTTGTGTTAGAACAGCTTTCCTCTTTGCAGGCTTAGATTATGTATATCGGTGCTTACAATGTCACAGGGATGCAGCAGAGGATCCCAGGCGCATGGGCCCCGTGTGCGCGAGTCCTGGGCCCCGGGCGGGAGTGCGCTGGGAGAGGGGCTCCCGTCTCGAACGCGGCTGCAGGCCTGACGTCCTCGCCGCCTTCCCGCTGAGGACGGCTCCCTTCAGAGTCCATTAGTGCTGCTCCTCTAATCCTCCGGAGGGGCTGGTGCTGAGTGACAGAAGTCAGTAATTATTCCCTGCCTCTCCTCCCCGTGGCTGAACGAGCTGCGACTCGGGTTGTCGTTACGCTCCCAGCCCGGGAAGCGAGAGCTGCTCGTGGCACGCGGATTTGTTGGGGAAGGGAGAACTGAGTAACAGGTGGTATTTAGAAACTAATTAATATTTGTGAATAACAATGTGTTACTGGTAAGAAAACAAATCAATCTGTGTGTGAATATTTATGATGATGATTTTTAGGGCTGCTTGGATCACACGATCCTTTTCCAGCTGCCATGTCTCCTCTCGTGTCACACCGTCTCGTGCGAAGGTGGAAGCCCCGGCACCGCGCGGAGGGCTGTGCCTTTGGGAGCCGGTCAGCTCCGCGGATTAGCAGAGCCTAATTGTTGCGAAGAATATTCTTGATAGTTGGGTATGAGCGGGCCAGTAGGTCCCAAACATCTTAAATATGCTTTGCTGGTACAATAAGCCATGCAATTTAGCTGGAGATTTCATCCCATTAAGAGCCAGGCCATGCACAGATAATGCTATGTTTGAAGTGAAAGCAGGTGTTAAAGGTTGTTTTCTCTCTCAACGCTACGTGCGAGTGTTTTACAGTAGATCAAACTTGCCTAACGTAATCGTCATAATACTTTCATTTAAAATGCTCCCTGTGGCTTGTGTTTGCAGAATCAAAAAAAGGAAAGTCAGCTTTGTTTCTGGATGGGGCGGGGTTCTCTGCTGGGCATTTTCCAGGTTGCCATTTGAAAAGGATAATCGGTTTTTAACCTCTGAGAGTTAGGTTGCCGTATTGACGGGGCTCTGCGCCGCCCGCTAACGCCGCGCGACAGGTTTTTCCACGTTCTCCCGTCCTTGCTCCGGTCGGTCCCGCTCCTCCCTCTCCCTCTCCCTCTCCCGCTCCCTCGGAGGGCAGGAGGTGGCTGGCCTGCTGCGATGTCCGAGCCGTGGGTCGGGGATCGTTCCCAGGAGGTGAGGAATGCTATGCCGGGCGGCAGCTCTTTATGGAGCAAAAAGCTCGTGGATGGTGGCGATGAATACTCTTTTGTTCAGAAACATGTTGAAAGAAATACAGAGATTAATTAACTCCGGTGCTCCGTGTGCGGGTGGTGCCTGTCTCCACCCAGTCCTTGGCGGAGGTGGGCCTGGTGCGACCCTTGGCCACGGCGATCTTTACCTGCATCTGTTGAGCTCTAAAGGTTTCTGGGGTCACTTCGAGGTGCCCCGTGGTTATTAGTTTTGGAGCTCGCAGTGCTGTTCTCCATGGTAAATCTGTGGGACTTGCACAGTTCTGAAAACAAGGCTAGCTTTTATTCTGAGTTCATGCAACTTTTTAATATTGGGGGTTTGGGGAATATTATCTCAAGCACGCAAGGGAGAGCAGGGTGTTCTTGCCTCCGTCGCTGCGGTCCGCTCCGAGCCAGCACGAGCGGTGCCGGGAACTCGCCACCGCCACTCTGCTCACCGCTGATTGCACTTCCTGTTAAAGCTTAATCCCAAATCGTAAATGTGTAGTGTTTTGCATGCCCGCTCTGTAAGAGAAAACACCTGCTCCCTGCAAACCTGGGTACAGCATCCATCAGAACTGCATCAATCTAACACTTGCAGCCCACAGAATTACATAATACTAGGTTTGTGACTCAAACCAACAAAAGCCAGAAAATTCAAAACTGAAGTGTGTGATTCAACCGAGTTAGGCACTCGGGTGTTTTTCAGGGGGGGTCTGAGACTGGGTGCTACAAAATCTTGGCGTGAGAGTGAGCAGGCACCGACCATGACCTTAACTCTGAATTCCTTGTCCCTTCTCTCTGTTACTTTATTTTATTGTTTCTAAAATGGAAAAGGTTTTAGGAGCATGCTTTCTTTATCTTTTGTGTTAGGCTGGGTAAGAAATGCCCGTGGCATGTGGGAGAGTAGCTGCCTTGAGCTGCCCCTGTTGCATAAATAAAGTACCTACTTAAGCTTTAAAAAGATCTCTTTATTGGAGTAAGTGCAGGTATATAATAAGAGATTGCAATTACATATCTTAGCCCTACAGCAAATTCCATAGGGTGTCCAGAACATAAATACAAAAGAAATGCATAAAAAGTGGTATCAGAGTTAACAGCAGAGATTGATACTAGTAAGAGAGGAAATTAATATAAATTGCTGGCTTACATAAATTTCAGGCATTTTCTACAGATTTAATAAAGGGTTGCCATATCGAAGTATAAACAGCTAAAGTATCCTTCCCCACAGATAACACATCCCAGGGTTTAACAAACCACTCGGTGACTGAAATGTCGTCGGAGGGATCCCATGCTGGTTTGACTGCCACTTTCACAAGAGTCGTGTTCGCAACAGGGCCAGCGCTGCCTCATTTATCATTTGCATTCGAGTCCAGGACCCTCGGGCCCAGACCAGGACCACGTTGCGCTAGGTGCTGTATAAACACCGAACCAAAAGACGGGTCCTGTCCCTGGGAGCTTCCAGGCTCGGGACAGGGGATGGCGGGTGGATGCGGACAGGCTGGGCACTGCAAGGAGGCTGAGACAGATCAGTCGGCGTCATGGGAGGTGGCCTCGGCACAGCAGCTGCCCACTTGTTGCTCGGCTCCTTGGAGGCAAAACGGAGCTGAAGGACTGATTTGGAGGAGCGTGTTGCGGCAGAGCTGCTCCTCTGAAAGGGCAGCACAGCGTGGGAGAAAGCACAGTCGTGTTTGAACAACTGGCTTGGGAGGGAAGTGGGAGGTTGGCGCCCTGGGGCAACTAGACGTAGGAGTCGGCCTCTTGCCACTGAATGGGAGGTACGTGGAGCGGGGTTTAGCCCCAAAGGTAAAGACCGCGTTTGAAGTTTGCGGTTTGTAGGGGAGCCTTGCAGGGATGCGCAGAGAAGGGCGGCATGGTGCAAGCCGTGGGCCAGGAGGACAATCTCCTGCAGCACCCTTCTGCGTGGGCCAAAGCCAGAGAGAAAGCTTGCAGCTGTTGAGATGCAAGACGAGAGCGTGAGCAAGAGGTGTAGCATCTATGTCGTAACAATGAGCCGCGGCTTGCGTGGCACCGAGCCTTCGAAATACCAGTCGGGATGGCTTCGAACAGGTTCTGCACTATGACGGCAGCGAGCACACTTGCGCACGCATCGCATTTAATAGGAGTAACAATGAATATCTATCCCAGTTTAAGGACGTTACCGAGCAGTCTTCAAAGCTGTTAGAATTTTTTTCCGGAAATATCTTAGAGCTTTATTGAGCCTTAATCATTAAGAGATTGCATGTTTGTTTATTTTTAAACAATTTCCCCTTGTCAAGAGCTGTTCTCAACTCGCTTATTTTAGCAAACAGCTAACAATAAATTCACGCTCAGAGTGGCCTAAAATAGCCGAACCGTGGATGCCTGTAGAGCAGTGATTCTCAGCCAGGGAGCCACGGCACCCTGGGGTGCCACAAGATCCTTCTAAGGGTGCTGTGGGGTGCCGGTGCCACGCAATGCTAGAACTGGCAGGCGTGCAAACACTTGCACATGATGCAGCGGACTACCCAGCGGTTTCAAATAGGAATCCATAGTGTCACAAGTGTCCTGACGTGCTGTGGGCTGTCTGAGGTCTTTGCAACAGAAGAACTGCTCTGTTATTTTTTTCGTCTCAAGCAATGACCGAAAGCTAAGAGTTTGCATTTTCCAAGAGCTGCTTTGGGTCTAATGGGGCGCGCTTGGAGTCTAAAGCGGCGGAGAGCCACTGCCGTAGAGGGGGCAGATCTGGCAAGTCCGCAGGCTTCGTCCCTCGAGCAGGAGCCCGACACCCCTGGGGCACAAAGTAGGAGGCTGCTAGTAAAGGTGTTGATGACGAAGTCTAGGGGCATCGCCGCTACAGAGGAGGCTCGGGACACGCGGCTCACAGCAGGAAGGGCAGGTTCTGCCCTTGGAGAGGATGCAGAAGCTGTGCTCTCGAACGGGCATCGGCGTCCACAGCTGATCCTGGTGCTGCTTGTGGCACGCGGGGAGGGAGCTGGTGTAAGCTGCGGACGGGTTTGGGGCTGTGCTCAGTCAAGGTATTTCCAGTAGAGAGAGAGACGGAGAGAAGTGGGAACACTGTGCGACGTCTTGGTGAAATCTGCTCTGTTGTACCGCGCATAACTCTGGTCACCTGCGTTCAAGCAAGACTTGCTCAGACCGGGACAGGTGCAGGGAAGGGCTGCTAGGAGGATCCGGGGAATGGAAAGCCTCTCATTAGAGAAGAAACTCAAAGGGCTCGGCTCGATTAGCATAGCAAAACGAAGGCAGGGGGCACGGGATTGCTCTCTCTAAATGCACTGCAGTTGTGGGGGGGAGCAGGGTTAAGCAGCAGGGAGGGAGAAGAGCTGTTTAAGCTCAAGGACAGTGCTGGCACGGGAACAAATGGGGATAAATTAGTCATGAATGAATGTAGGCTGGAAGCTAGGGAGAGGTTCTTAAGCCTTGGGGAGGAGGGAGGCTCTCGGAGCGGAGCAGCGAGGCACACTAGCTTCGGTCTGCCATGCCGTTGCGTGCAGTCGGGCGGTCCCTCCCATTCCCGTGTCCCTGCGTTATAGGGCAAAGCCGTGCCAACTTGCAGCCTGGCTGGCGGATCCGCGGGCGGTCACCCCCGCCTCGCTGAGCGTGCAATGCCTGGCTGGGGACCTGCGCCAAGCCCGGCTTCGGTGGGGGATTTCTGTCACGCTCTGAGGTTTTGGCCTCTTCTTTTTCGCTGCGAGTTCACTTGCATTCAGGAGATTTACTTTTCTCTCT
>NW_005841845.1:5458299-5484142 GCF_000455745.1 Alligator sinensis | reverse complement strand
CCCTAGGTATTTTTATGGCCTGTGTCACCGTAGTCTCTGAGCGTTTCCTGGGCATGTATGGATTTATTCTCAGAACGTTCCTGTGAGGTAGGAAAGCATGCTTGCCTCCATTTTACAGACGGGGAGCCGAGGCAGGTCTCACGCCTGAAATCTGTAGGGCAGCCAGCCCCCGAAGCTTGACTGCCGGTGTCGAGTCTGCCGTCTCAGTCACCAAGGCGCTTTCCTGTTGATGGGCTTTCCAGAGCCTGCGTAGGAAAGACCTCGTGAAAATAGTCAGGGTTGTTGATGACCTCTTTTAATATTGCTGCAGACGAGTTGAAGAGTCTTTCTGGAAATACCAAACAAGCCTGCTTTTATGGTATAAAATCCTTAAAATGTCTAGGTCTTCTCAGGAGTGTTTTGTAGTTTTTCTGTAGTCGGTTCTTCCCGCACGAACCTGCCTAGACTTGTGCGTGGTGCTGGGTTTACCTTGCGTCTGCTGATGCCATCTCAATCACTTCAAGCAGCGCAGAGATTTGCTACCTGTTGTGCTGTCTTGGGTGTTTTCATCGTCGGTGCAAAGCTGCGTTCATGTCTGGGCAGGTGCAAAGTTTCTTGGTCATGTTTCTGTCTAAATGCAGTTTAACTGGTGTTATTTTTCAAAGGTCATTCCAGGCCATCTGCAATGCCTGGCTTTGCACTCTTGAATTCTCCCAGAAGTGGGATCTCATGTCTGATTAGTGACGCTGATACTTTTCAAACAGTTTTGCCCGGTTCCAGCAGACTGTGCACACTCAGCTGTGATTGACATCCTAAAATCAACTATCATGGGTAGCAGCCTGAAAAACTCTTTTTCTTTTCAAGTGAGGAAGTTTAGTGTAGGTTCCCCTTGAGCTTTTCCTTGACTTCAACAAGTTGGTATTTAATGCGTGACTTTTACAGCCTTCAGAAATTTCTTTGGGACCTGTCAGCCTTACAAATGTCTATTCATAATGTATCAGCAAAATCTCACAATTTAATATCTTATTTGTCTATTCAAACAAGCAATGGTATTAAAGATGATAACACTAAAAAGGGAACCTTTCAGACCATTTTTCTAATTTAACATTCTGTAAAATATACACATTGCTTCATAGTTTTCTGTTCATTAACATATATTAAGTTGTTTCCTGTCTGTAAGAATAAAAATTCTTCTGACTCACAAACTATCTCAAGCTGTATTAAATAAGATTAAAGAGTTGGCCAGTGACCTTAGCAGTCAATTAGGCTACATACACTGCTCAGCTCAGTATTTGTAGAGCGTAGTTGGGAAGCTAAAGCTCATTAAATAGGTTGGAAAAAGAAATAGGAGTCTGTAAAACCCAAAGTTGGTCAAGGTGCCCAAGTGAAATCTGGAGTGCTTATGGGAGGAGGGTCTTGATCGTGCGCGCATGTTTGAGAGCATTTCTCAAGTGCTGCTGGCGCTGTCTTGGGGAAGGTGAGAAGAGTCTGGTATGTTAACAGCAAAGCTAGAAGAGAGTAGAAACTTTCAAGATACGAGCATTTGAGCACAGATTCTGCCAGGAACAGATGGTGTACAAGCAGACAACTGGCAAAGGATGTAGGAGAGAGTACTGGGAAGCTGGTGTGCGCAGTTCTGGTCAGAAAAGTGTAATCTAAAGATGGTATGAATGGGACGGTGGGTGCCAAAAAACCTTGTGCTTCAAAGAACAAATGGGACCGAGGGGAGCGTATTGGCAAGGAGCCCTGGAAGCTTGGCGCTTGTTGTGGGTTTTTTAGATGAGCCCAAGTTTGACAGGTTGGTGTCTAATAAGTGTAGGAAGTCTTGGTAGAGAGGAGCGACGCTTGGTATGTGCACACGGAGTCAAAGCATGGCTGGTGCCGCCGCCCGCCCGCCCGCCCGCCTTTCCAGCGGGTCGGTGAGCGCGGCGCTGGGGGCCGTGGGTGCTCCGTGGTGCAGCCCTGTCCTGGCCACCGTGTGCGGCACCCACGGGTCTTTAATTGGCCTCGTGATTGCTCCACGTGGCTGTAGCCTGAAGCACAGCAGCAGAGAGCTTTGAACCTCTCTGATTCAGAGGGGAACGGTGCTGCCTGCCCTTGGGATCGTGTGCGGTGAGGAGCCAGGCGCTGGCGCAGGCCCCTAAAGCATGGCGGGGAGGGAGACCAGACCCCCTTGTTGTTTCACTAATCATCCAAGGCTAGTTTTATACGTGGGGAGCTTGCACCCCTGGCCGACTTCGAAGATGACTGTCGGCGCTCTTGAGAAAGGGTGATCCAAGAGAGAGCCTACAAGCACCGTCTGAATCGGCATCCCGCGGTGACCTTCCTTTGTCATCCTCTTCTCCAGCGAAGTGTCTCCTAGTTTGGTGGTGCGTCTCTGCCACGTGTGTAACCTGCCAGGCTGGAAGTGCTTGCGAGTCTGGAGGAGTTGTCATTCCCTGGATCTTAAAGTGAATCTCGGTTTTCTGCAAATCTAAGAAAAATGGTGGGTAAAGTAGACAGGTCTTGCAGCCGCAGCGTGTGGCTGGAAGTGTGGCTTGAGTTGCCGTAAAAGTCACCTTTTAAATTGTGCAGGCTCTGGCTGATCTAGGTCATAGTTTAACTGTGGGTATTTTTGTCTTTAAAACTGGTCCCTTAATAAAACCAGTGTGAATTGTGGGAGAATCCCCAATTTCTCCTCCCCCTGCTGTTCAGATAAGTGGGAATAGGAAAAAGAAAGGGGGCATTTTCAAAGTTTTTCCTCTTGATCATCTTGGGCTGATGCCAAGGCAGAAGAGTGGTTTTACAGAAGAGCCCCTGAAGATGAACTGTAACCTAGAGCAGCAGAATTCACGGGGGGTTGTAAGGCCTGGTGACTCGTTGCACCCCGAAGCCTTCTCTCCGCATTGTTTAAATCATCGCATCGCTGCCCTTCCAGGAGCGCCACGACACGCACACTGTGCTTCTGCAGCTTGTGGTGCTGAAGTGCGTAAACGAAGTGACGTGAAGATCTGGAAAGGAAACGCCGTTTGAAAATACATTGTAGAAGGGTTTCCTTCAGAAATGTGTGTCCTTGGGCAGCATTTGTGCACTGGCGGACAGTGGTGTTTGGAGTTCGGGAGTTTCAGCAAGTTTGGGATGTGTATTTTAAATGGGGCATCCCTTCGTGGCCCGTGTCCCCGGCTCTGATTCCAGCTTGCAAAACAGTGATAATCATTGTCCCCTCTTAATTCTGCGAGGGATCTTTCTTTTGGGGCAGACGTGGATTTTGGAGTGCGTTTGGATAACAAGTTTCAAGCCCCAAAAGGCTTGTGTTTGGTCGTGTATTTGTATACTTGGATCTCGCTGTACCCAACATAATCAATTTAGAGTGACTCAATTATATACCAGTAACATGCTTTATTGGCTGGAGCATATTAATACTTAATGTAAAACAATAAAGTGCTGGTTACTTTTGACTGTTATGTGATGAACAGTACCTTCTGGCCAGCCATCAAATGAAAATATCACAGAATATTAGCTGAACCCATGGGCATATCCCGACATCCTTTGCACGGCTGTTGAAGATCCTTTGGGTTTAGAAAGCAGGTATTGACAGCGAGACCTTATAGCTCTTTCTGCTTGCCAACGCGTTTGGTGCTTCAGTATGTTGGTGCCCAAAGGCGGGGGAGCTGTTGGAGTCATCCCTGGTTTCACGTGGTGCGTGATGGAAAGGGAGTAGCTGGCGTTCTGGTTTTTAACAAAAAGGTTAAGATGCAAATTTGAAGTGGAGTTCCCCGATGGAGGAGTTCGTCTCTGCTCTGGCGCTGTGCGATTAGCTCTTTGACATTGGGACTGTGTTTTGAAACCCGAACAGTTTGGATGCCTGTTAATATTGTTTTCTGAAGAGGGTGCAAGATTTAACCATGTTTACAACATTTTACGCAAGTGCTAACCTTTTGCTCTTTTCCGCTTCTTTTGTTTCATCAATACATTTGTTGGTGATGCTTGTTTTGTCGTATTACCTAATAACTGAATGAATTTTGCTACCTGAAGGTTATACAACAAAGGTGACTGTAGAATCACCATAATTGGCAATTTAACTGTGTCATATCACACAGTCAGCGTTTGCTAGCACTCTGGAGCGGTGGGGTTGAATAGCTGCCACACTGTATGTGTGTGTTAAACCCAAGACAAATGCTGATCTCATTAGAAATACAAGATGCACAAGTCTGTGCACAGAAGGCGTTTTGGTGCCGAGGTCTCCTCTGGGGATACAGTCTGGGTATTTGGTTATCTAATACCAGACGGACGAGCTCGAGCTTGGCTTTAGAGCGTTGTTGGATGGGGTTACAGACCGAGGGAGGAGTGCGGTGGCAAAGCTACGCAGGACAGTTTCTAAGACGCAGAGGAAAGGGCCATAAATTGCCACCGCTTGCTCTCGAGTCATGTTGCGACAGCAGCTGGGAATGGTTGCGCAGCCAGCGGTGCCCAGCTGTGGGCTCTCCAGGTGCAGAGCTCCGCGCACACACGGACGTGCCTCACATGCTCTCAGCAAGACCGTGGATCCCTAAAGCTTCCTGAAATAAGTGGGGTTTGCCCTACTGCTGTTGAACAGTTACGCCGTTCCCAGGCTCAGCTAGAATAGCGTTTGAAATTTTACAGTGGCAAAGTGGAACAACAAGAGTAGAAAATTACCAGCATCTCGGTGGATGTGCCTTTTTTCTGTTCCTTCTTTATGTCTTCACCCATTATAGCACAAAGATAATTTTCAAGGACTCTTCTAATTACGGACAGGTTTTCAGCAGACAGGCAGCATGAAAAGGCTGACGGATGGTATTACCTGCATTTGGCGCACATAAAGATGTGCCTGGGTTGGGGTAAAAAATTATTTTTGGTATGACGAGGTGGGAAACCAGGCTTTGTTTTTAATGCCTTGTAAAAACTCACAGCTTTGGATAGACTGTGCGGAGAGCAGGTTTCAGTATGTTGTGAGGAAAGGACGTGGTTGTTACTAGCTCTTCTAGGAATAAGTGTGCCCACACATCCATATTCCAGAGCCGGCTGCGGTAGTGTTGTCTTGTGCACCTGGAGCCGCATGCAGACCCGCTGTGCTGTGCTGTGAACACGGATGCGACACCAAAAGATCCTTTTGGTCTTGTTGAGGATACGGTTGGCTTTCTACAGGAGGAGCGTTCTCCGTGGAGGGCAGAGGTCAAGGTGGGATGGGACCAGGCTTTTTTAAACGATTGCTAATTTTCCTGAGTGCTCAGGATAGCTTTGAAAACTGGTCCCCTTAACATACTTTCAAATTGGGCTTATTAGACATTGAGACACTTGGATCACTAACTGTGCTTGAAAATCTTTGCCAAAGTCTCTTGTGGGGCTGCACCTCCAGTTGTTGGGAGCAAAGAGAAGTGGGGATTGCCTGGCTGCATCAGACCAGTGGTCTGGCTGGGCTGATACCCTATTTCCAGCAGGGGCTAGAGCCAGACACTTGAGAGGAAGATGCCAGAAACCTTGTCGTAGGCACTTGCAAATATCCTATATACAGGGGAAGTTTCCTGGTTTGTCACTCATTGGTTTTATGCCCTGAAACATGAGACTGTTTATATTGCTTCCAAAACTGTCTTCAAAAAAATCGCACGGGACATGGTCATCATGGGTGACTTCAGTTGCCCAGACATCTCCTGGGAGGAACGCTTGGCTAAGTCGGATCGGTTCTGCTCCTTCCCCACCTGCACTGAAGAGCTCTACCTGACTCCGGAGGTGCATGGGCCGACCAGAGGTACCGCTCTCCTAGACTTGGTCTTGGCCAAAGGAGGCGATCTGGTGAGTGACTTGAATGTAGAGGGTAGTCTGGGCGACAGCGACCACGAAACGATCGTGTTCGTGATCTGTTGCAGGGCAGGCAAATCAGTTAGCAGGGCTGAAGTTCTGGATTTCAAAAAAGTGAATTTCAGCAGGCTCAGGGCAATAGTAAGGGAAGTGCTGCAGGACCAGGGACCGAAGGTGAAAGGAGTGCATGAAGAGTGGTCGTTCCTCAAGGACACGATCCTCGAAGCCCGAAAGACGTCCATTCCCTTGTGGAGGAAAGGTACCAGAAGGGCTGGTAAACTCTCTCGGCTTAATATGGATATCATGGTCCTCTTGAAGAAGAAGACGACAGAGGCGTACGGACGATGGAAGCCTGGGACAGGCCCCAAGGAGGACTATACAACAACAGCCTGCACTTGTAGGGAGCAGATGATGGTGACACCTGAATTTAAACTAGCAACAGAAATCAAGGTCAATAAGAAGTCTTTCTTTAGATGCATAGGGAACAGGAGGAAAACAAATGGAAGCGTGGGGCCATTGCTTAACGATTCGGGACAGCTGGTTACCGACACGCAGGAGAAAACTGAACTCCAGAGTGACTATTTCATTTTGGTATTTCACCGGACTAAGGGGAAAATCATACTAGATAAGGTTCAGAATGGGCGTGGTGGGAATGACCACTGTCCTGCTGTTGACGTTGAGCTGGGGCGTGATCAGTTAGAAAAGTTAGACATTTATAAGTCAGCGGGGCCAGATGACCTTCATCCAAGAGTGCTGAAGGAGCTGGCCAAAGTCATCTTGGGACCTCTGGTGAAACTCTTCCAAAACTCGTGGTGCTCGGGAGAGGTCCCTAAAGACTGGAAGAGGGCCAGTATTGTGCCCACCTGCAAGAAGGGGAGGAGAGAGGACCTAGGCAACTATAGGCCAATTAACCTAACTTCTATCCCAGGGAAAATCCTGGAAAAATTAATCAAGGAGTCTGTGTGCAATACGCACGCAGAAAGTAGGGTTCTGAACGACAGCCAGCACGGCTTCGTCGCGGGCAGGTCTGGTCTTACCAACCTCCTCTCCTTCTACGACCAGGGAACTCGTCACCTGGATGAGAGAGAGGAGGTCAACATTATATACCTTGACTTCCAAAAGGCCTTTGATCTGGTTTCCCATGATGTTCTCATGGGAAAATTGGAGGATTGCAGGCTCAACTGTTCGACAGTCGGGGGGTCGGAAGCTGGCTGTGGGGCCGGACCCAGAGAGTTCAAATGAACGGATCTGTGTCAGCCTGGCGAGAAGTGGCCAGTGGTGTCCCTCGGGCCTGTGCTTGGTCCAGTGCTTTTCAACATCTTTATCAATGACTTGGATGTGGGCGTGAAGAGCTTACTGGCCAGGTCCGTGGATGACACCAAGTTATGGGGAAGCGCGGTCATGTTTGAAGATAGGCTGCAGATACCGGCGGACCTGGACAGACTGGCAAGTTGGGCGGATCAGGAAATGATGAAGTTCAATGTTGAGAAATGTGAAGTGCTCCACCTCGGGACCAGCAGCCCCCAACACCTACAGGCTTGGCGGCACCAAACCGACCAGCACCACGAATGGAAGGGACCTGGGGGTAATAATACACCACATCGTGAACATGAGCCGGCAGTGCGATGCTGTAGCCATCAGGGCAAACAACACCCTGGCGTGCATCAATCGATGCATCTCCAGCAAAGCCAAGGAGGGGATTCTTCCGCTGTCCTCCGCACTGGTGAGACCGCAGCTGGAGCACCGCGTCCGGTTCTGGGCGCCGCACTTCAACAAGGACGTGGGCAAGCTTGAGAGAGTCCAGAGAAGAGCCACCCGCACGACCAGAGTCGTGCACGGCGAGCCATACGGGGAAAGGCAGAGGGACCTGGGCCTCTTCAGCCTAAGAAGGAGAAGGCTGAGAGGGGAGTGGGTAGCAGCTGACCGCTACATCAGAGGCGTACATCAAGGACTCGGCGAACAACGCCTGGAAGACCGCTTCAGGCTTAACACTAGGAAAAACTTCTTCCTGGTCGGGGTGTCCAGACTGGAATAATCTCCCTCCAGCGGCGATGCAGTCGCCTACCCTGGACATCTTCAAGCGGAGACCTCACCCCAGTTGTCTTTCCTGCCTAGTGCAGGGGGGCTAGCCCTGATGATCTTGCGAGCTCCCTCTCAGTCCCTTCCAGTCTGTGAATCTCCAAGTGAAGTGATCTTTTGATGTCTGGGAATCCGACAGGGCTGCGCCGTGAGCGCTTCTGCTGCGGCCTCCAACGTGCAACCTCTGGGCTGTCAGCCGCGTGCCGCAGTGCCTGCGCCACCCCCGCCCCCAGCGCAGGGGTAAGAAGCAGTCAGTCGATGTCTGTCCAGAACAGATCATACGATTTCCTTTTTTAACGTGGCACTTGGCCTCGCGGAGAAGGGGGAAGCGGCAAGCGTCACCTCTGCTGACTTGAGGAAGGATTGTGACAACCTCGCACGACAGTCTTGTGATCCAACTAGGGACGTGGTTGCAATGACATTGCTGCAACATGGGCGCACAACTGGTTGAGAAACCACGCTCAGAGTAATTACGTTTTGCCGTCAAACTGGAGGACACTTCAAGTGAGGATTCTGTTCCTGGCCTGATTCTCTTCGTTATCTTTGTTAATTTTGTGACCGACTAGAGCAGTGGTGGTCCACCTTTTGGCTCCAGAGGGCCAAATGAGTAGTGTGGGGCTTGGCCTTGGCTGGATTGGGCCCGCACACCTCGATCCAGACTGCATGGACCCCACATGCCAGGGTAGGAGCTCTGGCACCCTGCTTGGCCCCACACGCTAGGATCAGGGCCCGTGAACCCCATACTGCCCCTTCCCTGCCCCACGCCCTGCTCTGGGATTGGGGCCAGCTCTGTGGACTGGGGTTGGGTGCCGTGCCACACTGGGCACTGGGGGCTCTGCCTGGCCCTGTGCGTGGGGATCAGGTTCTGGCGGCCCCGCACCAGGCCCGGTGCCCCGGGACCACGTGCTGCCCTGCGTGCCAGTGGGGGGCCGCGTGCTGGATCTAGCACGCAGGGCCACGGCCGGTGGGGTTCAGATGCAGCCCAGGAGCCCTGCACTAGAGAACGCACTTACAAAAGTTGTGGATGACCCCACACTGAGAGGAGTTGACTCTGGGAGTCAGGGTCAGAATAAAAAGTGATCTTGAGAAATGGTCTGAAACCCGCAAGATGCAGCCGAGGAAGGACAAGTGCAGAGGTCTGCGTTTGGGGAAGAGGAATGAAATGCCCAGCGCAAACGGAGAGCAGGTGGCTGGGCGGGAGGGCTGCAGGGAATGAGGCTTGTGTAGGTTGTCTGGCCGAGGGGCAGGGTGAGCCTTTCACTGCGAAGAAGGGCGTTTGTTGTAAGGGAGACGGTGACCCGGCGTCCCCCCAGCCACTGGGACGCAAGATCAGTCAGCTCAGTCTGGAGTACAGGTGACTCGGGATGGATAGGGAAAACTTTCTGACTGGTTAGTGTGGTGAAGCGCTGAACAGGCTGCTCGAGGGGGCCGCCGTGTCTTTTTTTACTGGAAGTTTTAAAGAGCGAGATAAATGCTTTCCGGGCCAGTCTCGATATACTTCACCCTGCCCCTATGCAGGCATTTGGACTAAATCCTTTTCTGAGGTCTCTTCCAGCCCTTCGTTTCCAGGATTGTGGCTGACCCTGGGGGTGAATACGGTTAACACAAAGCAAATCGATTTCATAGATATTCGGGCTGGAAGGGACCGTGGAAGATCTTCGAGACCAGTCCCCTGCCCCAGGAGCAGGAAGTCAGCTGGGGTCACAGGATCCCAGCAAGATGCACATCCAGATGTCTCTTGAAGGTGTTCAGTGTAGGTGCTTGAATGGCACCTACATTGGCAGGCTATTCCAGACCTTGGGGGCTCGGACAGTAAAGGAGTTCTTCCTTACGTCCAGCCTAAAGGGTCCTGGAGGAGTTTATAATTATTCGACCTCGTCAAATAGGAGCGAGTGAAACTGCCAGGACAAGGGGAGGTTTTGTCCCGGCTTGGTGGCACTTGTGATCCTTTCTTCTGTTGTTAGTACGAAACCAAAGTGGACCATACTTGTTTCTGCATCATATCCAGGCTGGCTTTTTCCACGAAAATTCACCGGTTCTTGTCAGAAAGTCAGTTTGAAGGTTAATTTATGATCATCAATAAAGTCTGTCTCCTTGTCTGTACAAGCTGACCAGAGTCCTGACCGAGCGGTGCCTGCGATCCGTCCCCGTGCTCCCGGGCCGCAGGCTGGGAGCGCTCGCCTGCTGTGCAGCAGCTGCAGACTCCCCAGGGTAAGAGACGGAGAGGTTCGGGATTTTTGTAGTAGGATTGTCTCCTTTGGGATATTGCCTGTATTTAACATAATGACATTGATTTTCTGCACCAAGCTTTAAGAGGGAATAGATGTTTACTCACCTTTTTTAAAATCCCTGGACTCAGTGTGTTGCTTAATTGAAAGTACCAGTGTGTATGTTTAATGTACTTGCTCCTTTGGACACAAGTAGTTGGGACATTTCTAACTTCATAGCTCTCCAGAAATCTTCTTCTTCTTTTTTTTTAAAGCACTATTCCTGGTTTTTTCTGTTGCTGCGGCGGAGCGGTCTCTCAGCAAAGTTGAAGCAGATAATGTCCGTCTCCGAACCTGCCAGTACCAGCACAGTATTAGTGGCTTCCCATTGTTTGGGCAGCTGTTATTGATGGCCGGTTGCATCAGAGCACAACGCTTCTTGCATATTTTTTTGTCCTGAGATAAATCTTTATTCCAGCAGGAAGTTTGCTTTGGCCTTCCCATTTTGTATTTGTAGATAGCACTGTGAGCTTAGTGCATGTGAAGTTCGTTTGTACAGAACTGATGTGGATTCAGAGATCCAGTTAGCTAGTAAGCCTCTGTCAAAGAAGAATATCATCCAGTGATGAAAAAAATATGTGCAAGTGAACAAAAGTCTTGGAAGAGTTCCCTTTGCGCTACCTGAATGTTGTCTGTGAAGACGGTCATCTGCCCAGTGTTTTCTAGGAGGCCGTGTCTGTGCAGAGCACGGGGGCCAGCCCTGGGAACGATGTTGGAGTGACCTCAGGTGCGTGGTGTTGGGAAGTGCCGCGGTGTGTACTTGTGTGCACGCATCTGGGCCTTCGGCATTTCACTGCACGTTCCCCTGCTCGGTGCCGCGGCGCTCGTGGAGGGGCACCGCACCTGCCGGCAGCTCCTGCTCCCTCCTCAAAGGTGGAGCGGCATTTGCGCCACATGTGCCTCGTCTCCCCAGGAGGCAGCTCCTACGTGTCCCTAGCAGCACATCCTCCGACCGTGTCCCTCCTAGCCCGCCTTGCCCAGCCACGCCGACCGTGATGATGTGGAGTGCAGCTCGTATGCATGCGTCCGTGTCGCGGTCTCTTCGCAACCCGTCTGATCTGCTGCAGGTTTGGCTCGCTGCGACTCCAAAGGGCTCAGTCCCCTTGTCCTCTTGAGCATGGCTTACCCACTAAAGGGTGGTGGTGCCTGTGTTCAACAAGATGTTTGAGCCCTAAGTGCTGCACGGCGTCTCCTGTTATATTCCTGCGTTTGGTTTGCTGGTTTTCCCCCACCTCTAGTAAATCGACACGCGTGCTGTTTGGACGCAGAGTAAGCTCTCTCGGTGTCGAGCTTACGTTTGCACGTATACCAGAGAAGTGCTGTGATGTTTTTGTGCGATGAACCCACACAAGTCTGCAGTATCTTGTGCCGAGTGTTTGGTGGAGATCCTGCTGCGCAGAGCGGGTGCGATGTGTACGTGCCCAGAGGTAGCTCATCTTGTGTTGCCTTAAGCCACGACAGCCCGAGAGTGCAGCCTGCAATGCCCAATTCCTCATAACAGCCCCATAGCCACGAGCTTCCAGTGGCCCCAGTGACGCCCAATCCACGCTGCACAACTGTTACCGATTAATATTCATAAACTGTTTAAAGATCAAGAATGAATCTCTGGAAGGAAACCTTTGAAACTTGATTGTAGGCTCAGTGCAATTTCATGAGGATGCTCCTGGAAGTGGTAAGTTCTGCCTTATGAAAGGCACTCTCTGTTTCATGAACTTTTATCAACAATTAAATGGAATTGCTTTTCTTGAAAGGGTTTTGCTGATTTAGATTATTGAGGAATTGAGACTAAAATCTTTCAGGGTCTGAATTAATCACTTAAAAACGTAGCTGTGCTCTCGACAGAGGACCAGATTGTACACTCTCAAAGACTAATTGTCTGTCTTGTTCATCTATCCCCATTTTCTTAATCATACAGATGCCCTTTTTTAACCAGTTCCATTAAATTAATGAGGCTACCTCGGTTGGAGGTGTGGCTGAGTTGAGATTACCTTCCCTGATAGCCGGGACTGTCTTTGGGGACTAATTCCTCCTGCTCGCGAGCACGGCGCAGGCCCTGCCCGTCCATTGGAAGAGCGCTTCCTGGCGCTTCTGCCGCGGTTTAGAGACTCGAGAACCATCTGTGTGGTCTGGGTTAATGGTTTTATATAATGTATTCCTTTTCCCTTCAGAACGAAAGCCCCGTAATGAAGAGCGTGGGAGTCTGAATCTCCTCTTGGAGGTGTCTGGCTGAATTCTAAATGAATCTTGTTCCTACCCGTGGTCCAGGGTTTTTCCAAGCGTTTTCTTCCAGTGGGTCTGCTCCACCATTCGCTGCACAGAGGCAAGGAGCAGAGGTGTCTATTGAGTTTTGCTTGATGATAGCTCTTGCCAGATGTTGAACGCTGTTTTCAGCGGTTTCGGGGAGCGTGCTGCTTGTGCGGTACGGGAAGGAACTTTGGAGGGTTGTTTTGGGGCGGTTTGACTTGGTTGTTCGCCCCGGAGGTGCCGCCCATCGACCTGCCGGGATTGACGGAGCCCAACCGATGAAGCAGGAAGCACGTGCAGAGCGCCGGGAGAGTGAGTCCATAAACCGTAAGGTCTAGATACTATGACAAGTGCGTCATATTTTCCACCGGATAGCGAGTGACTGATTGGCTGTAGACGGTCCTGACACCGTCTGACAGAAAGAGTTATTTTATCTGAAAACAGTACAGTTACAGATGAGAGAGATCCTGAAGAGCATCACTCATCTTTACTAGTGACATCCATCACTTCCTAATTATGGCTGCTTCCAGTAAAGAAACGAGTTCTCTTCGTTGCCCCGTTGGAGACTTCCTTGTCATTGCAGCACCCGGACAGGGGTAAAGCAGGCTGCTCGTTGGCTGTGTGCCCACCTGCGTGTCCCACGCCGGGCGTGCGTGGGTGCCGTACCTGCGTCTTAGTGTGAATGTGCTGTTAGCCCTCACACTTGGAGACGTCTTGCTCAAGCAGCCGTTTTCCACCCCCCTTCTCCTGGTGCTTTGCACGGGCCCTCGGCCTGCACCTGGGGTAGGACGGCACCGCTCAGCTTAGGCCGCTTGACCGAAAGCCTTCTGAGAGGTCTACCCGTATCTCTTGTGTGCCCACCAGAGTTTCGCTTCTACCTTTTCTTTAGGGGGCTTTGTAGTTTTGCCTCTTTCCTTTCTTCTCTGGGATGGCACCGCCGGTCTGCCGCGTTGTGCGAGGCTCCGTTTCCGCCCTCGTGTCGCTCCGGGCTCTTTGTCAGTTTTACACTTTGTACCGACCGCCGCGGCGATTCTCAACCGGGGTGTCACGAGAGCCTCTTGAGCGTGCTGCTCAACATTACCGCTGTTAGGTGTGCAAACATGTACCTATTATTCACGGATCAACCTAGAGCTTTCCAACAGGAATCAGTAGTGTGAAAAACGCCCTGACCTGTTGGGGTCTTTCCGAGTTTTTGCAACAGAAGAATTGCTCTAGGATTTTTCTTAGTGAAAGAATGAGGGGAAATGAAGAGCCAGCCTTGTCTGAGGGTGCCGTGAGTCTTTCGAGAGGTCGAGAACCGCTGGACTGCGGTGCTGGCGCCTAGCAGACGGCACGTGCACCTGAAGTGCTCCTTGGCACAACCTCCGTCACCTGCTCCCGGCAGGTTGTTGCTCTGGCTCCAGACCCGAGACCCTCGCCCCTAGTGTGTCGGTGAGCATCGGGGGTGTCGGTCTACGAATTACATCTCTTGTCCCGGCGTGGTCTGGATCCATTTGGGATGCTTTGGGCCGTAGGAGGTTTGCTTCTGGCAATGAGGTTGGGGAGGTTCGGTGCTTGTTTAAATGCTAGGATGGGTGGTTCTGGGAAAATCTCTTTAACAATTGGGTCGTCTTCTAGTGTGGGTTGTAATTGTTTGAGGACTTTCTGTACAGGCTTCAGGGAAGGCTGGCATGTCGTCATAACTAATGCGTGCGCTTCGTGGGGTACAGCGAGTATCACACCCCTGCCTTCCCCGTCTCACCCCGCCATTCCTGCATCCCGCGAGTCTGCAGCGCAGGACTCGGCAGCTCCTGAGCTGGAGTCTCCTCGTCTCTTCTTCCCTCCACGGATCATCAGACCCGCCGCCCTGCTTGGAGCCCCGTCCCTGCCTTCGGTCCACGGGCTCCGACAGCAGAGGCCGCTGCTTTGGTTTCTCAAAAACCAGCTGCAGGGGCATTTACGTGTCTGGGCCCTTCTTGCGGGGAGCCGCTGGCCTCCTGGCCGCTCTCCCCTGCCAGCCCCCTGGCCGCAAAGAGCTTTCCCCGCCTTCTGGACATGGCTGCTCTAGCCCGGGCTCCTCATCCACGCGTAGAAGATGGGATCGTCCCGGCTTCCTTTCTTCAGCCGGCTCTTCGTGGGTTTCCCCTGCGCAGCCGGGGTGTGTTGCAGCGTCTGTTCCCAGCAAGGCGCCGCTCGCTCCCCGTAGACGAGGCCGTTCGGGGCCAGCAGGCTCGTTTGGCCAGGTCCCTGACACACGGCCAGTGGACAGATGGTCCCTGTTCCCTCCTGGGAAGCAGAGTCGTACCAGCTCCCCCCATGCCGTCCTCTCCTTGCGGCTGCGGCTGCCGAGAAAGCAAAGCAGCGCTGCGGCTCTCTGAGCCCGGGCGTGCTGGGGAGGAAGTCGAAGCCCTGGTAGCTCGCCGCGTGGAGCGACCCTTTGCCAGGGCTGTTGGCACAACGTGACGCCTGCGCTTACAGCCAGCAACCCAGCATCTCACGCTGGCCTCTCGAGATGCACAAACTTCCCACCTTAGTAGGGAAGAACAAATCA
This sequence comes from Alligator sinensis, assembly GCF_000455745.1. Lineage (NCBI taxonomy): Eukaryota > Metazoa > Chordata > Crocodylia > Alligatoridae > Alligator > Alligator sinensis. The sequence continues at coordinate 5,469,247 of NW_005841845.1, read as the reverse complement.
GCTAGCAAAGAACAACTTTTCCAACGATTTAGTCGGTCTCATAAAAGAGCCGTGTCCATCGTAGCGATGGCAGACCAGGCTTCATGTGCCATGGCCGTGAGACTCCTCACGGATGCGCGGGGTGGAGCAGAGGGCTGTCCCTTCGAGGGCCGAGTGCTTTACCGGTTGAGAGGATGCGTTACCTTGGGGTCCGTGCGCTTTCCCGGAGATCTGCCGTTGTCTGGGTGGAGACTCACAGCCATCTTCTAGTCCTCCTCGCGTCTCGGCCCTCCGCAGCAGCCCCCGAGGAAGCGATAGTAACGTGCAAGTCCTCTTCTGCTCGCCATCCTCCTCTAAGCCTGTGAAAGGCTTGTTGAGCCGCCGCCTCTCGCGATGCCCCGTCCTGGGAACCGCTGCCGCGCGAAGCAGCCTGGAGACGCGGCATAGGATTGTTCGTTGTTTTGCCTTGAATAATTGCTCCGGAGCGCCGCTCTCACGAGCGCTCAGCGCGGGCTTGGCGTCGCTGCCGCGAAGTCATCGGTAAAGCTCCCCGCGCGAGGCCGTGCCGAGCGCTTCTGATGCCCACGTTTCAGATCTCCAGCGCGAGCTCTGCCCGCGGTGCCAGGGCTGGTTCCCGAGCCGGCTCCGCTTCCTGGCACGGGAGCAGACATCAGCAGCTGCGACCATTATCTGATGGACTGATTACTTTGAAAGCTTCGTCTCTTCTGGAGCCCTTTGGATAGCCGAGGATCTTAATACGGGAATTACGGTTTGCTCAGGCCCGAACGGCACGTGTGGCTGCGCTCTGCTTCTGGGCTCGGGAGAAATTCTTCCTTGCAGGTGGCGCGTCTGTGCGATAAACAGTTGGCTCGGGTTAGTTTTAAAGCGAAAGCAGTATGTTGGATTCACTTTTTGGGTGTGCTGCTGTTTACAGATCAGACGCAGCCAACTGTCAGTTGGAGCGGTGTTTGCTTTTATGCCAGTGTGTGCCGCGTATCGTATCTGTGAGGGATCCTATCCTGCCGGCGCAGATTTCTTCTGGTTTCTTTCTTCGTGCTGTACGTGCATTAGGCCTCTCCTGCCGCACACGCTTGGGCACCAGGGTAGCACGGGCATGTAAGTGCCCGTACACGTGTGTTGGGCAAGGAAGACTAAATGGCTCTTTCTGGGGTCGTTGTTTAAATGAGTATGACTTTGCAGATGGTGAAGTATTTACAGTTGTAGAAACACCCTCCATTGCCGTGATGCCTTGTCTGCGAAGAGCGAGTGCCTTGCAGCCGTTCCCTGATTGCTGGTAATAGCAGTAATTAAACACACCTGGTAATGACATTCCCACACTGATACACGCCGTGCCACAGAGGACACTGCCTTCCTGAGATTGAGAACTCCCATTACAGTCGCATGCTGGCCTTCAATTTAAATTGAGGCCCAAGGGTAAATCCACAGTCCATAAATGATGTCAGCGTAGATGTCTCTTCTCTAAGTACATCCCTGACTTCCTCATGGCGAGTGGGGATTGGGCGGCTGATATTATCCTGCCGGAGCGAGACAATGGCTGTATTGTTGTTTCTCTCTTTTATATAGTGCTGCCGGTTTGCCAGGAAGGGGAAGGGCATGCTCTGGTACTTGCACTGAATAACCAGGCTGTGCTCGGAGCGGCCGGGTGCTGCCAAGGCCGAGATGCAGCCTTCTGCGCTTGGCCGCGGTGCTCGCAGGGCTGGGACTTGGGCATCTGTTGCTCTCCCGTGTCCCGGTGTCAGGAGTACCTGGAGGCTCTGGTAAGCCTGGCCCAGATCTGAAGCATCTCCGCTCTAATACATTTGAATAATTTGCAGCCTAAATTTGCAGTCAGGTGGTATCCCAGGATTTTTGTCCCCGTGTACGGGCACATACCTGTTGCTGCTCCGTGGTGGTTGTTCGCGCGCAGCGATGTATCCTGCTACGGAAAGAACGTTTAATTTCGTTCGCCTCCATTTCAAACGAGCTTTTTAATAACAGAACACATCAGCGAGGGGACCGACCTATTTGCATATGCCAACTACTCATCATCTGCATTTTCCTCTTTATCTAACCTGCATGTTGGTATCCAAGCCTGTTTTGTTGCTTTTTTTGATTCTGTGGCTCCAAAAGGTACGCACCCCAGGCGTTTCTCAAGAGTCCCTGAGCCACGCCGCTTGCCAGCGTAACGGCGGGTAAAGAGGGGACGGCAAGTGAAAAGCGGCTGCTTCCAGACACGCGCATGCCTTAAAAATGGGCAGAAGTAAAACGTGTCCAATTGAGACACAGGGTGGATAATTGTGACTCCTTCCCCTATCCGTGCGTTTTCATTTCCAGCGGTGGAGCCAGGTTTGCAGGAAGGAGCACCGTAGCTCTCTGGAGTACTTAACGGTATACGTGGCCTGGAGGGTCCAGAGCAACTCTTATTGATTTCATTTGTCGTTAGGGATGCTTCGAAGCTCTGAAAATCCTGCTCCAGAGTTGGAACAGATTGCTTAGAAATGCAGCCAGCCTAAACCCCACAATTGTTGTCGTTCCGGAGACAGGAATTAATTGTGCTGCTGGCTTGTGAGGCAATGTGTTGTCTTCAGGAAATACTATTTAGAGCATACTTTTTCCTTAAATACCAAATTCTTGATAGTTTAAAAGCCTGAAGTGGATAGTTATCCATCTACTCCCCAAAGACTAATTTGTGGGGATGGTGGTGCCAAAGTGAAGTCTTTTGCAGGGAGAGTGGGAGAGGCCATCTGTCAATATTGCTCTGTGTTGCTTTTCCAATGCTGTTAGAAATGGATAGTCTGGGAGTCGTGTCTGCTGCAGGTAAAGCCTGTTTCGAGCCCTTGTGCACCGATATTTTAGTGAAGTGAGACACGAGCGCCCCAGGGAAAATGGCATTGTGAGACAAAGCACTCTCATACGTGCATATAGCTTAAATGTCCTCTGGGGAAAAGATAAAGCAGATGTTAATTGTAAAGCTGGATTCCACTTATATTTTTTCTTATTAAGGAATTCAGTCTATTTCTGTGTATCTGTACACATGCAACCGCTATGTTTATCCACCAGGAAAATGTTTCTTTGAAATAGTCCTGTGATTATGCAAATACACCGTCTTAACAGAAGGGAGGCTAGATTTCGAAGCCTCTGATTAGAAAGTGCTTTCTTTCTGCGCGAGTCTAAGGGCAGCAGTTGATTTCATCATTTGTTTTGAAGGAGAGAATTGCAAGTCCACGTTTTCCTCGACCATTAGATAAGCAGTTTGACTCAAATAGCAGTTTTAATCAGTTTTAATGATGTTTTCCCTATGTGAAAGGGGCCATGAGATGTTTAAGTCTAAAGGTCCATTGGTAATTGAGTAAGTTATTATGAGAACTGTTTACAGATCATACGATGTCTCTATTGCTTTCCTTTGCTAAGTATGTACGCCTGACCTTTATTCTTGGTTTAAAGTGTAATTAAGGAATACACGCCACAGTGTATTTAAAAAACAATAAAACCATCCCACACACTGATTGCAATGCAGTTAGCGATGGCAGATACAAATGAAGCACGTGTGAAGGCTAGGGTTAACCCGTATACCTTTTCTTAGGCAAATACCAGTGCCGTGCCGTGCCGTGCCGTGCCGTGGTTTGCTGCGGCGCTCTCTGCTGCGGTTCAGTGACCGTAGATGGATGCCAAAGAAACGGGAGTTGTGCCAGCGCGCCGGGGCTGCCTCCTTTCTCCTGCCGGCTGAGACGGCCTTCGACTCGCGGCTCTTTCTGGTTTGCCACTCGGTCCATTTCTACAACATGCCCAACTTCACAGACTCCCTTTTCGAAACCTCGGGAAGACGTTTCGTATTCCCGTGCGGTAGAGCCAGGCTCCACCTGCGCGCGCCCCAGAGGGACGGAGACCGGGCAGTGCGTTTCTGAGGCCCTCTAGCAGAGCGTCTCGCCGCTCGCTGCCGCGATTTGGAGGGACCCGTGCCTCTGGGGTGTAGGCAGGACGTGTCCGCTGCGGGCAGCCTCCCTGGTGAACCATAAAGCTAATCTCTCTTAGGCTTGCTGGGTAGAAATATTGGGCCTCATCCTCGTTACTGGCCGAAGATTGAGCGCTGTCTGTCTTCTGCCTCCAAGCAGCGCACTTGTTTTTGCAGGGGATTTTACACCGGAGGGAAAAGAGGGGACATTTCCTGGCCTCGGTGCGGTAGTGATTATTTTCTTGAAAGCGGCTGCTGGGGGCGGCTGGCAGGTTGTGGATGTTAGATGCCCTCCCGGGAGGGGAGAGGCGTTTCAAGCTCGCGGCCCACGGGTCGCTTTTACCCGCGTGCCATTGCGCAGCGCTGCGCCGATGGCCGCGTCCCTGCGCTATTTCCCAGCGAGCGAGCGGCCCGGTCAGAAATGAAGTGCTGATGGGAAGCCGGGTCCTGCCTGCGGCCCCAGGGTGCTGCTCTCCTGCAGGCACTTGCTGACGACGGCGTCGCGATGCCAGCTCGGCACCTTCCCCTTGGCTCCCCGGCGTAGCGGCCGTGCGCGGCCAAGCACCGGTGATCAGTGCAGTGTTAACATCCAGGTCTCCCGGCACCTGCTGAGGCAGGGGAATTGGTGGCAGACGAGCATTACTGCATGGCCAGCGGCTTTGTACAGCATCGTGCCAGCCCGCTCGGGCGTGCAGCAGAGCACGAGATGCGGCGACCACAGGTCTGGTGTACGGGTGATTTTTCAGGTGAAAAGTTCTGCTACCAGCTAAAGCATTTGTTCACTGTGGCCAAATTTCTATAAACATATTATTCTAACACCACAGGCTTTTTTCCCCAACGGTTCGCAGCGTTTGAACCATGAACTACCAGTAGAGCAGTGCAGCGCTTTCTAACGAGAGGAGGCAGCAAGAAAAACGATCTCTAAACCGAACAAAAGTGCCATTGAGGAGGCAGCAGGCAGAGCACTGAAACTTGATCAACTGCCTGTCCCGCTGCACCGGCATTGCACAACGCGCTCGTGCGCGCGCACGCTCGCTCGCTCGCGCTTCCCGCTCCCAGCAGAATGCAGGGGTGACTGGAGAGAGCCTGGGCCTTTCTCTGCAAGAGGCTGGGTTCAAACTTGAGCCGTGGTTCGGAGGGAAAATACTGCCTCGTGTGACCGCTATCGGCTGCCTTTGGATCCCCCAGCCCTTACCGGTTACTGAACAGATCCCCTTATTCTTGTGGGGGGAGGCTCCCCAGCTTGCCCTGGGGAAATACCGGCTCGGTGCGAGGAAGCAGGAGCGGAGCCCAGACCTTCGTCAGCTGGCTTGAAGCAGGCCGCCAACCTGCCCTAACGGGGCTGTTTTTTGATGCTCAGCAGTTGCGTAATATTGATATCGTCAAAGGGACGTGGCTTTTACGTGGAGTGTCCTAACTTGCTTGAAGAAAGATCAGACTCCAGCCAGGCATCTGCTGCCCAGGAGGTTTTTCTAAGCCGTTCGTACAGTGCATGGAACCAAAGTCTCGTTTCACTAATGCTTTCTCTTGCTTTCCCGATTATTCGGTTAAGATTTGGTGCATGAATGAATTGTCGTTCGATCTGTCTGACTGAGCGGTGGGATCAGGATTACAACGGAGGCATCGTGATCGCCTTTCTTTTCCTGCTACCTGTGCAACAAAGTCCAAATCCTGCTTTTAGTGCCCAAGCTGTTTCTTTGGTGCCATGATTTCAGGAGTACACTTTCCCACTATTCAGTATAATCACAATGCGTAAGGCCCAGCAATTTGAAACCCAACTCCCTTTGCAAACTTTCAAGACAATTGAGAATAGGAGTGTTTACTTATTAAAATAAAAAGGTGCATCAGGCCGTGCTATGGAGTCAAATGTCAGTGCCTACGAGCAGGAACTGTTATAACTACGGATCGTCTAATAATCAGAACACCGCCTCCTTTCCCTGGGCAATATAATGCAGTCTTTAATGCTTGAGAGCGTACTGTTTCTCAAATATGAGATATGGTAGCCACTTTCTGCAGGTGTTTAATTTTAGAAATAACGCATTTAAATCATTTAGAGCCCTTTTGCACCTTGGTTCTACACTGTACAAGTCGGTGTGCTTTGTATGCGATTAGGGGCTTCGATTCCTAACTCTGACAATGCTGAAATGCTCCCTCTGCATCCAAGAGACGGACCGACCACGTGCCCTCCGTGGAGGTGATCTGTGAAGGCAAGCTGTGCACACTTTGCAGCAACTCTTGCAAGGGCAGGAAAGGAAAATTTGCCAATTTGGAGGTGCTGCAAAGGGAGAGAACAAGCACGGCTGCATAGGGAAGGAAGCGTCAGCGAGGCTCGACACAGTGGCGTCTCTCCTGTGACATTTTCCTGCCCGCTCTTGAGCGTCTCTCATCATTTCCTGCTGGCCCCCGATATCTGCTGATCCGTGGGCTCCGAGCGTTCAACCTGCACTTGATAAATAAGTGACATCAGCTCTTAGGATTGCAGGTGAAAGTGCCTCTTATCTAGCGTGCTGATGTAACAGGCGAATAACGCTCTTGAACTATCAAGGGTGCCCAGCCCCGGGCTGGGATGCAATGCTTTGGCTTCCCCTGGAGAGCAGGTCTGTGCTGTCTCGGTAAATGCAGATGCACTCAAAACACGGCTGCAAGTGGAAAAGCAGAGGGAGCTGGCGGGCACTGCATTATTCTCAGCAGCACCTGATACCTACTACGCAGGATATTTTCAGTCCCACAGGTAGTTGTCGAGAGTACTTGCTCATCGCTGGAGTCGGGGAGAATATCATTCCCTTCTATTGAACTCCTTGTCAGCTCTCGCTGTATTTATGGCCGTAACGGAGGCTCCAGGAGCTAACGGCAGGCAGAGCGGGGTGTACATGCATCCGTATCTCAATATTTTACTCTGTCCTTTGTACCTGGTGTCGGGATGTATGAAATATTGCAGTCACGTTTTTATTAGTTACAAAAGAGCCATCTAATATCATCATAAAATATTCCTGTCCTGCAGGTCGATTTTCTGTGCTAAATTTGGACTTTTTTTTAGACGTGTTTTGTTGCTTTGAGTGAGAAGTATTCTCTTGGGCGAGATGGCATCTGCCACTGAAGTAGTACCTTGGGCAAAATTACCAGATCAGCTATTTCAGTATGTGCGTTTCCAAAACCTGGGATGTGCAGAATAGATCTTGAGACAAGTTACCTTTCCCTGGGGATACAGTGAAAGCTAATAATTAGGTGAGTTGGGGGAGGAAAGCCACGTCCCAGGAGTACTAGCTTCTCAAATGCTAAAATACACCTAGCCCTTACTTCTCTACACTTGCATCTGCATGCACAACAGTGGTCAAAATCTGGCTGTCTGACAGACGAGCACATCTGTTTCCTGATAATATTAGACAAGCTTTCAAATGCAAAGCATCCTTCCTCAGGTCCAATAAGAGAGATCACCCCCCAAATCCTTGCCTCTCGCATAGCTCCTGCACCTTCGCTGCAGCATCCCTCGAGTCCTTCGGATAATATGTAACTCAGGCAGGAAGAGTAAATTAATAAAGATGGATACTTTCATATCAATTATTCGAGTTACTTTAGATAGAATTGTTTTAGGAGTTGCACAAGGCGTTTTCCCTCTTTGAACACCTCCTAAATAAGCTGCGCCGATTCTGAGGCAGCTGTAAGGTACTGGGAAATGCTCTGCGTGGGAAGGTCTGTACAGTCTTCCCAACGTGCCTCCAGCCCGTCCTGGCCTAGGAGGTGTGCGGCAGCTAGCATCGCCCCCAAGGCCCTACCAGGGCTTTATAGTCGAGGAGCGGAGCTCGTTGGCCGTTGTGGGACTGCCGGGCAATCCCGTGTCGTTGCGTAGACGCTCTCCACGTTTTGGCTGCCAGGGGCCCAGCGCAGGCGACTCGGACCGCGGGCGGATGTCTGCTTTGGTGACCGCTGCCGGACCGAAGCGAGGGCGTGCGCGGCAGCTGCTTTGCTGCCTATTAAACCTCTCCTCCAACTGTTGCGAAATTCTGCTGTTTTCCTTGCTGCAATCAACTGTGATTCCTGGATCAGCTAATGAGACAAGGGCGCACGCAGTCTGCGGCGCGGCTCAGGAAAGAGATGAATCCCCGATGGTATGTTTCCAAAGAGGGGATGTCCTCATTAATAGATTTTTATCCAGATGTAGTTGTGCTGCTTGAAGGAACTCGGTCTAGGGGAGCCGTAAATCTTCAACTCTTCAGTTTCCTATTCACAAAATCTGTCATAAAAGGCGATGAGGCATGTGGCAGTTACTTTGACTCAGAATTTGGTTGGACAACTTGCAAGTGCTCTGCCAAAACCCTGCGCTTCCTGCAAGGGCCCGCTCGGAAAGGCTTTTCTCTTCGGCTAGCTCTGGAGGGGAGCCCGCCGTTTCGGCACACCTGTCCCCGGGCTTTTTCTCGGCGTCTGTCACCGGAGACTTTAAACTGCTGCAAGTCCTTCGCCAGTGTGGACATAAGCACACCGGTGCCTCGGAAAAAGCCTCCGCTTTGTAATATCAGAGAGAGAGAGAATTAATAAAAAATACTCCCCTAGATTCATCTTTTGGAGAATAGTAAGGACTTTTGCATGCATCTGATATTCAGTTTTTGTCATGAGACCTACTGGATATTAAATTGCACGACTAAAAAGCACGGTGCCCTGGCTGCTACTGGCTTCTATTGATATGCAAGCCTTTCTTCCTCCTTTAAGGGAGTGTGTTCAAAGGATCTGAGGAAATTAAAAGCTCTCTTCCACAAAGCTGTGATTACCCTGTTAAAAGATTAATGCTAGTATTGCCTTATTTTATTTAGAAGCCTCACAATTCTGAATCTGGGATTAATACAGATGAGGATCCTCGTTTTACCTTCTTTTTGTAGGTGCTGGACTGGCAAGTCCTGTTTTGTTAATGTTGTAAAACCCGTTTTGATGGCCTTCGGTTGTCTTTTCTGCTGATTGCTTGTGATGTTGTCAGTTGTAAATCTTTAGGGGTAAAACTTTGGCCAGAGGATTTTTCTTCCGTGTTTAACAGTTATCAGCTCTTTGGAAGCCAAATTGGATTAAGCATGAATGATTAAATAGTATAAATGAGATTCTCCTTTTCAGCCGGGGCTGATGAGCGTACCTCTTTTTCCAGGAGGTAGGCTCCGAAATCTAGACGCCGCGTACCCTGATAACAGGACGGTGGCTGTCCGAGAAGCACGGCTGTCACTTGACACTGATGAAAGGTTAGCGGCGAGGAATCCACTCTTTCATTGACTCCTTTAATGGACGGGATGGCTTCTTTCCAGAGAGCAGGAGAATACAAAGCGGAGAACAAGTGGATACTTCCATTATTCAAGTTACTTTATAGTTGGCAGCGTATCTTGTGTTTCATTTTTTCATCATTGAAAACCTACAGTAAGTAAGCAACATCAAATCCTCTTGGCTGGCTGCATCGTGTTACAGCTGGTTGTCTCGTTCCTGTTCCCGGAAGAGGCATGCTTCCTGCTTTTTCCAGTTTCCTTAAGAAGGGAAGAGATGCGTTCAAAGCGTTTCCAGGTATCCGATAACTGAACTCGTACGTCACCCACAGGTGCTCGATCGCAGAAACTCTGAAACCGTTTTTTGCTGCAGTACTCCTGGTCAGAGCAAGCCTTTTCTCGTGGCCTGGGCTTATTACAAAGCGAACAAAAACAATTAACGCAAACCTTAATAACCCCTGGAGGCCTGCATGCCCTCAGTGCAGTGATGCTGTTTGACACGTCTAAAGGTTGAACGACCTACTGTGTATAGCAAAGGTGGTGCGCTGCAGCCCGTACAGCGGCGGTATTACCGAGGATCTCCCCGCAGCAGATCCCGAGGGAAGGAGGCTGGACTCCCCCGGCCCTGCGCGGGACCTGCGCTTTGTCAGCAGCTCTCCCGCTCGCAGACGTGGAAGCCGAAGAGCTCCGAATTGCAGCGACTTGCCCAACAGAGCCGAAAGCCACGCGGCTGCGATCAAACTAACACGTTACTCTGAGTCAAAGAGGGGAGGGGAGCAAATCTAATAAATACGCTGCTCTGCAATAGCTATTTTGTGTGCTTGCACTATTCTGTGGTAAGTGGAAGTCAAACTGTAGTAATGCAGTAGTTAGGCAGAAGACAGGGCAGAAATGCATATTTACCTCTCTTTAATCTAGCAGCTCTTTCATACGGCAGTAAATTGCCCCTGTGGAGTATCCCCTTATGGTGGGATAGGAGCAGAGATGCAAATCTGGTACTGTGGAGGAGCCGCTTGTGGTACGTCCACACCTCTCCCCTTTTAACTCGGTATAATTTGTTATCAACACATGGACAGATCTCAGTTTAAAAAATGTGTATGAATTTGTGTGTGTGCGCGTGCGTGTCCTTGCTCATTCATGGCTGGAAGGTGGTCATTGATACGGCGTTTGCCCTATCCTTGGGGAGAGCCAGTTTCTATGGGATTAAGGCCTCTGCGGACTAGAGACGGTTCCCAGCCTCCCCCCATCGCTGCCACCTGACCAGAATCTCACTGCTCTCCCACCCCAGGAAAAAATAAACGGGAGATTGGACTCAAATCATTAGTAAGACTGGTGGTGAAGAACTGGTTTCCATTCGTGAGAAGCAGGGAAAGACTCTGGCTCAGGCATGTTGGACCTAAATTACTGAGGGGTTGGTAGAACATCAGTGTGCGTCTGTCATGAGTGATGTGCTTGATGCAGGAATCAGTGGGTTAAATGTTGTGGTTGGTATTTTGTGGTTGGTTGTGCCAGGGCTGGGGCCGGCAGGCCTGGGTTGGAGCACAGCACGGGCTGCCCCAGGCGGGTCTCGGCCCCACGTCCAGCTGCCAACCGGGCAAGCTCAAGAGTGGGATCACACCTGTCCCGCTCTCGAATGCTGCCCCGCACCACCCAGCGCCTCGTCGGGAGGTTTGGTGAGCTGTTGGGGTGGTGACCTGGCCCACGACAGCTCATCCAAACTCCCGACGTGGCTCTTGGACCCAAATAATTGCCCACCCCTGCACTAGATGACCGTGTAACGACG
>NW_005841845.1:5456433-5458167 GCF_000455745.1 Alligator sinensis | reverse complement strand
GACGCTCTCTTCTCGCCTTCAGGTTTATAGACCAGCGGCAGTCCGGGCGGATTGTGGAGGGTAGCTGGCTCTGCATTTGTTCCCCCCAGATGTTGGTGCAACAGGAGCAGTTGCACTTTCCCAGCTCCCCGGGTGGCAATGGTTAACTAATAAATGCTATTCACTACACTGAGCAGGGCTGATATAATTCAAACTGGAGATTGTGTAGTGTGATAAAGTGCTTTGCAAGTTTTTTGTTAAACAAAAGAGCCTGGAACAGTTTCTGTTTCATTTGAAACATGGGCCAGGAGCGGGGTGGAAATCAATATTTGCTAAATGACAAGGGATAAAATCTTTGGGGAGAAAGGAAGCTATTGTCAAGTTTTGGAGAAGGTATAGCTGACATTGGACAGTAAATTAAAGGGGAAAAACCCTATCGGTGGTTTGTTGCTGCATCCTTTTAAATCTGAAGTTAATTCATCCAGACCAAGGTGTGAGTAAGTACTCGCTAAGTGTCTTGGGCCCCATTTGGACCATTGGGTACTGCCCCCCACCCCTTCCTCGCATCGGGCAGGCATTTTGCGAGGCCCTTGCTCAGCGAGGCGTGCAGCATCTGCAGCGGCTTAGCGCTGTGTGCGCTTAGGAGATCAATGGGCACGACTGCACTGGCAAATGAGGATTTTTTCCTGCTCTTTCAGCCCTAAACAAAAACAGTGAACTTTCTCCGGGAGGTGAATCCAGGCCCCGGCAGCGCGCAGGCTCGGATCCGCGTGGGGCGTCAGCCCGTGCCGGGTTTGTTGGCTAGGCTGGTCTCGGTCCCCTTGTGCCGGTCGGCGCGAGCCGGGAAGTCGGAGTAGAGCGCTCTGACGTCACCCGCTTTGCAGACGGTTGTGGGGCTGCAGAATCAACCTCCAGGCTAATTCCAGTAGTCGGGGGGCCGGGCACGCTGTTGAGTGGGAGTAGAACAAAACCCGCTTCATGGGTGGTTGTTTTTGTGCGTCTCCAGAGGAGCTGCTGGAAGTCTAAATTATAGTTTTTCTGATGGCTATTTGAGCAAGGGCGACTAGAAGTGCGTGGGCGGGGGTGTTACTGGGAAAGCAGTTGTCAGAGCTCAGAGGACTGTTAAAAATTTTTTCCCATTAGCTGATGAAGCAGCACAAGTGGGAGGTGTGTGAAGTCTGATTCACATTGCATGGGGAAGCAGCACGCTTGCAGAGGGGAGGAAACACCGGGGACTAAAGGGCTCGCTAATGTAGTGGAGAAAGGCAGGCGTAAGGAGAGCCCAGGAGTGTCAGCTGACACTGGAGGAGGGAAGGAGGTGCAGGTTGTTTGACTGTTGAGGCAGACAGCCAGGGGAAGCGGGATGGCGGGCTCTGGACGTGGTCTCTCTGGCACCGGGCGTCGCGGGAGACGTGCCCCGAGACGAGCAGCAGGTTGGACCGAACGGCCCCGTGGTTTCTCCTCTGTGAATCCAAGGCCGAGACCTACTTGCGCCACGTGGGTGGTTGGGACGGCGCTGGTCCCAGCCTTCCTCCTCGTGCAACCCCCAGAATCGCACGTTTCCCTTGGAGGCGTGCAGGTCGCAGCCGTACTGGTCCGCAGGCAAAAGGAATCGGGGCTGGCGGCAGGGGCGATATCTTCTCTCGACTGTGTTTGGCTCGGCGATTACCTAGGAGAGTCGGCTGTACTTGGCATTAGCTGGTTGTTAGAAGCATTGTCTGATATTTCTGGAGAGGACAGTAATATTGGTAATGA
>NW_005841845.1:5445316-5456402 GCF_000455745.1 Alligator sinensis | reverse complement strand
AAATCTCGTTGGTCTGCGGTGCAGCGTGAAATTTGTTTCTCTCCGAGGTATCCTTGCTTCTGTTTAGTATGCTGTGTACCACACTGAGACCTGGGTCTTGTTTAATCAGTTTGGTTCTGATTGCTTCCTTGTATCCATGGGTCGCATCTTGAATTCAGTGTTTTGCATTACAAATCCGCTCTCCGGAGATGGGCAGAATATATAGCTCCATCTGCCACATCGAGTTTTCGCCTTTTTTCACTGAGTTCTGTTAACAGGTGAAACGCGCATCCCACCGAGCCCCCGGTAGCGCGTCTGCGTGCAATTACAGACCGGCGCTGACCGGATCCTGTGCTGCAACCTGGCGAAACCGTGGCAAGGCACAACAGAGAGGAAGTGTGAACTTGGCGTGGGTCACGTGTTTGCACCGTCAGGGGCTTGCGTTTGTCTGACTAGCGCGATGCATCCTGCAGGCAAGACGCCTCTGCTCATGCGCCGCGTTGCCGATGCTAGCGAAGGTACAAAGAAGGTAGATTACTCGCAGGAACGTCATTTGAGCTCTTCTGATCTTTGGGATTTGGCTGGGAGTATTTCTGAAATGATTATTTCTCATTATTACTGTTACAGTGAGGGGTTTATTCTGAAAGCACTGCGAAAATGAGGATAATGACTCCGGCACTGTGATCAGGATTAGGAAGATGACCATTATGTTACATTTCAATATTTTACCCCTCAGCACTTTTTTCTGCTAGGGTTGTGGGGGGATGTTTAAAGTTGGTTTATTTAGTCCGATTTTTTTCAGCTAAAAATCAGTTGATCTGCTTTCTCCCACTGCTTTCCTAAATTCACCTTTAGGCTGTGATTCAACCTGGAAATTTTCACCCTTAAGTATGAACATCTTGGGAGGGTGTTAAGGAGTGAAAGCAAGTTAGACTTGAAGACGCTTGGAAATGTCAGAAATGTTTCTGTAAGAGCACTTCTAGGTCTCCAGTAAGTCCTGTTATCCCACGCACCCTCTTTCTTCTGGGAAGCAGTAGCAATACGTGCCAGTTTTTTATAGCATTTTTTTCCATGTCCAAAGCATTTTAATTGATTTATTGTGAAAGCTCTCCCAGGTAGGTAGGTCGGTATTATCACTGCGTTGCAGATGGGGAGCGTCAGGCTGCGAACGGAGGGACTTGCCAAGGTCGCAGCCGAGCAGTCGGCCCCGGAGCTGGGGCTGGACGCTGTGCTCGCGCGCGGTGCCGCCCGTCGACGCTTCGTGCACAGAAGCGCCACGCGGCCGTCCGCAGGATCGATGCCTTCTCCCTCCTGGGCAGCAAGGTGCAGACGCGTGACCTCCGGAGCGGGTGCAGGGTGCGGCGTTGTAGGCGGGGGTGTTTCCCCATCGCTTGCTTGAACCTCGAAACAAAACCCCAGAGGTGTACACTGAAGTCAGACAGCCGGGAGCCGTCTTGCGACAGCTGCGATCCGGCGGCCGGTCCTGGCAAGCTGCAGTGCAGGAGAAGGCGCCAAAGGGAGCTGACAGCAGGATGCGGTGGCGCGTGGTGCGTTTGCTGATGCTCGGATAGCCGTCTCGGGGAGCAGGCGTTAGGTCTGAAGCGGTGTCGCGCCATGCCACGCCACGGGTGCCGAACCGCATTGCAAACATATCGGTGATTTATTCCATCTGCTGCAAACATGCGTCTTCTTCAGGAGATGCACCAACTTGAACTGCTCAGACTAAAAGCTTCTCCTGGAACAACATAGTGAGAGATGAGAATTAGGAGCACGCTGCGAGAGCCGATTCAGAAACGTGCATTTAGTTAAGCGCCTTCCTCACCCACCCAGCCTGCGTTGTACACTGGCATGGCAGCAGCATCGCGCTGCGGGGTCAGAGACGTCTCGTCCTGTGTGCAGAGTAGGAAATCACCGGTTAACAGGTCGGTGCGTTTTGCCTGGTGACCGCCGCGTTGGGTGGAAGATGCTTATTATGTCAGACTTCAGAATGATGCACTAAGCGGAACGATGCAGGTTGCTAATCAAATGCATATGTTAAGTGTCATTTATCTTTGTTACTTTGAAGTCAGAGTCTATTAGGAGCTAGAAAGCAAAATGCATTGAATGTGAGGATGGGCAGGGGTGAAGGATCCCACGGATGCCGGGGACTGCCTGGAAGAGCAGCCGGCCGCCCCGGCTGCTTCTCTCTGCCCAGGGGAAGAAGGTGGAGCATCTGTGAAAGAGATGTAGGTGAGAGGAAGCAAAACATCTAAACTTTTAGTCTAATTTTTAGCCCAGCGATATTTCCCAGAAACACTAATGCTCATTGGGTAGTTTATTAGAAAGGTTATTGCCTGTACGAGGTACAACATCGCAGGCAGTTGGAGGATATTTATTACACTTACAGCTGGCGTTCCCGTCACCCGATGTTGATGGCAATAGGCCTTCCTTGACCCAGCGCTGCTAGTCACCTTAAACTGTTTATAACATTTCCAGTAAAAATATGAATCTTTCATGAAATTGGGTATAGATTTTTATATGGATGCCTGATGTTAAAATAGATGGGATAAATTTTGTTAGCATTCGTATTCATAAAAGTACATTTCAAAGACTGTAAAAGATGAGATGCGAACTGTTACGGGTTTATAGTATTATGTGAAAAAAGTGTCTGCCTCTCCATTTCTAGAAAATCTAAATGCTAAAAGCTTGTGGTTCCTGAATTATTGCCAACACTACTCTGCCCTCCCCCATTTCCAAGGTGATGTTTTCTGTGTTTTTAATAAATGTTTTTATTTTGGCTCCTTCTCATTTCACAGGTTTAGCTGTAAGTGGCCGCTCTGAATAAAGCAAATCTGTTCTGGTTACATCAGCAAGCCATTTAGCATCCGCGTAGCCGGTAATCACTCTTCGACTTGTGTAATTAGTGCGGCGCTCGGGTCACCAGCGGTAGGAGTGTGACAATGTCCAGAGTCGGTGCACTGATGATCCCTTCCTGGTGCTTGTGGCCTGCTTGCTTTTGCAGCGGGTCCAGTTTATTTCTGAAGTGTGGAGGTGTTTGCCTCTCACTAATTACATATCTGTTCTCTCTGTGCTCTCCGCCAGGCCGACAGACTAAAATTCATTGTCTGGACAGGGAGATGCCCGGTACTTCCACTGGTTAAACCTCAGGAAGGAAGCAGAGAGGAAAGCACCACAGTCGTGTGATTTCTGGGCATGATGGATCCTCCGTGTGCGAGGTCCGGTCTCGCTGGTGGAGGGCTTTGCTGCGTTCTCCTGTGAAGACTGAATGCTGTTCCTAGCTTGGACCAGCACACGATTATCCTTGCTGCCATCATTGTCTCCGAGGATGAATGCTCTGTCTGCCTGCTAGTTGCCACCGTCCCTTTGACCGTCCCCGGGGTCTGGAGCCTCGGTCAGCACCGACGGTCTGTTGTGAGCGGTCTGCCCGGAGCGGTCGGCAGACACACAGTGCACGGTCTTACCGCCGGGGTCCGCTTGGCTTGGCTTGGCTTGACAGATACAGATAGCTGGTGCAGCATTAGTTGAATGAATGGCATGTCATTTTATTCCAAACTTTTTAAATGATAGGTGGAAAGCTTCAGCTAATGCCCCTTTAATAATTAATTGATGTGTACAGGCACATCTTAGAGCCATTTTCATTTTATATGGTATGATAGAACTTTGATTAATTACTACGGCTCGTAGAGTTGTAATAGATTAGTGCATTACTTAATGGGAGGAAAGCCTGTACTTTTCTTGTCATTGACCAAATAATAATGGATCAGTTGAGAGGCAGTCAGCTATAGTTGATGCTTTCTTATTTAAAAAAAAAAATCCATTTATAACTTCTGGCATATAAAATGTGTGCAAGTTGGGATTGTACCCCGTTTCCTCACCTTCCTTATGTTGCTTATATTCTTATACAAATAGAAATTGGGGGACTGTTGCTGGGCAGAGGAAGACTTGGGGGTTATCAAGGACCCTAAGCTGAACAGTGGCTGGATGGTGAGCTCCTATTGCAGAGAAGACGGTTACGGGTGCCGGGGTGTACTACCAGGGTCACGGGAAATGGTTCTTCACCCGGAGTCCTGCATCCGGTTTGGCACTGGACTCTGAGCAAGGTGTAGACAAACTGGGAAGAACCCAGAGCAGGACAGCAGAAACGAGCAGTGGGCTAGGAAACATGCCTGGCCAGGAGAGGTGTGTGGAAGGGAGGTTATCACATGCCTGGCCAGGAGAGGTGTGTGGAAGGGGGGTTATCGTTTGGAGAAGAGAAGGCTGAGAGGGGATTTGATAAGTCTTCCCCACTTGGAGAAGAGAAGGCTAAGAGGGGATTTGATAAGTCTTCCCCACCGCCCCCACCCCCCGAAGTGGTGTTAGGAGCAGCATGGCGATGGATTACCCTCTGTGTCCACGGGGACAGGACAAGAAGTTATGCTGTTGAATTTCTGGAAGGGAAACGTAGGTGGAAGAATTTCCTAGCTCTGGGCCTGGTTCAGCACCTGAACAGATGACTTCGGTTGTGGCGTCCCGTCGCTGGAAGCTTTTAAGAGCAGGTTAGACCAACATTTGACCGGGATGGTTTATATAGGCAGGATCCTGGCTTGGTCATCTGACAGCCCAAGTTGTTCCTTCCAGCCCTCTGTGTCTGTGATTAGGCTGGACAGGCCATTGTGGGCACGGCACTGCTGAAATACCAGCGCTTTGCCGCAGAGATGCACTGAAGTAAGTCGCGCCATTTAGGCCTTCTTTTTCCTCCAGTGTTGACTCTGGATCCAGATTGCAAGCAGCCAGCACAAACGGAGACTTTCCAGGGGGGCTTCTTGTGGAGGAGGGAGGGGAGCGCAAACCCAGTGCTTGGCCTGGGGAAGTCTAGAGCAGGGCCTTCTGCAATTAAACTTCGTGTCTAAGCCGTGTTGCCTGGACCAGGTTGCGGAGGGGGCACACGCAACCATTAGTGCGTGGCATGTTCCACCCTGACTTGTGAAGCTAGGCCCCTGGACTCTGCAGCAGCTTAATTTAAATAACAAATAGATGTTTTTATTGGATTTAATATGAAAATGAATAATAGTACAGTAGCCTGTGGGGGGTTCATTTTGATATTAATTTTACATATAGAAACCGCTTCTCTGTTTAATGTGAGCAGCACGAGCGTGTGGCACTTCTTAGAGTAATGTAGAGCCTGACTTGCCTGCATTTTCGTTTCCTCACCCCACCTTCTGCTTCCCGAGGTTATGTACCTTCTAAAAGAGTTCGGTACTGCTTAGCACGCCATCTATAATCCGCAATATTTGTACAGGCTGTCCCGAAATGCATGTGTTTCACTGAAAATATGATGGAGAGAGACAGAGGAGAAAGCTCAAAAGTGCGTTTTAAATCAGTACCTTGAGTGTCTTGTAAATGGTGCGTGTGTCCCGCGGTTAATGCAAGGAAGCCTGTGATATATTTTACTACATTAGCGATCGCTGGGACAGATATTAACACGGAGCCGTTCGGTGGCTTTGTGCAGAGTCACTGTAATATGGAAGATGGTAATGGTATGCAGTACCTATTCCATCTATTAAGAGTTCCTGGGGGGAAAGCAATAAAGTAATGCAGTAAAAAACGTCCCAATTGTCCCTGCTATAAAATGCTGCTGGGCCTTCTGGCTGAATGTAGTGAGCGAAGAATGGGGCTGCCCAGCTGTCAGCAGTCATTTAGTAATGAAATACCACGTATCCATTCAGTAATTCTCTCTCTCTTTCCTCAATACTTTGCTGCTAACTCACTGACGAGCAGATTCCATGAAATCAATTAGCAGATCTACCCGTCTCATGCTGGGTGGAATTAGTTGCAGGGAGAAATCTCACTCTCTCCCTATTAGGTGAACTGTGAGACCAATTAGTCACCTTAAACTTTCAAAAAAGGGTTCTTAAAAATAGCACAGTTAATTTGGCATGCAGACTTCAGTAAGTACCAGCGCTCTCTACCTGGCCTGGCTGTTGGCTTGAGCCCCGTGACGCTTGTGCCACCCAGCTTGCATAGGGCGCTGTTTATCGTTTAATTGCTGGATGCACTTCGTGCCCGGCGATGCTTGGAGGAAGTGTCTTCGTGCGCTGGGGTAGGCTGTCTGATGGCAGCACCGCGCGGCGCGGCGCGGCGGGCTGACCTGCCGCTGGGAAACGCACGCTCTCGCTAGCCCTGGACTTGGGGGCGGAGGCGGTGCGCTCCTAGCCCGTACGTTTTCTTTAGACGTCCAGATTTAAAGGACATTTTTGATCCCCCCCATGCACAGAACGGTTCACAGTATGGTCTTGTCTAGCTCAAACTTCAAAGCCACGTGTATAAACTTGGGGCTTTAATAAACAAAAGACTAAAGAGCTGGTTTGCTGTTTTTCCCAACACGGCAGCCTCGGGCTTTACGCGGTCCAGAAAAATGACAAACTACTTCAAACAGGAGCAGTTATTGGTGGCAAGACTTTCTTTTTCTTTTTGCTAATGTTTCATTACAAAAAAAATTCCAACCAAATTTTATTTTTGCTGCTTCCGATACACTCTGTATTGGCAATTAATAGCTTAAGTGAGTCCTGTTTAAAAAAAGCTTTAAAAAAAACAACCTTTGGTATGAATCATAAATTTACAAAGTCCCAGGAGGTAGAAATCTTTCTATATTAGCACTAACTGGAAATGTTTTAAGGTAATGGTTTAATAAATATTTTAGCACTGTCTGTCTTAGTAAAGTTTTGACCTTCTCAGTGCTCCACCAGGCCTGGGATGTTAACACGGAAATTGCCAACGACGTACGCAGAACATATGAGCTAATTTACTGAATTTTGCAGGTCCTTTCTTGCAGACAAAAATATTTAAACCTTGGACTTTTGTAATTTGAGCTTCTGTGCAAGCTGTAGTAGTTAGATACCGTACGGCTTAACCCTTAGCTCACTGACATTTGCCAGATGTTTGAATGCTTCTTAGGAGGACGTGGATAGAAACGTTTCCAGTCTCCGCAGGGTTAAAAAGCTTGTAGTTAATCCAAAACATAAAAAATGCTGCAGCAGCAGAATTGCTTCAAGCTCTTTTAAAAGTCCTTTCAAGTTAAGATGACATTGCTTTTGGTTTTAATGTAATGAATTCAATAAAGCGAGAAGGCACTAGCTCTTTCTAGTCGTTCTCACTCTCTGGTGAGGAGAGGAGGGTTTATGGATCCTTATGGACAAACACAGCTTGGCCACATTGAATGCTCCTTGTCCAGAGCTGTTCTTCCGTCGGAGTTTTGTCTCCCTTGTTCCGCGTTGCAGCTGCGATGTAGGGTCGATGAGCTGCATGTGCTATGAGCGGAGGGGTCCCAGCACCACCTGTGCTCCCTCGTGGAGGGCAAGTAGCTGATAAGCTGGTGTGACGTGCACAGGGAATGTGTGTGTGTGTGTGTGGGGGGGGGGGGAATTGTGTGGCACTTGAGTGTGAACAGGCTGTCATTGTACTGGTCTTGCTTCTGGACACTGGTGTCTGCCCAACCAAGTGGGTCCTCGGGGGCAGATAAGTCACTTAATTATAGCAGAAGGGTAGGGAGGCCAGTGGATTATGACTCAGACTTGGTGACCTACGTTGAAGGCCAAGCCCAGGCATGTGCACCTGCCTGAGCAGATCTCGGTGCTGCCCACGAGAGCCGTGAAGACGAGCTCCGTAACCAGTGTGCTGGGAGGCGTTTGCGTAGGTACTGAAATGACCTTGGCAACTCCACTGCGACCTTGGTGTTGTTTCTGCCAGGTGTGGTAGGGGCTGGATGAAGGCATTGCTGGGTTGGTGCATCCCGAGGATGCTTTTATCGGAGATGCGCCCCTGAAGGTGTTGCATGGAGTTTGTCTCGGGGTGGATCCTGCAGCAGTCGGGGTTGGGCGCGCAACATTAACGCCAACGGGCTCTCGTAGAAGAGCTACGAACAACTTCACATGAATCACCTGGTCTGCGCACAACGCGTTCTCGAGTGCCAGCGTCCTCCAACCAGAACTGGATCACTAATCTCGCTCTGGCAGTTCCTTGGGACTCTGTTCTTCCACTTAATGAGCTGATCATTGATGCTTTTCCAAGTGTTTTCATGTCTTTTAATGCTAGTTCAAACGTCTGAGGTATTGTGAAAGCAGGCAGAGAAGATACCAGCTGCATCAGGGGCGCTCCCAACGTGCGCGTTCTCCGCTCCCTGTAACGGAGAGAATTGCCTGCCGTCCCACAGCTGCATTTTGCCTCTCCCCCCCAAAATTGAAATTCACTTTCAGCAAAAGGCAGAGAGAGGAAAAACAGGAAGACAGATACGTGCAGCTAACATGCAGCCTTTCTCCTTGGAACCGCCTCCTTCTCCGCCTCCACGTCCCTCACCCCCATGCACACCCAGGAAAGGATGGGTTTTGTGTTGCACAACCGGGCGGGGGTGTATAGTTATGTGTAAGCGTGTGTTATATGCTGGAGGACAGGGCTAGGCTTCAGAGTGACCTAGACAAATGGGAGGACTGGGCCAAGAGAAATCTCATGGGGTTCAACAAGGACAAGTGCAAAGCCCTGCACTGAGGAGGGAGCGATCCCCTGCACCGGTGCAGGCTGGGGGTGGCGGGCTGGGCAGCAGCTCTGCAGACAAGGACCTGGGGGGGGACAGGGTACAAGGAGCTGGACAGGAGCCAGCAGTGTGCCCTTGTGCCAAGAAGGGTACCGGCATCCTGGGCTGCATGGGTAGGAGCGTTGCCAGCAGATGGAGGGCAGTGATCCTTCCCCTCTATTCAGCACTGAGGAGGACACATCTGGAGTCCTGTGTCCAGCTGTGGCCCCCACTGCAGAAAGGATGTGGACAGACTGGAGAGAGTCCAACGAAGGGGAATGAAAACATTTGGGAGCTGGGGGACGGGACTGGTGAGGAGAGGTGGAGAAGAGAAGACCGAGGGGGATTGAATAGCAGCCTTCACCTCCCTGCAGGGGGGCTGCACAGAGGATGGAGCTGGGCTGGTCTCAGTGGGGGCAGATGGCAGGACAAGGAGCAGTGGGCTCAAGCTGTAGCAAGGGAAGTTGAGGTTGGATATTAGGAAGAATTTTCTCACGAGGAGGGTGGAGAAGCACTGGAACAGGCTCCCCAAAGAGGTGGTGCAGTCTCCATCCCTGGAGGTGTTAAAGACCCGGGTAGACAAAGCCTTGGTTGGGATGATGCAGCTGGTGCTGGTCCTGCTTGGAGCAGGGCTTGGACTAAATGCGACTCCCGAGGTCCCTTCCACCCCTCGTTCTCTACGATTTGATGATTCTGTGAAAAGGTAGAAGCCGGTGCGGTCCTGCCGATACCGTGCACTTCGGAGCCATGAGAAAAGGATGGCGCAGTCCAACGCCACGCAGGACCCTTGGGGCTCTGTCCCTGGGTTGTTCTCCTCCGCAAAACTCTTTGACAGCCTGGGCATGGAGCAGGGCTTGAGGAACATGTGTTATGACTAGTAGACAAAGGACTCAACTGCCAGCTCAAGGCAGATATGGAGCTAAAGGAGGGGATCTCCGGCAGCGACGACACCCGTGGCAGACGTTCCTTGCTGCTGGAAGAGTTGCTGACTTCCTCGCGGGCTGCGTCTCTCGTATCAGCCTCGTGCTGGTACACGCGCGATACGCTGGAAGTGCTGCCCCTCTCGGACGATCCGCCGTCACAGCGGAGGCCCTCCACTCTTTGGCCCTTCTAGACTAGGAGGCAAGGGCTCCTTACGGCGTTGTTCCACCTGCAGCCTCCATTCTGGGGTCTTCCTTTCCCGCTCAGCGATGCCCTTGCCCGGTGCTGCTGCTCATCTCCTCCCCACCGTCGACGCCGTTCGTGTCAGTCGGCTAGCGGCGCCCCACGCTCAGCGCATCCGACTGCCCCGGACGGTCGCCATGCGATGCTCGGGCCCAGCAGGGCGAGGGCCGCGGGGGCTCCTGGCAGGGCTGGCGCTCCTGCAGCGGGAGCTCCTCTCCCTCCCGCAGAGCTGCGCTGACCTTGTTTACTCCGTGCGTACGCATCATCAGATCGCTTTGTTAATTGCTGCTCATTTAGAAATACAATCAGGCGTTACCAGACAAGTGCTCTGATATTACAGTTAAAACGTAATAAAATGTTTGTGGTTTTTAACACTCGGAATTAATTTTTTTATCCATTCTATGAAACGTGCTGATTGCAACCTCCTGGTTGCGAGTGTGCAGTTGTTAAAAACCACAGAGATTACAGCAGAGCGAGGAGAGCTCAGGAAAAAATGCATCGGTAAAAGGCTCTGTCCCGAATGGGTTTAGTCCTTGGTCGTGCCTCAAGGTCGGAGAGACTCTGTCTCTGGACCGCTCCAGGGCTGGTTCCTCGCACGGCTGCCAGGGAGAGCCACGGGGCACATCTGTCCTGCAGCGGGAGCGTGGTTGTGAGCGTGGCCCGCCGAGTCCAAGGCACACCACACCACACCACACCTCTGTGGGTTCGCTCGGCTCCTCTGAAATAAAAGCTTGGTAGCTGCTGGTCTGCTGACCCTGCGGAGGTGGTGGCGTGTTGCCTACCCGCAGGTGAGAGGGGCTCCGCCGACCGGCCGTAACCACCCGCGTCCAGGAGCATCGCCTGCCCGCCGGGCACATTCCTTGCATGCTCTTCAGGGGCCCGGGTGGAAGAGCAGGGCTTCGCGCTCCTCCTGTCCGATGTGCTTGTGTTTGATGAGCTAGATGCCGCATCTGCTGTCAGCAGGCCAGCTCTAGCACTAGCTGCGTTTAAGGAGTTCCTTCCTTCCTTCCTTCCTTCCAAGTTTTAGCTGCTGAATGCAGCGTGAGGGTTTCCTTCATTTTTCCTTGATTTGAAAACAGGCTAACATTTTTCCCATTAAGATTTCCTTTGTTTTTTTTTCTACATAAAGCTTCTGCCTCTAGGAATTTAAGTTCTGGCAACTAACAAAATTAAAATGGCTTTCCTCCTAAGTACTGTAAAGTGTGTGTGTGTGTGTGTTGAATCGGATCCTAATGACTGTGAGTGTGCATTTCAGCACATTAATGCGCGAATGGATTGAAAAAGCAACTATCTGTAATTTCTTTCCTTGTAAAATTTTACTGAATGGTATCCCAGGAGGCTGTACATTATATATCCCCTTTATATGGTACACAAGGTCACCTAAAGGCTGTCGCCTGG
>NW_005841845.1:5444335-5445285 GCF_000455745.1 Alligator sinensis | reverse complement strand
GAAAGAGTGAATAACTTCAAAAGCAAAGCGGTGAAGTTCTTACAGATAGCAGAGGGATTGCACCTTTTTTTCAAAGGTCTTTCCATTTGCTATCAGCAAAAATCTTCATTACAAAAGGGCACGTTCTTTGTGAGGTGCATCACTCTTTCAGGTGGATCTTTTATTCGGCTCCACGTTTATCTTGAATCGCTGTATTAGTATGGGACAATTCCCTTGGTAAATCAGATACATAAAAGTTGTGAGGCATAATTGAGATATAAAGAAAACATCCTTGTAATTTGTGATAGTGGGAACTTTTAGAATTGGTTTGAAAAAAAAGCTACCCTCGAGCCTTTCCTTCTGTGAAAAAGACTCCCTTTCCCTTGCCCTGTGTGTTAGAGGAGCTAAAAATATTGGCGGTTTTAAGGTCGTGTTCAGAGTTATAACAAACAGTGGCGATTATCACAGATACGGATGGCGTACGTCTTGTTGAGCGCAAGACCTGATTACTGCTATCATCTCCCCTGTGAACAGGAGCCAAAGCCAGCGTAAATTGAGGTGACCACGGCGTAGTCACACTCCTGACTGCTGTCACGTGGCCGTGGTGGCGGCCAATGCCGCCTGGGGGCCCCGAGGGAATAGCGGCGTCGGTTTGGAGAGGGTCTGTGGATGTAAAGACCTTACCAGGAGCGGTGGCAGCCCCAGCGCCGGGGACGGTGAGGGATCTGGAGAGGTGAGGAGGTGCCCTTCCAGTATGAGAGAGCTGCAGGTAATTATTTCTGAACTTTATTGCGACAGCCTCTGGACGTCACTCGTGGGTCGCAAGGGGCGATTGTACAGGCTGGTGCAATTAAGATGTATAGCGTGCGCTTTGCCCTCTCCCTTCTCTGAAATGGATGAGGTTGCACTTTCGGGAAGACTGGCAGCCGTGCAGCGGCTCCGTGCACCCGGTCGTCTGCGAGCCCGTGGCA
>NW_005841845.1:5438894-5443051 GCF_000455745.1 Alligator sinensis | reverse complement strand
GTTGCACTTCCGGGAGGACTGGCAGCCGTGCAGCGGCTCCGTGCACCCGGTCGTCTGCGAGCCCGTGGCATGGCTGGAGGCAGGGGCTGCTGCCCGCCCGCCCGCCCGCTCCTCCCGTCGCCCTGCAGTCCTGCGTGTGAGCAGAGCGCGGTGCCGTCTCCTGGGCAGAGGCCTCGCGTCACGAGAAGAGCAGGCCTGTTGGAAGACGACCCGTGTGTCCAGAGGCATTGTGTTTTCTGCAGGCCTGGTGCAGCGGTCTGCCGGCTTCTGCAGCCAGCAGGCTCCTGTGCAGCCCCCGCGTTAATGAGCCGGTCGAAGGGAAGTTGCAAGAAGTATTGATTGACTTGTCTTCCAGCACGTTGTTCTGAGCGCACGGAGGTAGCCGTGAACCCAGCTAACCCTGAAGACTTGGCAACTCCTGCAGCATCTGTAACTTCCTGTGCAGAGCGTTGAATAAGAAATTGAAGCTTATTTTGCTGTTTATGTACTGTGAGAGAGAGCGGCGTTAGGACAGAGCCACAAAGGCAGAGCTGAGGCTGAGATTTCAGTGCTAACTCTGGATTTCTAGCCCTAAAAGTGCATCATTTCTTGATCTTAAAGGTGCTTTGAGGTCCTGTTACATTGGCGCTATGGTAAATTGCATTTCTCCTTGCCAGCGCAAGATAAAGAGGCCTTGGTGAAAATGAGAATTGGACTGCTAGCATTTTCAAAGCAATTAATATTTTATGGTCAGCCTGCCGTGTCTCCGTCCTTTCACAAGGTATGGAGAACATTTTCCCTTCCTCTTCGGTTCAGGCTCAGCAGTGCTGCTGCATGAAGACTTTCGACCGTCCCTGGTGGTGAATACAAATATAGTCCACAGGACCCTCCTCGTTAGAGCATCCGGCTGCCTCCAGATCCAGGAACCGAGCGTGCGCCTTGCCGGGGGAGTTCGGCGGGGAGCTAAATTGAACGAAGCGGCCCGGATGGAAGCCCGTCACTACCTGCATGTAAAGTGAGCAGGTATCCTGCGAGGGCAGAGGCTAGGGAAGCAATTTCTGAACTCTTTAAATGAGGGCTGCTTGGAAAATCTCATTCTAGAGTACACAAGAGAAGAAGCTAATCTCAGCTTAGCCCTCAGTAATGCACGGTAATGTGACAGTAATGGGGTTCAAGAAGTAACTATAGTTGAACAGCTAATAGCAACAACTGTATAATTTAGTTAAACATCCTTCAGGAAACATTTTGTACCCAAACCAAGCACGGAGAACGTTCACCATTACCTTAGGTGAGATTCAAAGAGCACAATCTGCATAAGCCCCCCAGCAGGACACAAGTCTTGCAGCGGGCGATGAGTTGGAAAGGAGCGTCCCCTTTGGGCGAACTGCTCAATAGTTGCCCTTTGGGGATTTCTTGGATTTTCTTTTCAAGCGTCTGATGCAGGCAAGAAGCTGGGCTAGTGCAACCCCAGGTCTTCTCCGATGCAGTAGGTCGCACAAGGTCCCGGACGCAGGGGAGAGGAGGCGGAAAGCGCCTGTTTGGGAACCTCTCGCTTCACGGGAGGTGGCGGCGCAGGAGGCAGGAGAAGGTGCTGCAGTGCCAAGCCCTGTCCTGCTGTTGCAGCTTGGGCCTCAACGAGGAGGTGCCAGTAGCTGACCGACCCAACAATCGTGACGGCACCCGAGGGTCTGTCTGCACGCTTGTCACTGCAGCTCAAGCGGACGCCCCCAAGCAGCCGCCTCGGGGGCGCGCAGCACAGTCTGACCCGGGTTCGGGGCTGGTGCAGCTCGTGCTCAGCTCCGCGTGGCTGCGGCCACGCTGCTAGCCGTACGTCCGCGACGGCGGGTTTGAGGCTATCTCAGGCCGGCCTGCGCGAGCCATGCTGCAGACGTAGCCATGATGATATCCTGTGGCCTGTGCGGGTCCCAAAACATGACGGCAGCAGCAGCAGGAGCGGGTGCGTGGGAAATGGGAAGTCTAGTCAAAAAGGCCCTGAAATGAAATGTAAAGGAGAGAACGCTCTTAGTGGTGTCACAACAGCAATTAAAAGTGCATATGCTGCTGGACAAGACGCGAACCAGGAACGCAAGGGGTCAGCTGTTAGGGCCGAGTGGCGGGTTGGAGAGAGTCTGACCCTGAACAAGACGGGGAACAGGAGCAGAGCCTGTGGCAGGCAAGGACGGAGACTGGAAGGGCAACCTGGGTTTTGCAGGAATAGTGTATAAAGGTGTGCGAACAAGCAATTGTTTTGAGCACACCAGGAGCATAGTCCTTCAGAGACTCTAGTGGATCACTAGATATGAAGGGGAGTGATTAAGGAAGTTGCTGGGAGGCTAAATGATTTCACTCGAGCAGTCTGCGCCGTCAAGGCTGCTGTGAAGATACCACCGCTCTCGTGGTAGGCAAGGTGAGCTGGTCTGAGAGACGTTGTTGGGGGCAGAGGTTCTGGAGCAAACTTGTAATGTCAAAAAGAAAGTGGCCCGGCGCGCGCAGCGTAGACCCAGGAGTCCCGACGGAGCCTCGGCGCGGTGCTGCCGAGCTGGGCGCGGGAGCAGCCGCTGCTCCAGCGGACTGGAGAGCAGGGAGTGCCGGGTCTCTATCTGAAACGGTTTATACGCAGTGATCCAGTGAATTGGAGAGCTGTAAGTCTTGCATCTGTACCTTTGCAAGTTGGCTGAAACAGTAATTAAACACAGTAATGCAACACCTGGAAGATCTTGGTCTGATACCGTCTTATCAGCGCAGGTTCTGCCAAGGAAAACTGTCACTAATTGCTCGGTATTCTCAGAACTTGTCAGTGAATTAGTGGATGGCAGAGCAGCAGCAGACATAATTTACTGAGATTTCAAAAGGCCTTTGCCAGGGGCCTGCGAGAAATGCTTCTGAAGAAGCCGGCTAGTCCAGGAGCAAGAGGCAACCTGTGTGGGGCAAACACCGGTCCGGATTCGGAAAGCAAAGACGAAGATTAAATAGTCCATGTTCGTCGTGGCAAAAACTTAACGTAGCGGGGTCTCAAAGTGTATTGGCGCTGCGCTCGGTCGTTACGGATCTTAATGATCTGGAAAGAGATGGCGAGGCAGCAAATTTTTCAGAAGACGCAAAGTTATTTCGGCTGGTCGGGGTCAGAGAGTGTGGAACAAGTCGGGTGAGCAGGTAACGCAGCGGTGGGCAGGGCCCAGCGCGGAGAAATGCAAAGTGTGGCATTGGAGGGGGAAAGGGGAGAACTACTCTTGCGCTGCCCAGGGCTCTGAGTTGCATGCCTTAACCCAAGAAGGGTCAAAGAAAGCACAAGTGCTGCTTCGGTGGCATCAGGAGTGGACGGTGAAGGACTGCAGTGCCTGCTGCGTGTGCTCAGTGCTGCAGCCTCGTCCGCACCCTGCGCGCCAGGACTGGGCTCCCGTCTAAAAGGCACCGTTGACCTTGAGGATAACAAGGGTGATTAAGGGCTTGGAAACGGCCCTTGTGCCAGGAGATTGAAGATGCGGATGATACCTCAGCATGGAGACAAGGACACGTTGTGTGGGCTGAGACCCAGTATGGGGCCAGCTATCCACCCCTGCTGCTTCTCAGGTCCCCGTGTCTCTCTCTGCAGCTTTGGTGCGTTGTGATCAGAGGCAGGACGCTAGGCTAGGCAGACCTCCGGTTTGCCCATTCCTGTGTGCCCTGCCATCCTGGGAGACGGGAAGCCCAGTGGTTCAAGATCAGTGGACTCGCTGGTAGCACCTCCACCGCCACGTGGCATGCGTCGAACCCCAGGGGCCTGGTTCTTTCAGTCTTCCCTTTCTCCTGGGCCATGGGGTTTCGGTTCGTCCTCCTCCGGACGTGTCCTGCCTCTGCTTGCAGCCTGGGGCTGGGGGCCGTGGGAGGGTGGTGGTTGCCGCCACGTCCCTCGTGTGCTGGTGAAGGGCACCTTGCTCTGGCCTGTGGGCCAGCGCATCGCTTGCAGCCCGAGGGGCTCTTGTTGTCTGTGCAGCAGAGCGGGGAGCGGTCTAGCCCCCGGGAGACGGGGACCAGCCCCCTTCCACCACTGCAGTGCAAACGGGCTGCGGCACAGGTGTGACGGGGCAGCGCGCCGTGCGTCTGGACTGGCTTGTTCCTGGCAACACAAGGCCCGTTGCAGCAAAAGGGATGCTTTGAAAGCCACGGGTCCCTCCTCTTCCCATGAGGGCTGTTGCCGC
>NW_005841845.1:5438474-5438863 GCF_000455745.1 Alligator sinensis | reverse complement strand
GCCTCGGACCCGTGCTCAGTGAGTAGAGATTAGGGGTGTGTGAAGTGGGCCCTATTCGATTCAGATTCGGCCCGAATCAGGGATAGTGATTCGATTCGTTGATTCGGATCACTGTCCCTGATTTGACCGGGCAGATCCAAATCTGAAAATGCGATGCTGATTCAGACACAGCTTTAAATGTTTTTTTGCATACATCGAGGTACCAGGCAGCTCATGAGCGCTGCGATGCTGGGGTGCACGGAGCGTCCCACAGGAGCGTGGGGGGGTCTCCCCATGCTCGGCAGTGGACCGGAAGTGCTTCCAGTCCACGTCTGGGTCCGCCAGGTCCCCTGTACCTCCCCCCAGCTCAGCGATCTGCCGCGGGGGGACCCGGGTGCCCCCAGACCCAG
>NW_005841845.1:5437899-5438443 GCF_000455745.1 Alligator sinensis | reverse complement strand
GGAAGTCCTTCTGCTCCACTTCTGGGTCTGCTGCCGAGCGCGCTGGGGGCCCCCACACGCCTGTGGGACGCTCACTGCGCCCCGGCACCGCAGCGATCACCAGCCCCGGTGCCCTGAGGTATGTAGAGAAAACATTGAAAGCTGTGTCTACGACCGAATCGCTGAATCTTTCCGATTCGATTCGGAGAGGTTAAAAGGGTCCTCTGATTTGATTCGGATTCAGAGATTCGGCCACCGAATCGGGTCGCCTCTCCACCGAATCGGACCAGGGACCGAAGCTTCGCACAGCCCTAGTGAAGATGCCGTCAGCCGTCAGCGCGCGGTGCCGATTGATGGCCGGCAGGCTGTAGCCCGGCTGATCAATATTTTTGCTAAACTGTGTAACTTATCACTCCCGTTGCTTAGCAGGACCCTCCGTAATTCTTGCTCCAGTGAAAAATCCTTCCCTTTATCTAGGACAGACTCTCTTTGCTGCACTGCAGTAACTCCTATAGAAAGAAGTTTGTCTCTGCAGGGATAAATGTGGTCTTTGAGGAGGACCTCG
>NW_005841845.1:5437446-5437808 GCF_000455745.1 Alligator sinensis | reverse complement strand
GGGCAGGAGTGCCTGCAATTGGGTTCCTGCAGCCGCAGCCCTGCTTTGAACCCCGTCTGGCAGGATTGCGTGCTGGGGTGTTTCTGGGGGACCCGTCCCCCGGGGGTCGGTGCGGTTTTCTTGTCTGATGGTGGCTGCCCTGTCAAACGCCTGCTCTTCCCCCTCATCTGATTTCGGCTGACTCAAGCGATGGGACGACTTTCTGTGGGAAACTCTTCCTTGGCGTGGTCTCATTTCATTGCACATGGTCGCACGTCTGCGGCTCGTTACAGGCCACGTTCCCCATTCTTGCTGCGTGTGCTTTTCTTCTGCTGTCAGATGGCTTCAGCTCCCCTTCGCTCCAGGGGTTATTTGGGCCACTT
>NW_005841845.1:5427552-5437436 GCF_000455745.1 Alligator sinensis | reverse complement strand
CCCCTTCCCTCCAGCCTCTCGGTCATCGTGTCCAGCTCCCTCCAGATTGACTCTTCGTGTTCGAGGTCTCAGGACGGGTGTCCAAGGCCCGGTCTCACCTCGGTCCGTGAGGTGACGACTTTGCACGCGCAGCGCATTGGCGTTGGCCGCTGCCTTGTGGTGCAGGTTCATGCCCGTCGTATTGTATTCCTGACCGCTGCCCCTGTGCTAACAAACGTCCCCGCGGCAGCGTGAACGTGTTCGGGAGTCGGGGAGTAACCGCACATCTCTGCTTCTCGTACGTCGGCATCGCAACCCTCTTTAATTACATGGCTCCATGCGGGCTTCCCCTTCCTCGTTCATTCAGCGCACAGATCAGATGCCGCGCGTTGAATGAAGCAGCTGAGCTATACCAATTATTATTGTTACTGTTAATAAAGTAAGTGCCTGCTTCGTTTACTGCTCACGATCCACCCTGGATGCCAGCCTTGCCCAGGCGGTTTCTAATTAGTGGTGTTTTCTGCTGGATACCCCACAGTTTTTGGATGCTTCTTTGCACGGTAGGGAGCCAGCTCCTCCTGAATGCCACGTGTCCTCCTGGCTGGTGCGTAGGGAGCAGCCCGCCGAGGTGCCGTCCATGTAGGAAGCGCGTGTCCCGATGTGCTGCGCGTGCCGGGGCCAGAGCGGGGACGCCTCGGGTCCGTCCTCCCGAGACAGGAGCACGGCACCGCGGGCGCCTACACACGTGCTGGGCGGTTAATTAGCGCAGTTCCTGGGGAGGACCGTTCCTCAACAAAGATGGCATCGGCTTTATCACGCGATCACACACGCAGCGAGGTCCTGCCGGAGTTCGGATGAGTCTAATGTTCGTTGTCCTCCCTAGGTTTTCAAGTTGTTCACGCATCTGTCTCTAAGTAGCTTCATTTTAATAAGTGCTTCTTGTTCTCTCTTCCCTTCCCCCCAGCCTTTTTTCTTTTCTCTGGTGACTTCTCATCCATCTCTTTAATGTGCTGCTGTGACCGATGACCCCTTGCATTGGCTGCAGCTCAGTGTTTTTATTCCGAGGGGTCCGTGGAGGCCAGAAGCCATTCAGCGCTTGTCGTGATTTCTCTCAACCTTTTAGAGTTAATCACTCCTCTGAACCCAGATGCTGCCACCTCCGGTGGGGCCTGTTCGCAGCCTTGATTTCCCAGCTCTGCAGGAACCCCTGGTACTCCTGGCTTCGTTTTAAACAAGTCTAGCTTTTCCTGCTGGCCTTCTGCCTCGCGTGTATTTTCCCATCAACGTTTTGATTTCTTTGACAGACATTTGGTAATCCTGGTGTTAAATGTAGGGGTTTTTGGGTGCTTAACTCAGCATTGTGACCGGCGTCCTCCCAGGTATTTAGCCCCACACCGTACTCGAGTGTTTTGAGTTAGCTCGTCTCGTCCTCTCGCCGTCCGATGCTGAAGTGGCAGCAAGAGCGTGCAAGCATTTCTGCTCGCTGCCCTGTGGTATCTGCACTTGCAGGTGCCAGCTAAGTAGTGGGAGGCTAACCAAAGAGGTGAGATTAGAGGGGTTCGAAGGCCATTTCACGCGCAGGACGTGTTCGGTGGCAAGGGATCAGCAGCCCGGAGAAAGGCACGGGGCGGCGAGCAGGAGGAGACGGGCGGACTAGCAACGGGAACGGAGTCAGCACGTCTCGACGGTCGGTTCACTTGCGTCTCCGCCGCCCTCTTTTATACCCAGTCTGCGCGTTCTTGCTCAGCTCGATCTTGAACGGCATCTCTCTTGGTTTGCGGGTGATTTCCTCCTCACGCAGCCCCTCTACCTGAGGAGAAAGCTGCTGTAGCCTCGGGTCCAGATAGGCACTCCTCAGCAGGGGAACCAGCCTGCGAAGGGTTAATACGCGATCCCCGTGCCCCAGCTGTGGCGTGCGCGGGCCGGGGCAGAGCAGCGCGCCTCGCAATGGGCGAGAGCCCTTTCCCTGTTTTCAATTTCAAACCAGAATGACGGGTACTTCGGTTTATGAAAATTTAAAGCTTTCCAATTTGGAGAGTTGTAAATATTGTATGGAGACAGCTTTTTCCCACAGATGCAGCCACAATGGAAAGAGGAGGAGAAGAGGATTCATCCTGCCAAGGGGCAAAGGGGCTGCTGCGCCGGGGGAGATGGGCAGCAACGCTGCCTAAGGCGGCATCTGGCTTTTCTGCCCCGGTGCCGGACCATGGAGGCAGGCTCGAGTGAACCCGGTGTAAAAATATCCGGGCTGTAAAAGAGCTCGTGGGATGCCCGTGCGTCTGGCTACAAGCATGTGGCGTGCAAGAGGGCTCAGCCCGTTGGGGTGAATAAGCACGCGTGGCACGCGGGTGGAGGGTGGAGGCGGAGCACCCGTGGTCTGTCCAGGCCCTTGTGCTCGTTCCCTGGCACTGGAGTATTTCGAGAGCTGGGCAGCAAAGGGCAGACCATGCGGGTGAGTCGTTTCCTTTGGGTTACAGCTATCTGTATCCATCTGTGCAGAGCAGCGCGTCTTCATGGCACTTTTAGGAACTCTTTGGGGGGAGACAAATGAGGATTTGGTGGGAAAGGAAGCTGGGTGTCGGGCTCTTCTGAAGGGCCTGTTTCAGCGTGCAGGTGTGGCGGCTGAGCAGGGCTGGCGTTGCCGTTTGGATGGAGGCGGTGGAGCAGGAGGGGCATATCCGAAGGCCCGGGATGAAGAGTCTCGGTGGCGGGATACTTGCCGGTGGTAGTGCCATACAGGCTCGAATGAGTGAGCTCTGCTCACTTGATAGACGTTGGGACTGATTTGGCCCCAGACATGACATTTCAAAAGAAAAAGGGGAAAAAAGGGATAATCAGTATTCTGTCCTCTCTGCACGGAGGAGAGAACTAGGTTATTTTGTAAAGTACTCTCAGATGTCTCGGCTGTAGAAGGCGCTACGTAAATAAGGATTTTGCCTTGTGTGATGATCTAACATGCGCAGAGATTTACTGTGTAGATACAGTAACAGAGGGAAGAAGCAGCCGCATCTACTCTTTGGTAGTACGGCATGATGTCAATATTTGCCTTGGTGGGCTCTCCGGAGATTTCCCACGGGTTTCCCTGAGCACCGTCACTGCTGGCATTCGCTGAACGCTTTTTGTTTCTGCCAGAAGTTGGCTTGCCCCCGAAATGCAGCAGTAACCGGCACCAGGACGTG
This sequence comes from Alligator sinensis, assembly GCF_000455745.1. Taxonomy (NCBI): domain Eukaryota; kingdom Metazoa; phylum Chordata; order Crocodylia; family Alligatoridae; genus Alligator; species Alligator sinensis. The sequence goes on along the minus strand of NW_005841845.1, from coordinate 5,434,278 downwards.
TCGGTATTGGTAATTCGTAGGAAAGTGCCAGAAAGTCCCCAAACCCCAGGAGGCAGGATGCCCTCGTACCTATGTTGTCAGGGCTTGAGCCCTCCTCCAAAATGCCTGGGAGCGCCGTGGGTTATCCCAGCTCAAATGGGATAACGCATCCGACGCGCACGCTTTGCTTTGCAAGGGTCTTTAGACCTCACAGGCCCCGCTGTAATACGGGGCCGGAGCAGGCCGGCAGGGTACGTAGCCCTGGATGCATTTGTTGCTTCGCTGTAGCTCCATCAACGTAGTGGTGCCAAATTGGAAAATGGTTCTGCCTTCTTTAAAACCTCTGGGTGGGAGGTTGGTGGGTGGTGGGGTTGAGCTGGATTGTGGGGCGGGATGCAGGGAGGAGGCCCTTGTTTGACCTTCTTGCTTGGCACAATATTTGATGTTTCCTTCTTTCTTGGCTTGCAGGAGTAAGAGCATCTGTAACCCTGGATGTACTGACCCCCTGTCCCAGACTGGAGAGGACTTGCTCTGCGTTGGAATATGGTGCCTAACTTCTGCGTCCCAGTATTCATCGTGCCAGCAGTCATTCTGTGCTGCTTGATGCCTTCGGCTGGGGCAGACAGTAAGTAACCTCCAAACTCTTTCCAAGACCTCAGAAATATTGAGAACTTGCTTTCATCTAACATTGAATGCCCTTGGCCTACCGCATGTGCAGCGAGGGAACAGCCGGGGAAAAGGAGCCTCGTGATCTCGCGCTGCCAGGCATTTCATGCAGATAAACAGGGCGTGCCGGGGCTGAGGAAGCTGGGGGGCAGGATGAAAAAGCTGTGGTCCTGCTCCACGCTTTTGAAACACAAACTGCTTATGAGAGCGATGCCCTCCAAGGGGAACATGATGTTTCATGGCTACAAGATTGAAACCGTGGCCTTGACTCCATTAGCAAGACTTGGCTACACTGCATTTTTTGCTGGGGAGGGCGCTGGGATTCTTCATGGTTTTAATTTCCCTATTCTTTCGCCCTGCACCGAGCCTCCGTCTCCTCATTACTGAAGCTGCACCTCTGAGGTCAGCTGGCTTCACGAGAGCTGCCAGAGGACAGCGTAAGCCCCCCTTCCCTGTCATACGTTGCGTTTCCAGGCTCACGTGTCAGTCGGACAGGACGAGAATATTTCAGTGCCGCGGTGCCTTGTTCTGAGCCCGCGTCCACCTGTGCTATGCTGACACTCGTGTGCAGCTGCCACGTCCAGCCGTGATTAGCCCAGCGCAGGGAAGGGAACAAGCAGTGAATGGAAAGCCCTCATGCAGCGGGGAGGAGGGCAGACGTGGCTAACAGTGGGCTACTGGAAATGCTTTAAAGCAGGAGCTCTCTAGCAAATGAATTATGCATCATGCAGAAAGCCTCACAGGCTCATTATTCAGCCTTGCTTTTCATAACTCGGCCGTCCACGTTTGCTGGGGCTAGTCCAAGGTATCTGTGGGGCTGTATCTGAAGCACGGCAGCTCCCTCTCTTCTGGTGACAGGTGCCCTCCCTCCTCATCTCCTTCTATCCAGGGCATATCCCAAGTCACCCGCTGCCTGCCTGCTTGCGTTTTTGAACTGGGATGACCTTCCCTTCCTTGTACCTTTGCTGTGAAGGCATAAAGCTGCTGGTAATCCCCCCACGAAGCTGGAGCGCAGGGTTTTGAGCGTGGCAGGCACAGGTCATTAAGGAGTTCGGTCCCTGCTGTTCCCTGGAAGCAGCATTGGTCAGGGCAGGTGCTGGAGAGGAGGAGAGGTGCTCGAGCTGACGGATGGACGTACATGCGTGCCGCGGGGCCCTTTTATGTGCCTGCACAGCTCAGGCCGCCACTGATGGCTGCCGGGGGCTCTGTGCACAGATCCATCTGCTGGCGAAGGCGCCGGGAGCTGCAGGTGCCCAGAGCCTGCGAGCGTCGGGGCCTGCTGACATTGTCTGCTTCCTGTTGCCATCCCCACCCGCTTTCCTGCTTCTCTCCCAGGGTTCAGGTTGTCACCAGGCTTGTAGCAAAGCTGCAGGTTTACAAATGTCACCGGGACACACGATGGAGCCTGGGAGGGGGCGTTGCACCGTTTTGTGCCAGACGGAGATCCAGACTGGGTCGGACGTGATGGAGATCAGCTGAGGGAGGGTGGAAGGGAGCAGGAGGGGAGACGAGAGTCCTTTCAGTCGGCCGTCGCACTTCTGCAGGGGCTGGAGGAACGGGTGTTGATGGCGGGGTCTCTCTGCCCGGGCCCGGGCTGCAGCTGGGCGGGGGCGTCGTGCTGCATCTGGTCCTGTCTCCTGGGCACCGCTGGCTGGAGACCGTTCTCTCGGCTCGCTCTGTCCGAGGGAATCTGAGCCTGTTTTGGAGCCAGGCAGTACAGGGGTGCAGGCTTCATCCTCTAAGCTAGGGGTGCTCAATCTCCAGCCTGCCGAGCCTTGGGTCCGGCCCCTCACGGGTTTGGAAATCTGGCAGCAGGGGAGCAATGGCAGTACTGCCATCCTTCCCTTCCCTTCCCTTCCCTGTTGCCAAAATCCCAAGCCCACAGGGCAGGTCTGAGCTGGACAACAACCCCCCCCGGCACGGCCAGGCCAGCGGCCAGCCTCAACCCCTTGCTTCTGTGGGGCCTGGCCACCTCCCCTCGCTTGCACAGCTGGTGTAGCCCCGGCTAGGTTGGGGCTACACCATACCCCCTTCCTCCCGTGGGCCAAGTCACCCACTGCCCCAGGCCCCGAATTGGGGGCCAGGTCACAGATCCGCCCTCCTTGCGGGGCCTGGATGGGGCCGGGCCGTGGGGCCCCACCAGATCCGGTCGCTGCGCTAAGCCTTTGAGCCTGAGTTCCCAGGGGATTATCAGCCCTGCCCTGCCAGAAAGGACCAAGAGCATTGCTCTCTGGGGTCCAAAATGTGTGGGGGTCTCGGGCCGTTTCCAGGGCCAGGGGCACGGCACTCCTGCAGGGCTAAATGGACCCGGGCGGGCGTTGCTTTGCAGCCCTGGTGCTAGACCCGGGCTAGCACCCAGGCATGCAGCACGGTCTCTTTTGAGAGGCAGAGCCGTCCCGCAGGCCTCCCCTTTTTCTCAGGCCCAAAACCATGGGGTTAGTTCTGGGTTCGGCAGGTAGGTCGATAGTGCCGTGACCTTGAAGCCCCCACAGCCAGCACTTGTTTAACCGAGAGCTGGCTCCGACGGGGAGTTGGCCACTGCAGGTTGCTCCTGCCCGTTGCTGCTTGCTCGGGCCCCGGGAACGTCCCGGTGTGGATTGCCCTCTTTGTGGGCCAGTGGGAAGAAACGCCCCAAGCGACGGGGGAGCGTGCACAGCGTCGGTGGCTCCCTCGCCGCGTTGTGCCCAGCTGACCTGGGCCGTCGGAGCAGTGACGGTCCCAGCGAGGGGTGCCTGCCCTGGAGGTGGAGATTGTGGCCTTTGTGTCGGACCCCGTTGCCCTGGGGTTGGAGCTGCGCAGAACAGGGTGGCCTGTGCCGTGGTGGTGGGTTTGAAGCTGGGCCGGGCCGTGGTGTCCTCTCCCCTCCCCGTGCAGCGGTGCCAGGCTCCGGGCTGCTGAGAGCTCGCTGCTCCTCTGATGCAAGGTGACGGAGCAGGGAAAATAGGTTTATCGCGGTGTCTAGATGCCTCTCCTCAGTGTGTGCGATCAGCAGCAAGCCATGGCGGGCAGAGGGCCGTGGCCGCGTCTCTGACAGCCGGCTCTCGCGCGGTTTGGAGGTCGCTCCGGAGCGCTCGGATCCGGGGCTTCCCTGTCGTACGTGTCTTTGTTCCACCGCCGTTGTCATCCCAGATTTCAGCGCTGCCACCGTAGCGTCTTGACAATTAGGCAGCTGGCACACAGCTAGACATTAGCAGGCAAGGCGAAGCAGATTGCATGTGTGATGCACGGTGGCATTAGCGCGGGGAGTTCGCGGCGGGTGTGCTGAGGCTGGGGGGCGTGCAGAGGTTAAGCACGAGGCATTGTTTCGGAAGAGAGGTTTCATTCGGACTCCCTCGCTAGGAAAGGAATAGGGTCAGCATTAACACAGAGCTGTCTGCCGAGATGGTGCCAGGTACAGGTGAGCAAAAAAAGGGACACGTGAGCATTATATATAGAAGTGCTAATTTGGCAGAAAGTACTTTCCAAACCTCTATTGCTTTTGCCGACTGCGGTGAAGAAATTATTAAATTTTCTCTGTGATGTGCCTGTGTTTCTGTCAGGGTGACCCTAATTCCATTAGAGCAGCTTGGAGCTGATTCAGGATGATTGTTTTACACTTTTTCCCTCAGCTTGCTCATGTTTTTCCTTTATGCACTCTCCCTGCTTCCCCTTCTGTCAGCTTTTGATTGTACAGAGGAAAAATGGCTTTGCAGATTTCATTTAATGTTCAGTTCAATTGTCAAGGAAAAGATTCTCTTTTCAGGCTTTTGCAATGCGTTGCTTACTTTAATAAAAAAAACAAAACCGGGAAAGAGAGAGGGAGAGAGAATACCTCTTTTCAACGAAAATGCGGGGCGACCAGGAAGAAAATCAATACTTTCAACAGAGGTCATCAGCAATCCTTTTTTTCAAAACCAGGCTTTGTATTTGATGTTCTGGGCATGGCTTCCATTAGCTGAGGGATGGACTTGATGACCCACCAGAAATATTTTCTAACCCAAAAGCATCTTGGTTTATCTGCAGCAGGATTTCAAAGGGCTCGCGGAAGAAAACTAATTCCGAAGCAACCTTGCAGAATGGAAGACGTGCGGTGGAGCCGAGGTCAGCTGCAGGGCGCACCGTGATTCACCGCTCGCTAGTTTTCTGCAGGTTTCTAAAGATTTGGGATGAACTTCATTTTTGCTTATCGAAGAAATGGGAGAGGGGCTAGAGCAAGCCAGCGGCCTGCGGTGAGGCGGCGGTAGTGATGGCAGTCCTGTCTGGCACCGGGCGGAGAGATTATCTTGGTGTGGACGAAGGAAAGAAGTGCTGACGAGCCTCTCTGTCCCGGCAGCGCTGGATGGTCACATATGCCAGGTGTGGACCTCTGCCACAAGCCTTGATTTTTGGATACTAATTTGGGTCAAGAGCAGGAGGTCAAAACTTCTTGGAAGATGTTGGAGGATTGTTGGTGTTTCTAAAAACCGAGAAATGTGATGGCCCCGAGCGAGTTGTGTTCTGCCAAGGACCTTTGAGGTTGGGATGTAACATGGTGTCTGCAGGCTTTGCGGCGGGGAAGCACCGGGGAGTTAGTTACCGTATTCCCTTCAACTCCTGCTTTACCTTTGCCCGTCTGCTCTCGTTGTCCTCTGTACCTGGGGCCTGGCCCTGAACCTGCCCGCTTCCCGCTCGGTGATTCAGCCGTGCCTTGTCTGCTTTGCAGCCTACGTGACCGGTGGTGACGCACCAGTGATCAGCCCCAGAGACTGCACGCACCGGCCGCGGCTTTGCTATCGCTGTCTCCGCTAGGAAAGGAAGGTACTCGCAGTCTGGGTCTGCGTCTAGGCCTGAGACTCTTCTGCTGCCAAAACCAGTTATCTTCTCCTGTTTTCTGCTGCTTTGTTGGTTCACGAATCCCCAAAATGATGCACAGAACTGCGTAAGCTACAATCCGGATACTCGTGTATGTGCATCGCAGGTATTTAAATAGAAGTCTGAGCAGTTCTTTCAGCTCCGACCTGTGTGATGTGTTTGGGTAGCCTGACGACTTTCATCAGCGCTGGTTTGAGGGAAGCGTGTAAAGCATCCTTCACATAAGTGAGCCGCGTGTTAAGTCAGCGCAGCGCCGAGCGGAGCGTCCGAGGCCAGGTTGGAGCGCTTGCCCTCCTGTCCCCGTGCAGCTGTGCTTTTTGGTGGCTGGTTCCCATCCATATCCGTCGTGTGCATGTTCAGAAAATCCTCCCAGATGGAGTCCTTAACATTTCCAGTCTCGTCGCTGAATTCCCGTGACCTGTGGAAATCTTGCAGGCTCCCTGGGGAGGAAGGTGAGCACCAACTTCCAACCAGACAAGACCAGACCTTTGTCTTCTGCGCTGAAAAGCCATGCCCTGTTCTGCTTCGGCCGCGTGCTCCGTCTCCTGTGACGGCAGGTTAAGAGTAGCCCCTGCCTCTCCCGTGGCAGCCTGCAGCAGTTCGAACCTGGCGTGGACCTCGTTTTGTGGCGAGCCCTCCCACCCCCCTTCCAACGTCCAGGTGTTTCCTAGGAGCAGACTTTGCTAGCAGTGCTCACGGGGAAGCCAAAGCAAACACTGCAGGGAACAGTCCCCCAACAAGTGATCAGCGGTTCTCTTCCCAGGTTCCCGCGGCCCCGGCCCTGGTTTTGTGGCGGGGATGCTCTGCTCCGAGCTCTTCAGGCAGAGGAGGTGCGCGCTGCACTCTGCCTCGTGCCGTGCCAATCTCCTCCTCAGCCATCAGACGAGGGGGAGAGCGACTTCAGTGATAATGGCAGTGTGAGAGCTGACTCTCGCCTGTATTTGCGCAGACCCAGCAGCACGGAGCTAAAGCCCCTATTAACCCCCTCCATTGTTGCCTAAATGCACCCGTGTTCCTGCAGTAGGATGTGCTCGTTTTCTGTCAGTGTCAATTTATGATGACAGGAAAAATGGGGACTAACATGCGTGGCTGGAATTGCCTTCTGCCTTCACGAGAAAGTTGCTGTACTTAAGCCTTGATATTGATTGCCCGGTGCACGGAGAGATGCTGGGAGGGGGACAGATCCATAGATTCATAGATGTTAGGGTCGGAAGGGACCTCAATAGATCGTCGAGTCCGACCCCCTGCATA
>NW_005841845.1:5427184-5427523 GCF_000455745.1 Alligator sinensis | reverse complement strand
GTGCTGGGTCTAGATGACCCCAGCTAGATGCATATCCAACCTCCTCTTGAAGACCCCCAGGGTAGGGGAGAGCACCACCTCCCTTGGGAGCCCGTTCCAGACCTTGGCCACTACTGTGAAGAAGTTCTTCCTAATGTCCAGTCTAAATCTGCTCTCTGCTAGCTTGTGGCCATTATTTCTTGTAACCCCCGGGGGCGCCTTGGTGAATAAAACCTCACCAATTCCCTTCTGTGCCCCCCTAATGAACTTATAGGCAGCCACAAGGTCGCCTCTCAACCTTCTCTTGCGGAGGCTGAAAAGGTCCAGGTTCTCTAGTCTCTCCTCATAGGGCTTGGTCTG
>NW_005841845.1:5426513-5427153 GCF_000455745.1 Alligator sinensis | reverse complement strand
AGCCCATAACCATACGAGTGGCCCTTCTCTGGACCCTCTCCAGGTTATCCGCATCCCTCTTGAAGTGCGGCGCCCAGAATTGCACGCAGTACTCCAACTGCGGTCTGACCAGCGCCCGATAGAGGGGAAGTATCACCTCTTTGGATCTCTTCGTCATGCATCTGCTGATGCACGATAAAGTGCCGTTGGCTTTTTTGATAGCTTCGTCACACTGTCGACTCATGTTCATGTTGGAGTCCACTAGGACTCCAACATCCCTTTCCACTTCCGTGCCACCCAGCAGGTCATTCCCTAGGCTGTAGGTGTGCTGGACATTTTTCCTCCCTAGGTGCAGCACTTTGCATTTCTCCTTGTTGAACTGCATTCTGTTGTTTTCTGCCCACTTGTCCAACCTGTCCAGGTCTGCTTGCAGCTGTTCCCTGCCCTCCGGCGTGTCCACATCTCCCCACAGCTTTGTGTCATCTGCAAACTTGGACAGAGTACATTTCACTCCCTCGTCCAAGTCGCTGATGAAGACAATAAAGAGTATCGGTCCAAGGACCGAGCCCTGCGGGCCCCCACTGCCCACACCCTTCCAGATCGAACCCGACCCATCTACCACGACTCTCTGGGTGCGACCCTCCAGCCAATTCGCCACCCA
>NW_005841845.1:5423716-5426289 GCF_000455745.1 Alligator sinensis | reverse complement strand
GGGTAGTTTAGGTCCCCCATGACTACCGCCTCTTTAGCTTTTATGGTCTCCATGAGCTGCCTCAGGAGCCCTGCATCTATTTCTTCCCCTTGATGTGGGGGTCTGTAGCAGACCCCTACCACCAAATTCCTTTCTCCTTGCCCCCCATGTAGCCTAACCCACAATCCTTCTACCTCCTCATCCTTGGATTCCGTCTTGATGAGGGTTGACGTATATTGCTCACTGACATAGAGCGCAACCCCTCCCCCTTTCTTCCCCACCCTGTCCTTTCTGTACAATCTATACCCCTCAATATGTACTGCCCAGTCGTGGGATGAATCCCACCAGGTTTCCGTTAGCCCCACTAAGTCATAGGTGTTTAGTGCAAGCAGGAGTGCTAGTTCATCCTGCTTGTTCCCCATGCTCCTAGCATTAGCGTACAGGCACTTGAGCCCTGCGACTGGTGCCTTTGCTGGCCCCCCGCTCCGAGTCCCAAGGGGCCTCTTATTGCTTACCTGCTTACTGCTTACCTGTGCTGTAGTGCTGGCCGCCCCATGGATCGCAGGTTCCCCATGTTCTCCTTCTTCAGGCTGGGCTGTCCTTGTGGGTGCCACATGGTTTGGTGGCTTCCTTCACCCTCATCTTCCCCGCCCCCCGACGAGCCTAGTTTAAAGCCCACCGGAGGAGATCCGCCAACCTAGAAGAGAACACACGCTTACCTTTGGGGGACAGGTGAAGCCCATCCCAACTGAGCATGTCCCTCGTCGTGATGTGCGGGTCGTTGTCCAGGAAGCCGAAGCCTGCCTCGAGACACCGCTGCCGAAGCCGCCTGTTGGTCTCTCTAACGCAGTTCTCGTGCCGTCTTCCGCGACCGCTCACTGGTAGGACGGAAGACCTGTCTCTTGTGTGTCTGTAGCCCTCTCCTTGGCTGGGCTGGCGTGCAAAGAGAGATCAGAAAACTGCCCTCTGAAAACGTCGTCTTGTGCTTAGATCTGTAGGTTTCAAGGGCAGAAGAGCATCTATTACAGTCGTCTTCTTCGACTTCCCACGCGGCAGAGGCCATCGAACTTGAACCAGCGATTCCTGCGCCTGGCTTCACAGCCTGGGGCTGAGCGGGAGCAGGCCCGGGAAAGCTGTCCATCCTTTTTGGGGCAGAGGGCTAGGGAACGTACCACGTCTTCTGCAACCTGTGCTAGTGATGCTTTGTCTTTCCTGTAAAATTTTCATCCCGTTTCCGTTTGATCTTTGGTGAGAGGACGCCGGAATGGGATCTTGTGACTCCGTTGTCAGCCGATGACAGAGACTTCTCACAGTCAATGCGTCCTCTTTGCAGAGGGATTTAGAGACCACGGAGAAGTCATCCCTTTAATCCTTCTTTTTATAAACCCAGTGGACAGAGCTCCTTGCAGGCTCTTTGGCTTGTAAGGCTTGTTCTTGCAATACATCTTCCAAAGGAGCAGTTCCAGCGGTTGTCTCGCAGCTGGAGCGCGCCACGTTTCTGCCCCCTTTGCCGCTCTGTTAGCACGTCTGGGCGCAAGGGTAGCTCTCTGCCGCAACGCTGCTCGGGGGCAGCAGGTTATCCGCAACGACCCTCGAGTCGTTGGTTTGCAGGACGCCCGTTCCCAAAGACCCGTGGCCTTTGCCCCTGCAGCCACGGCTTGGCATTTGGCCACGTTAAAGTGCGCCTTGCTTGCACCCGGCTCGCCAAACGGTCCCAACCGCCTGGTTGGAGCTCTGCCCTTGTGATTTTCCAGCCCGCCAATCTTTACATCGTCTGCCGGCTTTCTCAGCAATAGCCCTGCTGCTCCTTTCCAGACCTAGCTGTAGGCCACGTGCAACCCAGCCACAAGCACGGGGCGCGAGCGCGCCCGACCGGGCTGGCAAGGAGTTTCTGAGCTGGACAGGCTGCGAGTGCCGTGGTCCGGGGGACTGGCAGCTCTTGCGCAGGAAGCTCGGGCTCTATGTTAATGACTTGTGACTTGCCGTCACTAGCCCGCTGAAATAGAGCGCCGGAGAAATAAAACCTGTCTGTGAATAATGATGGAGCGGGGTGGCCTGCCGCGCTTACTGCTTCATCGTATGGACTGGTGACATGGTAGGGGACCTCCAGTTCGGTAGCCATCTGGGGGTCAGTGATCAGCAAATAATAGAATTCATCATAAGACGTCGAGTGGGTAAGGTAACTAGTAGGGTGAAAGTGCTAGACTTTAGGAAAGCTGATTTCAATGAACTCAGGCGATTAGTCAAGGACGCACTGCAGAGTAGGAGTTTTGAAGTGATGGGAGCCCAAGAAGGGTGGCTGTGCCTTAAGGAAACGATCCTTCGGGCACAAAGCAAGACGATCCCCGAGCGAGGCAAAAGGGGGAAAGGGGCCAGGAGGCTTCCCTGGCTGACCAGAGAAATCCAGGGCAGCCTAAGGGACAAAAGGGGAGCACATAAAAAGTGGAAACAGGGAGAGATCACCAAAGGAGAATATCCCTCCTCTGCTCGTGCTTGTAGGGAGGCAGTTAGACGGGCCAAAGCTACCATGGAGCTGAGGATGGCATCCCAAGTAAAGGACAACAAGAAATTGTTTTTTAGATATATAGGGAGTA
>NW_005841845.1:5343783-5422738 GCF_000455745.1 Alligator sinensis | reverse complement strand
CGGCACTTTATCGTGCATCAGCAGATGCATGACAAATAGGTCCAAGGAGGTGATACTTCCCCTCTATCGGGCGCTGGTCAGACCGCAGCTGGAGTACTGCGTGCAATTCTGGGTGCCGCACTTCAAGAGGGATGCGGATAACCTGGAGAGGGTCCAGAGAAGGGCCACTCGTATGGTTCAGGGCCTACAGACCAAGCCTTACGAGGAGAGACTAGAGAAACTGTCACCAAGGCGCCCCCGGGGGTTACAAGAAATAATGGCCACAAGCTAGCAGAGAGCAGATTTAGACTGGACATTAGGAAGAACTTCTTCACAGTTCGAGTGGCCAAGGTCTGGAATGGGCTCCCGAGGGAGGTGGTGCTCTCCCCTACCCTGGGGGTCTTCAAGAGGAGGTTAGATAGGCATCTAGCTGGGGTCATCTAGGACTCGATGATCTATTGAGGTCCCTTCCGACCCCAACATCTATGAATCTATGACTCGGCACACACAAGAATTACGGGGCCTACTCGTGTCCAGCGGAGCCGTGGCGGGAAGCCGTAAAGACATCGCATCCGACCCTAACATCTATGAATCTATGACTCGGCACGCACAAGAATTACGGGGCCTCTCGTGTCCAGCAGAGCCGTGGCGGGAAGCCGTAAAGACATCGCATGGACGCTCCTGTTTGGGCCTCTGATTACCCAGCTGCTCGTTATGATGGTGCTTCAGGACTCTTCTTACTTTTAGGTGATCACGTGTGTTTATATGAAGGACCTAGAATGTGAAATGTTTGCTCAAAATATTAGTGGAATAGGTTTTGATGGTGTGCAAGTTTGTAGCAAAAATCTCCATCTGTTCATGGACAGTTTGTCGCCAATAAAAATGGTCTCTTTTTATGTCAGTAACTCAGCGCTGTATTGGTAACAAAATCCTGCATAAATCACAGCCCCTTTGCGAACCAAATACTTGTCTGGGTTGGACAAGACCTCATTGATTTTGAGGTGGTAAAATGTTGTAGGTAGATACAGAAGTTCTCAGTCCTTAGAAAGACATCCTTCCCATGCATGCGTTGTTGGCACACGGTGGTCAGATTAAACCAAAACAATACATTTTACAACGGGCAATCACTTTGGCATCTGGAAATGAAACGTAGGCAGCATCGGCAGATTTTGCCTTGAATCTCAATTAATTTTGGGCTTCCTCTGAAGCACTGGAACTTGATATCTTTACAATAAGGGGAGCGACCAGGTGGCCTCAGATGGGATCAGTTACAAAGCATCTCTCGATTCATGTTGCGCAGCTGCAGTTGCACCGGTCCGTGAGCATGTTATCCTAGATGTCTAGCCCCGTGGGGCTTAGCAATACGCCGCTTCCACGAACGTGTCCCACGCAATCGCGGACGAGAGGTGCTGTCGGGTCGAAATGCAGAGAGAAGGACGGGTCTGGAGAAGACGGCCCTGGGGCAGATTGTACCTTCTGCCTGGGATAGCGACGGGGGACCTGGCGCTGCTTTGGGGAAAACCTCAACTGCTTTAAGCCTCTCCATGGCTGCCGTTCCCCCCAAGTGGGGATGGCCGCACCCGTCGCAGCCGTGCCTGGTGCCGGGGCCGGCACCGCGGGTGTTAGAGGAAGGGAGCTGGGAGCGGACGGTCCTCTCGGAGGTCTCCTGCTGCTTCCCTTCGTTTTCCCCTCGTGAGCTCGGTCTGTGCGGAGAGCCTGCCGGTTCACCTCCGCCGCTAGTCATAAAAGCCCTTACAAGTTAATTGCCATGTGGAAAGGAGGAGACCATGACTCTTGAGCCCGTGTACTTGTGTATCAGAGTGCGAGGCACCTACGTGCTTGGCTTGCATCTATTTTTGGAGAAGTCGCACTTAAATAAGCGGCATGTGTGGCTGTTGTTGTTGTTGCTGAAGTCTGCGTTAATGGCTACGTTTCCAAAAGCCCGGGAAAGATAGAACTGGTTTGCTCGTGCGGCTTTTTTCTGCCCCTGAAGCTGCTTGTACGATAACTGCTCATGAGCCTTGACTCTGGAAAAAATGGGCTTGGCAGCTCGGTCCATTTTCCCCTCTAGATGAAACCAGTGCATCGCCTCCCACGATGTTAGCGAGGCTGTTGCCTCCGTTGCGGTGCCGTGCCTGCGCCGCTGTTTGCAGCGCCACCTTCCCCTGCGGTTGTGGCGGGTTGGATGGGCCAGGCCTCGCGGCTGCACGGCACGGCAGAGTACGTGGGGAGGCCGTGGAGAAACAAAAACCAAACAGAAGCAAAGACTCCGCTCCTCTGGCTTGGCTGCTTTGAGCCCCTCGAGCGCGGGGAGCGCGTTCATCTGGCAGGGAGTTTTTCAGCTGCTTTTGTTTTGCTTGGAGAAGGAAACAGCCGAGAGAGAGGGAGGGAGGATTGGCACGAGCTTGGCTTTCAGCGAGGAGCTCTGTTTCGGCGTGTGCCGTAGACACGGGAAGACTTAGCCTGGCCGCCTGGCCGGGAACTCACCTCTGACCTGAAGAAGGATGGGGGGAAGCTCAGCCGGAGAAGGGGAAAGTCAGATGCTGCCAAAGATTTTGAGTCTGACCACAGGGCATTTAACCCAAACGCTTCTTGACTCGAGCAGCTGGAGCGTGGGTTGCAGCCTCGGGTGTCTCGCACCACGGAGCAGCGTGCCTTTTGGCACTGCCAGGGGGAGAGGGGAAAGCTTTGCTCGTAGAAGGGTGTCAAGTCTTGGGGCAGCGGCACTCAAAAAGCAAGTAAGACTTTTGAATTCAAGAGGCGTAGGCTAGGAAGAGCACAGGAAATATGTTCATGGCGGCACGTGCAGAGTGGGGTGCCCGCACCCGGATTCAGCTCAGGTCACGCCGCGCGTCTTGCAGAAGGGGAAGGCTTGGGAGCGGGTGGGAAGAAAGAGCAGCGGTCCGGCTCGCGTGCCTTGTGCGTGTGCCACGGGGAGAGCGCGCCGGACGTCGGTCAGGGGAGCACCGCAAGTGATGTAGCAGGAGCGGCTGCTCGAGAGCTCCCAGCATAACCCATCGCTTTCAGTGTCTGGTCATTTTCCCGACTTTGCACCTTTCAGCCCAACATTTTCCCAGCTTGGCCTCTGGCCGATACTAATATTGTTGGGTGGTTGTTTTGTAGTTTTGCTTTTTGAAAGTTTAGGCAGAAATGGTTTCGACTGTTCCCATTTTTGAGAATGAAGCAAGAATAAAAAAATGTTGCCTGACTTCAATACTTGAATAAATACCTTGTCGTGTTAAAGATGCACTAGTGCTGAAATAGCGGAGGATAGAAATGTGATGCTTGACATGGAAATTAGCCCTTGCTGGAAGTACATTTCCATGATTTAGTCTGAATGGGTTTTAATGTGAGCAAGGCACGACCCCTTGAGAAATATACTGTGAAGGTGCTGTACATTTAGCTAGTAAATCATCAGACGTGCCCAGCTGAAGGACTCTTTCAGCTCGCATGCGATTGATTTAGCCATATACTTGAATGTTTAGCTATAGCGTTCACTGAACAAAGCAAGCGTCTCTAATAAAAGTTGCAAAGATCTTCAGTTGTACCGAGCGGGGACACGGTGCTCCAGACCTTTCATTGTGCATCCTGGAAAGCAGTCGGACCTGCGTACCCAAATGGCTCCTTGGTATGACATGTTTTTCGTCCTGCTTCTTTCTTACGGCACTTGTATATAGACATCATGTTCTGTGTTAAAGCAGCGTTATATGTGCAGGATAGCGCCTCTGTTGAGGTTGCCTGTTTAACCTTAACTCTGCCCTTTGGCACCAGAAGCATTAAAACACCGTGTAATTTTAATTACAGGAGGACATCATTTCAGCAGTGCTTTATAAGAGCATACATTGTTCTTAGTGAGCGAGATGGTGGTATTTATTATAACATTTTCCTTCTTTGCTCTTTCACTGTTCTCGGGGTTCAGAAAATGTCTGTTGACTACATTTTTATGAGCGAGAACCTAAGAGCTATACTTTATTTTATTTAGTCGGCAGCCGTGTGTTGTTGAATTTCTTTTCAACCCGAAACACAGTCTTCTGTCAGGGGTGAAGCAATTTACTGTGAAGGTTAATTTAGTTGAAATTTGTGGTATAATACTTGCTCGGTAGTGTGTTATGTAGAAAGTTTACTGTGTATTTTTGAAGAGCTCGGGAAGTCCCCGTCCCTGGTGTGCAGCGCTGTCGCAGGGATGAAAACGTCCGGTTACGTTGGAGCCTGCTCCTGAGACTTGCCAGACTGGTGCGAGCCCTCGCCTGCCGTCCTTCGGGCCAGGTATCATTTCTTTCAGAAATTTCCCACGTTTTAACTTCTCTCGGTGTCTCCTTGTTTTGTCCGAGCCCCCGTCTTCCTTCCTGGGACTGCTCGTTATGCGATGTACCTGTATCGTGACACGGCCCCTCTTCTGCGCCCTCTTTCCAGAGAAACAATCTCCGAGCTGGTCCAGGCTCCCGGCTGTTTTCATCGCCCTTCTCCGAAATCCCTCCTCCAGCAGCAACGTTTTTGCGATGGGGAGACGAGTCCTGCAAACAGTCCGGATGAGGCAGCCCTCCCAATTTGGCATAAAAGCCCGTCAGCGTTCATTGTTTGGTCGCTGTCCTCGTCTTTGATGCGTCCTACTTCTCCGTTTGCTTTTCCTGACCTCAGCCGCGCGCTGAGCAGCAGTCTTCATTCAGCTGTCTGCGATGACGCCAAGGTCTCTCTTTTCTGATGCTGTACGAGTTGTTCAGCGCATTATTTGCTTGCGTGTGCATGGCCGCGCTCTTAGCGCTCGCATGGCAACACGTACGCAGGTCAGGGCTAGTGACACAGTCATTCCTGGCCGAAGAATCGTGGATTTTAAGGTGGAGCGGATGATTGTAGTCATCGCATCTAACCTGCCTGTCGCTGGACAGAGCATCGCAGCCATGCGCTCCTGCGCCGAGCCCAGGAGCCGGCGGGGATTGCGAAGGGCAGGGAACGGCTAACCGCTGAGCCCAGAGCGCACCGCTCCTGGCGCCTGGGCCGGGGTCCAAGCAGAGCGGTTAGCGAGGCCCCCTCCACGTTTGCAACGTGGCCGCAGCACAGAAACCAGGGCTGTCGGGCAGAACGCCTAATTCGCTCTTTGTCCTGGTTCGCAAGGTCCGTCCGGCACGTCACGGCCGCACGTTTCCTGCTCTTTAGCGCTAGCGCCAGCTCTTGGGTGTTGAGTTGAAACGCTCGTCCTGTGTATGGGACCCGATTCGCCCCACGCCGCTGCACTGTGAGGCTGAAGACGCTCGAGCGGAGCCGGTGGCCAGCCGGCCCCTCCATCTGGCGGCTGCCTGGGGTGGAGGCCTCGCCGCCTCGTCTGTCAGTCTGGTGTCCCACACGGCAGTCGCTCAATAAATCGTCTCTCTCGGAGCCGCCGCAGCCTGGGCTCCAGCTCGCTGATGGCCTGGGCTCCGGCCCTGCGACGGCGCCAGGGGCTGCTTGTCGGAGATCGTCCGGAGGAAGCTGGTGTCCTAGACGAGCGCAGGTGAAGGCACCCCGTCCCAGCCTCCCCTCCGGGGCACAGGGGGAAGAGGTGGCCGGCGTGGAGATGTCTTGGTGCCTAAAACGGATGAAGGTCACGAGAGGAGTGTTTCGTGTACTTCCTTTGCTTCCTGCCTTCGCCCAGCCGGCGAGCGTGCTGGGCCTGTGGAGCGCCGTTCCTGTGGACGGTCGGAGCTGCCTTGCGGCTGTGGCATTAAAAAGGCCCGATTAACTAACGGCATGAAGCTTTACCTGCTGCGGGGGAATAGTGCTGGACCCGCCGTCCTGTTTCAGCTCTTGGGCTCTTCCTCAGAGATGGCTTCTCGCAAAGGAAAAGCCATTTCCAGGTTCCCTCTGACCGTGGCGTTCAGGGCCGCGTGGGCTTCCTGCCTTGTGCGTGGCCTCCAGGGAGCTGCCCGGATTTGCTGTTTAAAGCCTCCTGCAGGGACATGCATCTCTGAAAGCTTTCTCAGGCCAGCCAGTGCCGACGAACGCGTGCTTGGCTCTTCGCCTGGGGAAGAAGCAAATCGAGCTGCAGCGCCCTGAAAACCTGGCCCTTGTCAGGATGCTTTCTGCAGCTATTCGTTGGCTTTAAACCGTTGTTTTTTTCTGCAAGAGCAAGAACGGAGTCTGTAGCCTGTTATGAATAATAGGATATGGTAATATTACTGCTGCATATACACAATCTCCAGACTGACAGCACAGCTGCTAAGTGTTAGGTTTTTAAAATACGAACAGTCCTTTGTCAACAGAATTAAAAGCAGGAGCATTTCATGGTTTGTTTCTGCAGGAGGGTGTTTTGTAAAGAAATTTAATGACAAACTGTTCTGCATTTTGACCTTTTAAAATTTCTGAGCTTTTGCATCTTCCAGTGAATTGGGGAGGCTCTCAAATTAAGACATGCAGAATCTTAATGGCGACTCTGACATTTTCTAGGCCTGGCTGGATACCTGGGCTTGATTAGTTTTCTAATGTGCTTGCTCTGCCAAGCCTGAGACACTCGCGTCCTGTGCAGCTTAGTTTTCTTTAAAGTGATTGCACTGTAAACCTCTTTCCAATTAAAAGGTGATGCTGTTCTGGTAATGGAAAGTTGTTTTATTGTACCTATCCCCTGATACTCATGCAAGCGGAAAGGCTGTAGGAAGGTGTTATCACGGCCTTTTTTTTTTTTTTAAGCTCTCTGTTTTCTACTGTAGATCTCTACATATAGAAAAGGAAAGCTGCCCAGCTGCCTGACAATGTATGTGGATCAGAGAGACTCTTTCAGAGGCAATTGTGAGGTTACAGGAGGTGCTTTCCTACCGCTAGCCACTTTGCAAGCCTGCCTGATGCATTAAGCCTCCGACCGTGGATAAAACAGGTCGGGTGTAACGAAGACCCCGGGATAACGCCAGCTCGGATCCTGAGAGGGAGCCTCGTTCGCACCCTCGGGCAAGTCGGAGGTCTCCGCGGGCCCCTGTTCTCGTGCCGGGAGAGCACGAAGGCCAGAAGGGAAGCTCCGCGAAAGGGGCAGAGCCGTGCTGTCTGGAAGAAACAAACTTCAAACCCCATCACGTAATCGGACTGGTCTTCCTCAGAGCGAGAAACGCCGGCGTTGGCTTAAGACTCCTGCTCTGCGGCGCTGGGAGAAGACGGCAGAGCTCGCACGGGATGCCAGGGCTGGGATGCTGTTCCAGGCTGCGAGGTGCCGCTTTCTGGTTCCCTCTGACCTGCGCAGAGAAACACGAGCATTAGCAGTTCACCGATTGCCTCTCTCTGCTGGCAGTGGGTCTCAGGACTGATTTATAGCACTTGTTCAGCTTTCAGCAAGCAGCAAATGCATTGCTTAATTATTCATGGCAGATGTATTATTGCAGGAAATTAAGACATCAAGGAAACAAGTAAAAACTGTTACCGAATAGAGCTATAAACAAGGCGAGGCGGAAGGAGATGCAGGGTGATGTTACCGAGCTGTCAGCTTGCTCCTACTCGGGAATGTTTCATGCTTTCAGAAAGTAATTGGTTAAAATTCCCAAGTCTTCGAGCACGTAACTCATTGCACATAATTAAGTGTTCTATTAGCTAACAAGTTGCATTTAATTTGTTAAATTTGTCATTTAAATTATCACATTTGTGAATGTGAGAATTCTTTATACTGTCACCTTCAGCAGATAAATTTTATATACAGAAACTTCCTTCCTGCCGCTTAGTTATACCCGTGGCCATTTCTGAATCATCTGGGACTTAGCTGGAGGGATTAGACTGGGCCGGTCTGAAGACAAATGCACCAAAACCCATCAGCTCTTTCCCCAGGACATCTGCCACATGCAGGTTGAGACTAGGAAGTTGAAAGGAGCTGTTACCCAGAGCCGTCGCACCAGCTGTTGATGTACGCGGGGCCGTGTTCCCTGTTCGGTGTCGCTGGCAGCCGGGGTCAGGAGAGGGGTCTTTGCCCATAAACAGCCCATTAGTAACCGCTCGTGGATGTGGCATCAGGCAGCTGCGAGTTCCCGACACCTCCGTTGCCCTTGCACGCTTCCGGGAGATCAGCCTGGCGCGTGACGCCGTGCCCATCGTTCGTGTCGGGTGAGGTTGCTCCATCACTTTGAGGCTCTCTTTGCCTCCATCCCCAGCGGTTTGACGTGCATTTCCAACGCGCTTTGTGCTTCTGAATAAGTGTAACGGGGAGGAGGTGGCTTCCTGAAGAGACGTCGTGCCCTTCTCGCAGGGGGATTGTTTTATTCCTTCTAACAGAGGTTGTGAAGGGACATCTCCACCCGGCTCATAACCTCTGGCCCGTAGGACTTGCTGTTGGCACGCATGTGCGTGAGCGCCCGTTCTGACGTTCGAGCTGTGCTTCGCAACCTCACTACCATTCTTTCAAGCGTGATTTCATTCTTAGCCTTATTTTGGGAGACCAGCAGCCATGTTAAGGCACCATATGACTCAACTGTGTGCCGCAGACACCGAGTCTGGAGCAAATATTAGGGGCTGGAACATGTCTCCTGCATGGTGCAGGTGCTTAAACTGGCAAAAGTTCAAGAAATCGTATTACTTGCAATTTTCCAATTTCAGTGACAAAATGGCCTCATTTAATTCCATCTCCATGATGAGAGGTACGGAAATTATCCATTTGAAATTTATACTACCCGATGATTTTCCTTTATGTCGGAGAGATTGTAGAATATTTTTCTTAATTTCGCATCTTGGCCATTTTCCACAGTTCCTGCAGGTACGGCGTCTTCTAACGTACGACGGGAACTGTACAACGAGTGATCTTGCGGTGGAAGTAGGCGCTAAGCTATAAAGCGTCCGGGAGCAAACGGGTTTTGTTCAAATCTGCCACTCAACCACCAGCTCGTCTTGGTGTCACCCAGACGTAGCCGCTCTCCCAGAACTTCATCAATTGGTTTTCAAGCCATTTAGCTTTTTAATTACTCTTGTCAAAATGAAGATTATATGAAAGGGCCTTGCCTGTACAATTAGCAAGTAAACGTTTTCTGTGACTGCAGCCGAGCGGGAAGCAAAGCGAGAACCCCAAAGAGCCGCCGGCACAACCAGGGAAGAAACCCGCTCCATGACGAAAGAGACTCCAGCAGCCAACCCGCTCGAGGCATTCCCCCGATTTTCAACAGCACACATGGAAGTAGGATCAGAAGACGCCGACCAAATTACTAACGACCTGTCGCACGCCACGTGCACGCTCGTTCTCCAGACATCGACACCACCTCCTGGTTTGAGGGTCCTGCGCTTCGCGAGGGTGACGAAAACCCTCCGTCTTCAGAGCTGAGTGCTTCACGAGAAAAGCTGGCTATTTGTCTTCACGCGAACAGGGGGCCTGTCACCAAAGTTTGGAAAACAAGTTCCTTGTCTTTGGCCCGCAGCACAGTAGCCAAGGGAAAGGATGCCGCGAGTCTCTCCTGTGGGCCGGGTGGCCGCCCGCTTAGTCTTCCCTCAGCAATAGATCAGCTTCTGGGGCAAATGATATTTCTCAGCCGCGTCGCACTAAACTAACCGAGGCATTTAAAAAATACATAAATGAGGCCGTGTTTGTAAGGAGCTCCCTCCCATCTCGTGAAGTGGAGCGGTTGGACTCTGATTAATGAATCACATTTAACTGCCTGCTCGTACGCTCACCACTCCCCTCAAGGAAGCTTCATCATCCAGGAGGGTCGTTGTCAAACTGTCGCACCAGCTCTGCTGGCTCATAAAGCCCAGTTAAGCTTGCAGTCGACCGAGGGCCGGGCAGCCGCGGGCGGCGGGGGGTTGTAGCTGGGTAGGAAGCTTGCCGCATCCTCCAGAGGTAGCTGGGTTCGGGGCAGAGAGGCCACCTGCCCGATGTCCGCCCGTCTGCTTCGTGACCTGGCCGATGCTCTCGGTTCTGGTCCTTCCAGATCGGGGCGTTGATGCGGCCGTCGGGCGCCTCGCCGGCAGTCGTAGCATCGGGGCCAGGGCTGTAGCCGGCCGGGAAAAGGGAAGCGCCCCCTTCCTCGGACGTTAGCGCAGGTCCACGCGGATGCGAGCTTGCACCGCGGTGCGTGCGGTCACGGCTCCGCTCGGCGGCGCGGGCCTTCGGGGCTTCGCCTGCATCGCGTTTGCGTGGGAATTGAAAAGTGATATTTGTACGGCGACGGGGCGACGGGAACCTGCTCTGCCGTCCGCTGGTCCTGCGACGTCTCTCGCCCGAAGAACAACGCCCGTGTTTTCGACTAACTGCTCGACAAATTTTGCTACTCTGTTCTCCTGGATTTGGAAAGGTCTAAAGCGGAGATCCTAGGGCTCATAATTTCAGTGCAATTATTCCTTGTAACAATAAGGATTTTTGGAGTCACTTAAATCCTGATTAAGCGCAGAAGCCAGTTTTTAAAGCTGAATATAA
The DNA here is from genome assembly GCF_000455745.1 of Alligator sinensis. Classification (NCBI taxonomy): domain Eukaryota; kingdom Metazoa; phylum Chordata; order Crocodylia; family Alligatoridae; genus Alligator; species Alligator sinensis. Next base: position 5,412,417 of record NW_005841845.1, on the reverse strand, counting down.
CAAGATACTTGATGATTGACTGCTGATCTATATTAGTCTGTGTTTCAGGAGGTTGGTTGTACAGATACCCTCAAGACTATTTCTTTAGTTTCCTCTTAGCACCCAGTGCATCAAATTGGATGACTGGAAAAAGAAATCACTCCGTTAGGACAGGTAAAATGACAAGTAAAAATTGTCTTAAGATAAAATGTCTTTTCAAGGGCTCAGTCCACAGCCCATGTATGGAGAAGTTTTTTTTTCCTTCAATAAAAAATTGGTGCCAGTCTCAACAGCACCGAGACCTCCCTTCTCCAGGGAAGTATTTTAGAGGAGTTGAAAGCGCCTAGAAGACGGGGAGGTCTTTTTTTCGAATAGCTGTGAAAGAGTTGGCACGCGGACGCCTGCCTTCGGGAGTTATGGATGGGGACAGCCAAGCGCGCTGTGCGAATAGAGATCTATTTCTGATCGCGCGGAGCATGCGGCCTGAATGCAGATGCACCCCCTTCCAGGCCACAAAGTTCAGTCGGAGAAGAGACTCGGATTAACGCTTCCGCCCTGAGCGGGTGCACGGTCGGGTGGCCCTTCGTTAAGGGACCAGGTGCCGGTTCTTGCACAGGCCCCCGCCTTGCCGGGCGTCCAGGAAGGACGCTCCCGGGGACTCGGTCAGCATCGTGTCCAGGGACCTCGGCAGGCGCGCGGCCGGGGCGGGAGCAGATTGCAGGTGGCAGTGGACTGTCATGCAGGAGAAGTGGGTTGCACACGTCGTGGAGGTACCCGCGATATTTGGGAACTAACGTTGGGAGAATTGTTACAGTGGAACGTGTTCAGCATCCTAAATATAGACATCCCTGCCACTCCTCCTCGCACAGCGTGACAAAACCGACCATGAGGCCAAAAATACACGGGTTCTCCGCTTGCCGGCAGGCTCCAGTCATTTCCTGCAAGTAACATTTTGGCCCCGTTCGTGTTCAGGCTTCGTTCACAGCGCCCTGGTGAGAGCAGCGAGCCGAAGACTCGTTTCCTGCGCGAGACTTGGTGAAAATGCCTGGAGGTCTTGGTTGAACTCTGGGCGTGAAATCATCACGCTACGAAATCCTGAATGGGAGAAAATAGACACGGTGTGTCCCGGGAGACTTCAAAAATACCTTTTCTCAAAACACGTGCAGATGGATCCTGCTTCAGGGACGCGGGGAAACATTTCTTTAAAGCGTCACGTGGTGCTTCCGATGCATTGGGCCTCTTGGTCTCTCCCTCTCCTGACCCCTTCCTACGCGCCCCGTCCTCCCCCCGCGCGCTCGCGTCTTGATTCAGCATCGTCTGATTCTCGAGGCCGTGATGCTCTCGGTCTCCGACCCCTTTTTGAAATGCAGGGTCTGAATGAGCAGCTCTTCACAAGACTGGGGCTGTCGTGCTCTGTCTTGCCCTCCTAGTAAAGGCTTTGGAGAGATCCCGAATTGGAAAGGTCTTCGTTGCCGGTGACGGGACGTTTCTGTTGTCATTGTTGGTCTTTGAAGCATCTGCAAGGCGCTGGCTGTGACGCCAGACACGCTGCTGCCTCCCCCAAATCTCTTCCAGAAGTCAGGATGTTTTCGTGTGGATCCTCTTCGAAGGCCCCTGCGAACAAGTTCAGCTGGCCCCCTCTGTCACGGCAGCCGTCCTGCGATGAGCTGTTGGGGCCGATATCTCATTTTTGTAGCTCGTTCCGTTATTTTTTTAAATGGGGATTCCTGATGCTGGATCAAAGATGAAGCTGAAATAAAATTAATATTCCAGTTGTTTTGTCTTGAGCAGGAGCGCATCCAGCCGCCAGCGAAGCTCGTTAACACCTTCAGAGCTACGGGCAGTGCGTCAGAGCCGTGACCGGGCGGGCGGGCAGGCGTGAATACCGGGCTCCGCTTTAACAAGTGGCTAAAAGAGCTGCCTGGCGCCGGTGGACAGTTGGAAGCGAGTCTAAATGACCCGTCGCTGATTGTTTGGAGGAAGACGGGAAAAGTTGGCGTTGAAGTACTTGCACCATCTGGGCCGAAGTAATGGTGGATTGGTACCTCTGTTGATCAGGCATAGCAGGGCCTTTTACAGCAAAACGTGATCCGTATAAAAACAATGCAAGTGCAGCGCGTTTTCGGGGGTGGCTGCCTGCCTAAACCCCTGCTGTTCTGACACCGCGCTGGTGCTTTCTGCGGAAGGAGCTCCAGCGACTGCGGTCTGGCAGATGGCTGCGAGGGGAACGGCACAAACAGGGCGCTCCTGTCGGACCCGCGCTGCTGCGTGAATGAGATTTAACTACCGGAGTGAAATATTTCAAAATACACGTTGAAAAGTTCAGACTGAGACTCCCCGGGTACTGCGGCAGTAGGTGACCTGTAGGGTCGATCTTCTCCTTTCCAGTCAGACAAAGGGAAAGGCATCTGTGCAGCAGTATTTGTCTGGGGCGCGAGCTGCAGCGTTGCCTGAATGGAGCGTGGGTGATGCGCGACCTCCGAGCTCGCAGAGATGAAAGGGTGAAAGATCCAGCTCTGTCTGGTTTGGCCCTGTCCCTCCAGGCAGCTGCTGCAGAGCGAGGAGCGCCGGACGCTGTGAATCATCCGAACAAATGATCCCCCGGTTTCAGCAGAGCAGCTTTTGCTGCGCAGGGCGCTCTCCATCATTCTGGGGGTGGCAGGACGGGCTCCGAAAGGTTAGAGGGGCCATCAATCTGCAGGGCGGCTGCTCAGGTGGGAGGACGGAGGGGGAGAGGAACGATTCAGGGAGCCGTAAGCAGAAATGCTCGGGAGAGAGGACTTAAGCTAAGGAGGACGCGGGTAAATTGTCAAGTTACCATCGTGTCGGGGATTTAGAACCAGATTTGAAATCCGAGACGTCGCGGTGAGAGCCCTGCAGAGCCGACGTGCCATAGCCCCCCGGACGCCCACAAGCATGCCTGCCGAGTCCAGGACCACGCCGGGAAAGGATCCCACCCATGCACTGCAACCTGGCCTGTGCCCAAGCACAAATGGTCTAGGGCAGTGGTCCTCAGCCTTTCCGGTGCTCAAGCTACTCGACTGGGGCACAGCTGGTCTGCCGGCTGGACCCACGCGTGGCTCCAGGGCCGTGCACGGGGTGTAGCCACGGACCGTGCCTGTGCATCAGCTTAGTCCTAGTCCAGCACGTGGGGTGTGTCACCTGGCCTGCAGGGCTCCCGTCGGCCCAGAGATGTAGTGGTGGGCAGCGCTGAATTTGCCACGGGACTCCCAGAGCTGCAGCAATTGGCACGGCCGCTGCTCCCACCCCGCCAGGCGCCAGGCCCGTGGGGGGCGTCACGGGCCAGAGGACGTGGCTCCGCAGGCCGTCCTTTGAGCACCGCTGGCCTCGGGGCTCTGAGTGCGTGCCCAGGGGCTGCATGCGGACTCCCTTGCTGTTGGAGCGTGCGCTCAGGACCCCGAGAAGGGGCTTCTTGCAGCTGCACGGGCCCGTTTCAGCCTGCGGGCTCTTCCCCGTGGCTGCCAGACCCTCCTCGGTGCTGGCGTTAGTCCACAGAGCTGCCCCATCCCCTGTCTCAGTGATGCAGGGGCAGGCTGCGGCGTGTGGCTCGCGGAGATGAGTTGCAGAGCCCAGGCTGCAGATACCTGGCAATAAGCAACCTGTGCGGCTGAGAGCAGGGCTGAGCGGCTGCAAGAGGGCCGCTCGCAGAGCGGAGAGCAAGGCGGTGGGGAGGCAAGCTGGCGGTTTGGGTCCTAGAAACCCCCGTGCCTGGCCCAGAGGAGCAGGACTCGATGAGTATGCAGGCTGGGCTCTAGGGCTAGGCAGTCGCTGGAGGCCTGATCTTGCTGGTGCAGTGCTGCTCAACCTCCGTAGGGCCCAGCCACCCTTTGTTAGACCCAAAGCACCATGTCTTACTTTTCACCTGGTTTTTCACTGCAGAAAAATACAGAGCAATTGGTCTGTTGCAAAGATCTCGGAGACCCCAGCAGCCGTGGGCTCCTGGCAGAGCATCGCTGTGCCGGGGAAGAAACGCGATCTGCGGAGAGAGGAGGTACCCGGGCGGCTGGGGGAGCCAGCTTGTAGGGGCAGGGGAGGATCTGCCCCGCGTGTGTCTACCCACAGGGGTTACTGCTTTAGCCGAGGGGCTTACCTGCGAGGCATGGGGGTGGCCGTGGAGCGGTGCCCGAGAGAGGTCACCGCTGTAGCGGCCCGATAGAGCCGTGCCGGGCGCCAGCGGCTCAGGCTGAGCCAGCGGCCCTGGGGACCGATGCTCTGCTGGTCTCGGGTCGTGCAGCTTGCGGAAAGCCCCTGGTCTGGATTTGACAGCGAGGCCAGATGTGTTTAATACCCTTGTCCAAAGCCACTCTGGGTTTGAGCTGATCAGGAAGATTCACAGGAACGTTCCCACTTACTGATTTTCAAACGTTTGCAGCATCAAGATGACTGACTTGGATTTCTTCCAAATCGGCTTGCTTTTTTTTAAAGATCACATTGACATTTTAAAGCCAAATGAACACTGCTGTACTTAATTTTCTGTCGGGAAAGGTGTAAGGGAAATTCTGGCATGCTTTATATTGTGTATCTTGCATTAGCTGACAAATAATTTACAGCGCAAAGAGAGACCCGATTTCACAGCCAGAGCACAAGGGAGCAGGGATTTAGCTTGAGCTTTAGACCTCTCCCCTCATTGCCTGATTTCTGAATGCTTGATTTCTCACCCTTGGCTCCGCATTCGTGCTAGTTTACGCGTGAGCTCTATTTGAATATCTTCTGCGATTCAAACTGCGTTTTGTTACTACATTGCCACAGTCCTAATATAGGCAAACTTGATTTTGGCCACTCGTGGCACCTCATATTTTGTCTGTTACCTGCTTAATCTGAAGTGCAGACAGGCAGAGAGCCCCATCTCCCCTTTTAAAACAGATTAAAGAACAATAAACGCTCGTTTGCCCGTGCATCAGGCCGAGGGACGTGTGTAGCAGCGTGCTAGTGACAGGCCCCAGGTACTTGCGAGAGCGGCGCCAGATCAAGGCTCTGGATCCATATTCCCAGCGTAGCAATGTTGTCCGTCTCGACCTGGCTTCCCTGCCCATTGCTGAGCTCCGGATTCCCACCTTGATTCACGGTGGTCTCCCTTACGCTGCAGAAAGAAACGTAGGTCCACACGCGTCCTTGGGAACATTTTGCGTGGATGACTGTGACGGGGCGAGGTCTCTCTTCTGCGCAAGAACTGTAGCACCAATGCTTTATACCAGCGGGGGACGACCTTTCTGGCAAGCGTGCTATAAACTAAGCTGCTTTCTCTCCCGAGTGACATTCGAGTCCCCTTCCCCTGGCCTGTCTGCTGCTCTGCCTTCTGCTCCCGGCCCAATCGGCCACCGTGCTGCTTCCCCTCCCCTGCCTGCGGCGAGCTACGTGGCACGTGGGCCAGAGGTCGGCAACCCCTGCTTTACGTCTTGTCTGAAACGCATGAAATCGGTGGCTGTCGGGCAAACTGATTTCTTTTTGAGGAAGGGGAGGAGAAAGCTGGAATGGGAATTCAGATGCCTCCAGCTCCGACCCAGCGGCGTTCTCACTAGTACTGACGTGGGACTACAAGGACAGAGCTAGTCACTGATTCACCATCCCATGAATGGAGCACGGTTTCGGCGTCTCTTTTCGGTGAACCTGGCCAAATGACTTAATTTCTCCGAGCCTTTGTTTGCCCATCCGTACAATGGGCGTTACAGTACGTTGGCATCTCTGGTTGGATATCTGCTGCATAAGAATAATTAATGAAAATAAACACTTTCTGTCTGATCCTTCTAAGTCCTCTCAAGTACTTGCTAAGTTTGATTAATTGTTTCTGCCTCATGCTAATGAATTTAGAAAATGCTTTGCTTTTAATAATGGAAATTACCACAAGGATTTTTTTGGGGTGCATTTTGAGGGTACTCCACGGCAATATTTTACTTGCAGTTTGTTTCCTGCTTAAAAAATGCACATGATGAATGAAGACACAACATTCAATAAGGGATAAAAATGAACCAGTCTCACAGACTAGTTACAGGTGCTGTTAAAACGCAGCACAGTGATGCTCCCCCCTTCTCTCCTTGCTCCCCACCTCCTGGGCAAGGCACTAAAAGAGACTTCACGCTCTTCTCTCAGTTCAGTGTAATTTCACAAACTATGCTATAACAAATGTAACTGAGCTGTGAGCGAGGGAAAACGGTCTTCATTTTCAATGTAAATGGGATAAGTCTGACTGCACAAAGAGGCTGTGTGGGAGGGTGCAGTCGCTGTAAAGATTTTACATGAATATATTAATTTTTTTCAAATTACAAAAATTGTTTCAGAATGCAGCAGTTGCATCCGAGAATTTGGCAACGATGCTGTGGTAGAAGCTGTCACGATTTGGACCATTGTTCGTTGGCTGAAGAGCTGCTCGGAAGCCAGAGGGTTTGAGGAGAGCCTCGTTTCCTTGGTCGTCTCCCCGCCGCAGTGTCCGCGCTCGGGCCCGTGCCGCATAGGGGTACCGGGCGGATGAGGGGAGCCGTTCCGGAAACATGCATTTGAGGGATGCAAGCAGTCTGGGAAGTGCAGAGCCGATGAATTTGACTGTTTATCTCCCTCGAAGATGGCTGTCTTAAATCTTCCCCGTTTTAGTTTTCCTGTCTCTCTGTCTTTGCTTTCTTTTCCCTTTCTGTTTCCATTTCTTTCTCGTTTTCTTGGTTTTGAGACGGTGGTAGGCCTGGCCCATGAGCTTATTTCCTGGAGTCAGAAAGATGTTATAAATGGGAGCTGGTCTTACCTATCTGGGCGTTGCATTATTTATAGATGAGCCTGTTTGTAATTATATTGGCTCATTAGCGACTGGCAGGAGTTTCCAAAAAAAGAGCGAGTGCAGATTTAAACAAGTGAACTCTTCCGAAGTACCTGGTTTGTTCTGTCCTCGGCAGGTGCTCCTGTCTCTAGACCTTTTGGGGGCTTTGCGTGGGCCGGGCATTCGGCGGAGATGGGGTCAGAGTCGTATCTGGCCGCCACCTCGTGAGCTCCCGGCGAGCAGCGCGGGCTGCGTGGGGGTGTCTGGCGGCTGCAACCCCTCGAGCAGGGCTGGGTCACCGGCAGCACGCAGCTCCGTTGCGCTGGCTCCCAGCAGCCTTCTGGGTCCAATTCAGGGGGTGCCAGTTTTGACAGAAAAGGCCCTAAGTCCCCTGGTCCTTACACAACCTCCTCCTCCCTTCTGGCCCGTCGCGGTCCCCAAGGTCAGCGAGACCAGCCTCTCGCAAGTGCCATCAATGCACCCGGTTTGCTCTGCAAAAACACCAGAGGTCATTTTCGGCAGCTCTGGACTCTCCCCCTCCTCGATGCCTGACAGAGCCCGAGCCGGGACATCCTCTGGAAGCACTGCAAGACCTACCTGTTTGGGCAGGCATTTAGCAAGCCAGGCCTAGTTGGGATATCATTAGGGACTCTGTTTTTTGTCTCATTTTAATGCTTTACCTGCTTTTAAGAGTTATTTTTCCTCCTCTTCTAGGTCACCCTGAGCCTGTTGGAAAGGGTGGCTTATAAATCTGATAAAGTGGCAATAGAAAATCCCAAGGGGTGTTTTTTTAATCATTTATTTTGGGACGTATTTGCAAGGCGCTTGCTCGGGTGCGAGGGTGCTACTGGACAGGGTGGTCATGCTTGCATGTTAGGATGGGTGAGGCTGATTTCGTGTTCTGGAGCTGGCTGCCTGCTTTAAGCGTGTTTGAGACCTGTTTAACTGCCCAGGTGGGCTTCAAGGCAGGCCGGCGTGCTGGCTGCTGCAGACAGGCACTGTTTGCAGGAGTTCGACGGGAGGGGAGTAGTTCGGTCACGTCTTTGTGATCAGTGGCAGGGTGGGAGGAACCTTGGGCTGATGCCCTGTTTTATTTTTGTAAAAATGCTAAATGCAGAAAGGAAATGCAGTGCTGTTGCTTGCATCTTACTGTGACTCCTCTCTGCTGCCGTTGGATTCGGGCAGAGAACAGCCCATTTCTGATTCCTGGGCCTTTGTTCTGGCACACAGGATCACTCTCCGATTGCATCTGCTCACTTCCAGCATCAGGCCTCTTGGTTTTGATTTTTTAACTCCCTGCCTTTTCTCCCCCTTCAAATAACCCCAAGAGAAAATGTGCTCCTGGTCCCGAGAGCACCGGGGGCGGCGGCGCCCCCCCCAGCCGCTGAGGTGCAGAAGCCAATTATGGTTTTGGGGGCAGAAGAGCATCAGCGTTACCCCTCGTTATACATGTGTTTGTTTAATCTCTTACTGTTTCCCGTTTGATGTGTGCCGCGGTACCAGGGAACGCTCTCTTCCGCTAGTCGTGCTTGCCTGCCGGGGCGTCTTGGCTGTACTTTTCTGCATCAATCCTCTCTAACTCAGATTGAGGTAAATCCATTTAAAGTAAACAGATTAACACATTTTCCCATGTCTAACGTGAGAACAGAGAGCCTGTCATTTCCCTAAAAGCATTGCATGCGACAGGTCCCAGATGCTGAGCTTCTCCGGGCAGCTGTGTTATTTACTTGACTGGATTGGTTTTGCAGCTGGTGTCCGGCTGTTGCTTGTTTCTCTGCAGTCTCTGGGGCTAAGCAGATTAGAAGACAGCGTTATCTTGCTAAAGATCCGATTCCCCTCTGGGCCCGGGGTGTGGGGGGCGCGCATTGCTGCTCTCTCTCGTTTCTAAACGGGCTGTGCTTTGGGCCTTCGGGGAGATGGGCAGCCGCGTCCCTGCGGTCGCCTGAGTCCCGTGCTGGCCTTGCTGTTCCTTGCAGCCTTCTGCTGCGGTTGCTGCATTTCCTCCGGGAATGAGCGCGGACCCATTTGAGAGGATGGTGTCCAGTCGATCAGCAGGGATTGGAGTTTGGGTGATGGGCCCTGTTCCCCATGCCAAAGGAATCCTCTTGCACGTGCAACTCCTTTGAGTTTGGACACTTCCCCCGCAGCAAAACCTAGGACAGGTGGTGTGGCGCTGGGCCACGGAGGGGGCACTCTGCAAGGCGGGGGACGGACACCTGATCCCAAATGAGTAGCCCCGTGAAGGATGTTGGGGCGGGGGTCCGTCTCTGGGGCTCTGCCTCTTTTTGTTACTGACCCATGATCCATGCACGGCCCCTGCGAGGGCCATGCACTTCTGCACTTGCACCGGTGGCTTTTAATAGTCTTATAATAAAGGTTTTAAAAGTCCAAGTCTCTCTCCCCCTCTCTGTAACAATCGATGGTGCTTCCTTCCCCCCAGGCACCCCGTGCAGTTGTGCAGGCTAGGCAGGGGATAGTGATGCCGCCTTTGTCAAAGAGAGACCGTGGCAGGGCCTGTTCCTGCAGATCCACTTAATTACGTGGGATCAAAGGTGCGCGCTGTCCTTCACAGAGCACCCTGTCCCGACGCGCACGTGGCCGGGGGTCACGCAGTGCAGCACCCGCCGGTCACTGGTCTTGGAGACGACTAAAAGTGGGTGCGAAGGAGAGGAGGAAGCATGGCTGGGGCCCAGCATATTTAAGGAGTAGTTTGATTCCTCCTCCTCCTCCTCCTGCGTAAGCCTGGCTTTGCAGGGCATTTAGGACAGCCTGTCAAAATGTTCTCCGTGCTGAGACCAGGCATAAAATACCCCAGCTCGGAGAAGAATTACTGAATAAAGTACAAAAATCATCAGGCCGGCAGGCTTTTTAACCTGAAAACGACTCCAGAACGCTGCAGGATTAATGGTGCTGAATGCATCTTCCAAGCTCTTTTGCTGCGAGAGCTGTGGATTTTGTAAGTGGAGATGGTTCATGCTGTTCATTTTAATGGAGGCTGGGGCCTGGCCCATCCGCAAGTTTGCAGCGAAACTCTGGTTCAGGCTTGCAGAATCGCTGCACATCCAGCCAGGTCTCCGAGTGCGTGTGTGCGTGTGTGTGTGGGGGGGGGGCGGTTAGTGGAGGTTTGACTGAAAAACAAAATCCTGCAGCTTCCAGCTGCTCTTGGTTCGTCTGCTGCGGGAGCCACGTCGCAGGCACTAAAGGTGCAGGATTCAGGCAGTCGTCGTCTTGCTCAGTCTCTGCAGGCAGTGGCGTGGCCGCCGTCTAAGACTCGCCGCATTTGGATGCCATGGAAGTGTCCTGGCAGAAGCCACGGCGGTTTGTGCTGCCAGAGCAAGTGAGGCATCCCGCCGCTTCGTGCCCCGCACGCCCCGAGTGCTGTCCTCTTCGAGCGAAACCTGCTAAACGAGGGAGAGCTCGTGTGCTTGTAGGGCGTCGCGGTAAGAGCGTGGCCGCTGTGCACGTGTGGAGGAAAGCGCTGGATCCAGGGAAGTGGGTTCTGCACACCATCAGCTTTTATTTATAAGCCTGCAGTATTTTCCTCCTCTAGGCTCTGGAAACGAGCCTCAGCCATGTTCACGTGCGGCTAACACTGCCTGCTTGAGGGCTGATTATGGCGTCCCTTCATTTTAATGGCACCTTTGAGTTCTTCCGTCTTGTTCAAAGTGTGTATGGAGAGTTGGGTCGAGGATTGACTCTCCTACGCGATTCGGGGCACGAGGGGAATAGCCGTTTCCAGGAGAGCTTCGGTTTATAGCGTTGCTGCATTAATTGAACGACATGGCCTGTCTGGGGCTGAGCGAGCGCGCCCCACGGCAGCCTCGGGGCTGCACGGTCTTGCTGGGCTTTACAGCGCCCCGTTCAGGGGCAGCGTGGACAAGGGGCCACGTCCTGGCTGAGAAGATGCCCGTGTCCGTGCCTGCGTCTACAACGATTCGGACAGCTCGGAGAGGGGTCAGCAGAGGGAACCAAAGTTTATGAGGGACGGTGGGAACGTCTGTCGAGGAACGATTGGAAGCGCTGGGATGGCTTAGTCTGGAAAAGAGAAGACGGAGTGGGGATTTGGTAACAGCCTTTACGTGCCTGAAGACCAGTTATAAAGAGGTGGGCGGTAGATTATCCTTTGCGGCCTCGAGGGACGGAGCAAGAAGTAACGGTTTCACTTACAACAGGGGAGATTTAGGGCGGATATTAGGACGATCTGTCTCACTCTGTGGGTGGTGTAGCGGCAGCATGCACTCCAGCATCTCTGGCCTTGGAGGGTTTTGGGAGCAAGGCGGACAGACGCTTGTCCAGGGTGGCTCGGCAGAGCTGACCCTGCCTGCCCCGGGCGTTGGGCTAGCTGTGACCGCGGGAGAGCCCGGCCAGCTCTCTTCCTACGGTGGAGGCCGGGCTACGTTAGGTGCAGGACGGATTCAGAGGCTCACCTTGCTCTCAAAGGTTTAACGTTTCTCAATGATGAAAACAGCAATTCCAGGGAGAGATCCCGGCCCTGGCTGAACCCCGGAGCAAGAGTGCACTCGCTCTCCCCGCGCCACCTGGGCTTTCTAGGGGGTGTTGTCTGTGGCTTTCCACCGGCCCCCACAGCGTGGCCTGCGCAGTCGGTGCCTATTTGGCTACTGCAGTGATTCCCGTTTTCGGCTGCCGGCAGAACGCCGAAGTCCTGCTTTACACGTGTCGCATTACCGCTTGCGTCAGCTCTTCGCAGGACTGCGCCTTCCTTCCTGGCTGCCCCTCTTGGACCCGAGTCTCTGAGCGTCAGCCTGAACGATGCATTTCTGGACTTCGTGCATCTGGGTCACAGCATTTCTTTCTTCGGGTGTTTGTCAGGCAGTTTTCAGTGGTGATGATATATTCTCGTGTTGGCAGCTTGCAGCAGCCAGTCCCGTGCTCTGCCCCGCTCGGTGCCCCCGATAAACGGTGCTCGGTGTTGTCGAGGTTGCCACTTCTCGGGCCCGTCTGATCGTTCCCGGCAGCTGCTGTATTTATCCATGCTGGAGTTTAGCTTTTTCATTCTCAACATCATTGCCTAGGGAAACAGGTGCTTGCTGGACAGAAATACTGTAGCCCACTTAGTTGCACAAACTAGCTGTGAAATATTTTCACTGGGCTCGAGCTCTGTTTCAGATGGAGATGCTCTTTGTTTCGGGGAAGAGCAGTTGAGCTGATAGGTCGGGCTCGAGATGGAAGCTAGCTTTTAAAACACCGTGCCATTTTCCTTTTGACATTTACCTGTCATCTCCATCGTTAATATGGGAGGATGAGTATTTCACTGCTGTGGCTATGAGCTGCATGGCATATGGAAATGTTACTATTTTTGCTCTTGATTAATATGGGGGAAAGCTGCAGATTTCCCAGTGGGCTGTCCCGGCGCCTGCTTCTCTTGGCTGCCGCGCCTGCGAGGAAAGGTGCAGGTGCAGAGAGATTGTGCTCTCTCTCCTCCGGCATCAGCAAGTTCTCCGTGGACCGAGACGCCGGGATTTCTCCCGCACGGAGGTCTGGGCACGGAGCCCGCTGGGGCAGGGATCACCTCTCTGTAGGGCTCCTCCCGTTGTGCTAATAGAGGGAGGTGAGAGAGGGTTTCATGCCTGGGTCCTGGTTTCGCGCGGGTCCTCTGAGACCGAGTTGCGTGCCTGCATCGAGTCCTGCTCAAGTCTGGGCCTTGCCTGCCCGCAAGCCCGCGGTGGAGGATGAGCAGCCCCTGTCCCTAGGCAAGGCAGGCGCGCAAGACCTGCTGTCACCATGGCAGCAGAGAGTACGTGCCTGCGTGCACGGGTAAGAGGTGAGGGCTGCACAGAAACGGCTTCATTAAACCTCTCGTCAGGATGTGTGACAGCAGACCGCGGTTTCTCCGTGGACGCGGCCGTGCCAAGTGCCGCGAGCGCGCAGCGCCGAGCTCGCAGGGAGGCGGGCTGGACGTGGTGCTGTGCCCTGCGCCAGGGAAGCGTCGGGGTTTGCTCGGTGCGGCGGTGCCTGGTGGACTAGCGGGCATTCGGTCTTGACCGGGGTGCAGGGCTGGGGTCGGGACGTGGCACTTCCAGGCCTGGGCCGCCCCAGCGGCAGGTGCATGACGCGCTGGTTCCCAGGTTTAGCTCCTGGCTAGCTTCAGACCAGGGCTTTGAGATGGCCGGATGGGAAGTCTAGAGAAGGGCGAAGTTGAGGACAAGGCACTGGACGGGACGGATGCATTCTCTGACTCGGTAACACTGAAAGTCTTTTCCAGTTGGTTCTGCGTTGAGCTCCGAGGTCCCTGGCAGGCGTTAGTTAATCAGGTCGTAAGTCATTGCCGGGCCACGCGTTTGCAATGAGTGGTGTGATAAAACAGGGACTAAGTCACAGTTATTGCACCAAATACGGGTGATCATTTTGTGGCTGGCTCCCATCGAGCTTCCACGTTGAATGTGCGGTAGTAAGTTCCTGGTGCGGGGGCTGCGGCGAGCCTTGGGAGACTGTCGGCCGACCCCGGGCGCTCCCATTGGGCTCCGGTGCGCTGCCGTGGCTGGGGCGCCGAGCAGCCGGGGGGGCGCTGGCACCCGACTTCCCACGTGCCGGTGCAGGGGGAGCCCGGGGTCACAGTCGCCATCCCGGGTTCCCCCCGCACCGGCAATAGGATGCAGTTGGGATCCGGTCCCCTATCCCGCAGTTGTGTCTCCTGCCATGCGTGTCAGCTCCCCTCCTGTTTTTTAATTGCACATCTGTCAGCAGCCCTAGTCTTCGTTGCTAGCTCTTGTGTCATCCTTTGATCATGCCAAGGTAACATTCGCACTGCATCTGTCTGTGGCCTGTGTTACGCTGTACAAGTATTGCCACAGGGAGCGTATATGATCGTGGAGAAAAGCGCCTAACGAGGCCCGCAGTCTGGGGTAACAGGTGGGTTCCCACGCCCTGTTTTTAGTAGGAGAGCTCACTTCTTGATCTTGTGGTCCCTTCTGGCCCTAAAACCTTTGAGTATATGTGTGCATGGCTAATATAAATGTTGAGGATGGTGAGGCCTTGGGGGCTTCCCTGAGGACCCTAGGACGTGGTTTGGTAATGGAATAAGCCAGGCTAATGGTTGCTCCTCCGTGGAGCACCCTGACCTCCAGCTAATGAATGGTAGCTTGTAAGTCTCCGTCACGGCGTTTCCTGTCCGTTGCTTTTCTGCCTTCGGTGCGTGCAGCCTTTACGATCGCCTGCTACCCCACCTCGGGCTGCTGCCTGCCCCCGTGCTGCAGGGAGGGAGGGGGACCAGCATGGCATGCCGCAGCGCAGGTGTGCGCGTCACTGCCAACAGCACAGCACGGTGTTTCCTGCGTCCGCTGCCTCCTGCTCCGGATACGTCCTCATTTTCATTCACTCCTCGACCAAGGCCATGCACTGCGTGGGTGTTTCCGCGGAGCTGCTCCGGGTAATGTCCAGTCTCTTCCCTCCGTGGTCACAGTTAATTTAGAAGCCAGCAAAGTGTATGATTAGCTCCAGCGATTCTTTCCAGAACGCATTACCTTGCATTAGGCAGCACTGAGCGCTCCCTGCCATCGTGCCGGCCGCTCAGGCAGCACCGCAGCTTCCTTTGCAGAAACCCTCGGCTTCGCGTTTCCGTCCCATCCCGGACCGCTCGCAGAATCGGCCACCCCCACGGCTCGCCCGCTTTTCCGGATGATAGAGTAAATCCCAGTCTCAGGCCAGGGCTCCAGGGCAAGCTGCTGCTGATCTTTTCCCAGGCTAACGACTGACTGCTAATGTCAGGAGCCTTCCGTAATCCCGAGAAGAGCCGGAGTCAGCCGGGTAGAAAAGTCCCGATGGACAGCAGGGGAAAAGGGCTGGCAGATGCTGCTCGGCCCCGTGCTGGAGCTACATGCAGCCTTGGTGCAAGGGAGGGAAGGCAGTGCTTTCTTGTATCCGCGCTGACCTTCCCTTTCTCCCCGCGCACCGCCTTAGCAGCGATGGCAGAGGCCGGCAGCCCGAGGCGGGGGGCTGGCTCCGTGGGGGTTTCACGTGCAGGCGACAGGAAGGGGTTTAAGACTCGGCGCCCATCTGGTCCGAAACACCTACAGACACTCCGGTAACTTCCGGTGACTTCTGCGCGGGCAGTCGAGACCACTTAACAAGCAGGAAGAGCCTCGAATACCTGCACAAATAAAGTGTATCCTCAGCATGTGCAACGTGCATCCGATATGCGTTTCATAGGCCTGCCCGTGGCTCTGGGCTTCTCAAAAGTGCGGACCACGTCCTTTCCTGCTAGTCCTCCGCAAAAATGAGCGTTTGCAAATATCGGTGGTAATCTTGCGGACAGCCCACGCTCCAGGTGTGAAGGGGTTAAGCTAAGGCTGTTTTAAGCCAGGGCGACGAATACTTTGGAATTCGGATCCTGTCGTAGGTACAGAACTGAGCTAGCCCTAAACATTTTCAAATGTGGGTTTTAAGCTATAACCTGATTTCTTGCATTGAAGATTAATTCTTTTCCTTTGGCAAAATAATCTCTTCTGCTATTCAGAATTTTACCTTCCGTCGTTTGCCGTTTGCAGCGGGGCGATGCCGCATTCATGAGCTGCTCCTAGAGGCTTGTTGTGCAAATCCGAGGTGGTTTAGGCCTCTAATCAGTTTAGCTCCTTCAACGTGCAGCGCCGTGGCCGTGCCGAGAGGTGGATTCGGTTTGGGGGGGTCCGGTCCCTGCTTTCTGCCATGTTCAGTGAAGCTGGGGCTTTGCCGACTGCTGGCTTGCAGCGATGCGGCCGTTGCCCTCGCGGGCTGCGTGCCGTTCCCCTCCGCCGGCTTTCCGGGCAGGCGGGATGTTTATGCATTAGAAGAGCATTTCAGCGGAAAGCACTTCCGAGCAAGCGTGGGCGGGCGTGCGTGCAGGGCCTCCTGGGGAGCACGGACAGCAGCAGGCCTCGCGCTCTTGTCGTCTGTCGTGCGTCGGAGGCACGGCCGGGGCAAAAGGCTCGATGTCGGGGCTCTTCCCGTGAGCAAACCCCCAGCTCTGGCTGCAGCGTGGGACGTGAGGGGCAGCTCTGGCTCCTGCCACGTGTCCCGAGCTGGACCTGCGGCTGCCCCTCGTGCCTCGTGCTCTGCGATGTGCGCTGTGCTGATGGAGGCCGGGCTCCCAGGATCTGAGCTGTGATGAAGCACAGCTGCTGCAGCCAGGGCACGGGCACGGTCCATCTTGGCTGCAGACTTTCAGGGGAACGGCAGGTCCGGGGGTCCTGGACTGCGATGCGGGGAAGGAAGGGGCTTGGCGACGGTCCCTGGTGGCTTCTGGGGCGTGTTTATGGGGTTTTGGTTTTGTTTTTGCCCCAGAGAGAAAGCGTCACCGAGTTCCTCCAGTGGAGATGTCATGCTTGGGACCAAAATGCAGCTGATTAATATGAAATTACTGGTTATTAATGTTATCCTCAGGGACGTCTGCTGAGGCAGCTTAGCTTAGCTCATAAATTGACTGCTGGAGACATAAACTCCCACTTAAAAATACTGGAAGTCTCCAGACGGCTCCTTTGATGCGGTGGAGCTCGCAAGAGCCCGGGAAGCCCGGCCAGGGTAGGGTCAGGAGCCCCCCTTGCTGTGCCCGGGGGCCAGGCCTGGACCCTCCACGTCCCTGGGTCCCCACCTCCGGTGCCGTAGAGAAGACGGCGGGGGAGCTTCTGACCCTCACCTGTGGCCTGGTCTCGTTTTCACCCGAGCCGTGTGGGTTTGGCGAGGACTCCCGTTACCCCGTCCTCCGGACGCGGGTTCCCCTTCCTGACCCCTGACGGGCGGCGCAGCCCCGCTGAAGCCAGGAGACTGCAGCCAGGCGGCTTTGCAGACCGAGCGGCAGAGACCCGAGCGCGTCGGATAGAGAGCGCGAGGCACCGGAGGCTGCGTCTCCGCTCGGGTCGTGGGAGCAAGCGCGTCCGTGGGAGACCGGGCCTGCGTGCACCTGGGTTGGAGCCAAGAGCGTCTTTAGGAGCTGCGTGCCACGGGGACAGCCCGTTGGATGCTGAAGGGAAGGAAAGGGCCGCTCGGCTGAGCCTCTTCTTCCCCTGGCGCGCGGGTCTGTGGCGGTGGGCTCCTGAGTCGCACGTGGCCGTGACGTGCCCCTCTGGGGACCGCAGCCCAGGCACCTGCGCCTGCTTTCTCCCTTGCACAGCTGCATGGCTGTCCGCAGGGCGAAAGCAAGCGGGAAGGAGATGGAAAGCTCTGTGACCGTGAAGAGATAACGAGAGCACAGATTCTGTCAAGAGATGGTGGTCTTTTCCCTTCGTTTTGCCATGTCAGAGCTGATGGCATGTGATGATTGCTGTCGTTTGATAAACTGATGCAGCCGCCTTCTGAGCATTTTACATCTCAGTGTGTCACGGCTGTCTCTTTCTGCAGAGGAAAGGGCAACGGCAGAGCGTCGGAAGAGGCAGATAAAGCAAAATCCTTTGTGTGTGGCTTTGCATGTTCAGTGGCTTTGTTTAGCTGGAGTTGGGATCTCTTTGTGGTAGGTAGACTTGTGGAATAAATGGGCTTAACTGGAGACAGCTCACTGAAAGGAGAGTTGGAAATGTCTTGCACCGTTTTGATGTTAGCGGTGGATCCGAGTCTGGCGCGTTTCTAAATACGCCCGAGGGCTCTGGCATAACGATGTGTCCTGGCTTCCCCGTGGGAACGCTGGCCTGGCACAAGGGTTGTTTGGGGGTTTCTGTTCCTCCTCAACGTGCGCTGGACGTGTCAAGAAGATGCTCTTGGCAGGGGAGGGCCTGGCACTGCTGCGGCAGGTCATCAACACCAAGTGCTGTGAATTGTGGCATCCAGGCCCGGCTGCCACCCCGCACGTGCGTGGCCGGGGTGAAATAATCGGGACAGGGCGAGGTTAGACTGGGAGTGGCGTGGCTGCTAGCGGAGCTGGGGATGCGTGTTTGCAGGATGATGCCTTGCACGGTGCACGCAACCCCGGGAATGTGCAAGGAGTCAGCTGTTGCTGGGAGTGCTGATACTCGGCGCTTACAGCTTTACAGACGTGGCACCTCGTCAGCTGGGAGGTAGGGACGGGAGACGGCTGAAATGCCATCACTCCCACGGCGGATCGCACGCAGCAGCTGTTTACCAGGGCACAGCGATGCACTCCGGCAGCTTCGGGAGGCAGTGAAAACTCCTGTGCGCAGGGGAAACTGCGGAGTCGAATGCAATGTCACGTGCTAGCGTGCGCCCAGGGCTCGGGGCCAGCGTCCCTACTCTCACGGGGACCGTGGCTGGCATTTATATCGGGTGAAGGTCAGCTTGCGGAGGCCTGGACACGGGGGAGATGCGGTTTCGGTTCCTGCTGTCTTGCAGGCTTCCTGGGCAAGTGGGTCTGCCCGTAGGATGCCTCCAGGAGGAGAGCCCTGCTCCCCAGGGGTACGAGAGGGCGAGTGCTCGTGTGGCTGGGGTCGTGCAAAGAGAGGGTCCTCGTCGGTGCACAAGCCATTGCGAGAGCCCGGGCCCAAATGCTCTGGGGGCTGCGCCCGTGCCCTGATGAATTTGTGCCCGTGAAGGACAAAAGGAAAGGGCAGGGGAAAGGGGTGCAGTCTGAATACGCCCCGGGCAGCCTGCGTGCGTGAACTGTTGATCCCTTTTCTTAAAGCAGAAATGTCAATTATGTTTGACTGTAGGCAGCCGTGTCCTAGCATTTTTGTTCATAAACCTATCAGTGCAACGCTAGGCCAGATCCCGAAAATACCAGGGATGTTTTGTTAGCAGGCGCGCGTGCGCAGACAGGCGTGCATGGCCTTGCCCCGCTCCATAACCCGCACCGTCACAGCAGATGCCGGCCTGTGCGAGGGAGGGACTGGAGGGCGAGGTGCAGAAAGCAGCACTGCAGCTCGGCACTCGGGAGTCCTTGGAGTTGAAAGGAAGGATGTTTTCCTCGGTCTCACGCGAGGAGGAAGGTACCTTGTCGCAGGAGCAGTGCCAGCCCCGTGATGACGCTGCTGTCGCGCCGGCGCACGGCTCTGCAGGCATCGCCGGGTTCTGCGTTTGCACGGTGCTGTAGTCGGATGTCATCCGAACCTCCTCCTTCCCTCGCGGCCCCCGGGCAGGCGTGCGTGAGAGCTGTAGTGTGGAAGGAAGGGTGGGCAGAGATCGATCAGACCCGTTGCTGTGTGTGTTGCACTTTTCAGTCCGGCCTGTGGCACTCGGATCTCTGGTGCGGCGAGCTGTGCGTGGTATGGAGACCCCGCGCCTGGCAGGCGAAGCCACCTTGTCCTTGGAGCAACGGCATCTTCACTTGTGCTTTCGGGGCAGGTCGCTCTGTTGGACGGAGGTGGCTCGTTCAAGTTTTCGCTACCTAGCAGGAGGCCGTAGAGCCACAGTCAGCTCACGCTTGCGCACAGAGCTGCAGGCTCTCCCTCTGCCTGAAGAAGGGTGTTTGTCCCCGAAAGCTTGCAGAGACCAATTTTTCCAGCTGTTTACTTGGTCTAATAAAAGATATCACATCTGCCCAAAGGACCTTGTCTGCCTTCTTGGGTACAGGGAACTGGGTTTCCTCCTCTTGAATTGCTAAAGGATATTGAGAGGTGGAGGCCTGCAAGAGCCAGGCACAAGTGTACAAACAGCCCTTACCTATACTAATGCTTGCTCAGGAGTTAATAATATGCTTTTCTCTGATTTTGCATTTAAGGTTAATAAGAGGCGGGAGAAATGGGTTCTAGGGAGTGAATGTAGCTATTACTTCTTTACTAAAGCTTCCTGCAGATAATGGCCCTTTTAAAACTCCATAATGCAGTGTTTTCCTTCTTCCCTTGGTAAATAGGTTTCTTGACGTCAAAAATTAGGGACTTACACAAGTCGATGTCAGCACTATTGCCAGGGGAACCTGGGCTCCGTCTTTTTGCAATCTGCCACGGTGGGTCTGGGTTGTAAATGAACCGCAAAGATCTCGTACGTATATAAAAAATCACCAAGGATGCCTGCATACATCATGACCACCCACCCCTCATTTCAGCAATGAAATGATGAGCAGGGGATGTGCAGAATAAAATACGTAGCATGAAAAACTAGTTCCTCCGCTTCACTGCCAGCTCCTGCATTCAGGCGTCTGCTTTCCCTGCCGCTGCAATGAGCTCGCTCCCGGCTCTCGCACGGCGGGCGAAGCCTTTCCTGCACTCCCGGCTCTATTTATGGCGTTTGACATGATGACCTGTTTAAGGGAACCAAAGTGTCCTGAACTCAAGGTAAGGAAGGCGGTATTTTAGTAACCGAGTTTTTCAACTGGCCTGTTCAAGAACGGTGACCCTTAACTACACAAGAAAGACACGAGATAATCAAAAGCGTGGCTGCTGCTCTGGAGTTCCTGGGTCTGCGCTGGAGAAGAGCAGTCGTCCTCTCCCCACCGTCGCGGGGAGCCCAGGAGAAGTCCATTAACGCGCGCTCAGTTGGAAGGCAGCCCATCCCATCAGTGCCTAATGGAGGTACGTGCACTGTGGATATACTTGGAAACCACAGTGGGCAAATTACAGACATGCTTGCCTGTTAACACATTCTGAACAATACCGACATGGCTGTATATAATTTATGTCATGAAGTCACTTACGCAGAGGTGAAGCACCAAATTAGCAAAGCAGAAGTGGCCGGTAATATTATTAATAGCAATGGCATTGGCCTGAAAGATAAATCCCTGTCTGCTGCCACCGTGTCACTGCTGAATTTATAATACCTGGAATTTTAAACGCTGTCCCCTGGAAATGGTCTGATGCAGCTTGGGGAAAACACAAATAGCTTTAAAGCCTCTGTAACTCATGGCAAAGGGCTGTCTTTCCTTGCTTTAGGGAGCTCTGTGCTTTTCAATCCTCCAGTGAATAATGGCGCGATGGTCTCACAAAAGGCCATGCATAATGCAAGAAGAGGAGGGTTGCAAGTTTGAAATAATGTGGGATTGATTTCAGTAATGTCATATTTTCTCTGAGCTCCGACACAGGCGTCGGCCTTTGTCATCGAGAATGAATAGTGGGGAAATGCTTGGTGGAAGTCCAGCTGGGGCTGGACTGATGGTGGGGGGCTGCCAGCGCATCGCAAATCACTCCCGTGGCTCCCGGCACCCAGGCCTGCAAAGTGGCTTCTTGGCTGGCAGCAAGGTCAGCTCCCCCCCGGTCGAACCCTGTGCTTTATTACTACCTTCGGGGTCTTTTAACGAAGCTGTGGGAATGCATGGCGAAAGGCCACGACGCCAGCTCGTGGGCGCGTGTTTGTATGCGAGCAGCACCGTGTCCTAACGTGGCTGCACGGTACACGTCCTCCTTGAAGACCTCTGGCCGGTAGAAAAGCTCTGCGGGCGCAGACCGGAGACTCGTACGTGCACGTGGCTTGACGAGGCGCAAGTGCAGGTTTCTAACACCTGCAAGAGCAGACGGGCTCGTTGCTGAGCCATCCGGAGGCGATGCTGCTCCCCGCTGCGGGGCTGGTAAGTCGCGAGGCTATTCTAGGAAGCCGGTCGTAGAAAACAACCTTGGGGTAAGTGATCACTAGTTGATTCAGTTTAAATTTTAATGGAAGGCTAAAGAGAGAGGCTGGTTAATTATTGAAGCAGCTTCTCGAAAGATGTGCGAGATTCTCCACCGTTCGCGGGATTTAAATCGGGACCAGATAGCTTGCCAAAAGAGCAGCTCTCGCTCAGGCAGAAGGTGTAGGGTGGGGGAAGACGTTCTTGGGGAAAAT
Source organism: Alligator sinensis (assembly GCF_000455745.1). Taxonomy (NCBI): domain Eukaryota; kingdom Metazoa; phylum Chordata; order Crocodylia; family Alligatoridae; genus Alligator; species Alligator sinensis. The sequence continues at coordinate 5,391,047 of NW_005841845.1, read as the reverse complement.
CCTTCTGCCATGCAGGAAGTCAGACGGGATCACTGTGTTTCCATCTGGCCCCAAACCGATGAGTCCACAGAACATATGGCCGAGAAAAGGGCCAGGCTCCAGTTTCTCGAGGCGCTCGGGAGGATCTCCGCCTCGGAGATTTCCCGTCGGAGCGGGAGGCAGGTCCTGGAACCGGGGAACGGCCGCTCTGCAAATTGCATTTCTGGGGCTTGAAAGGCCTGGGCCGGGTCCAAGAGCCTCCCTCGGGCTCGGAGCGCGTTTTGGTTAGGTGCCGAGTCGCACGCTGGAACTTCACACCCGGGTAACCATTTAAATGTGCGAGTGATTTTTTGTTTGTCTGCAGACAGCCTATTGTGGACTCTGACTGCTGAAGTAGTTCATACAAACAGGGAGAAATGGCTTGCATAATGGGAATGCCAGAGCGCGCTCATTATCTGGAGGCAGGAAGCTCTCGCCCGCACCAGGTAGATGAGGCAGGGATCCAATTCTCTGCTAGGGAAGGACAGAACAATGTACAGTATCATTAAAATGAAATGCGGTCTCCTCTGCAAAGGCCTTCTTGGGAGCCAAGGAACTTGTTCATTATAGTAGAGGGTATTCTGAAGAGATTGCTTACAATGGATTTTAATAGAGTTGGGAGCCAGAGTAATAGAGTGCCCTGTATTTACAAAATAAGGCTGCACTCACTTTTTAATTCTTAAAAGCAGAGGAAAAACCTGAGCCTGGCAAGGCCTTTTGAACTGCTGAATCAAGAACTAGCTGCTTGCAAAGAGGGATTAAAACCTTTTAATCCTTTTGTGCAAATGAATATGGTGTTTAATGTGGCAGGCATGCTGGCAAAATTAATTTTCATGTTTTTTCAAGCACAAGATTCCAGCCCTGCTTGTACCGGCTCTGCCTTTGTTTCCTGGATCTGCATATGTTACGGGCTCTTGCGCTGTGCAGTGCACTTTAATAACTTTGAAGTTTTGACGAAAGTTCAAATAATAACTTGCAGACTTGGGGGGGTAAGACTGCGAGTGACGGGAAGCAGCCGTGGCAATGCAGGCTGCCCGAGGCAGCGCTGTAATGACTTCGCTCCGCGGCCAGCAACCGGCTCTGCTCGTCTCGCTGTCTGCGGTGCCCGTCAGATGCGATCCTCCCGACAGACGACGCTGAATTCGGGCGCGGATGTAAACACTTACTAATGCTCGGTATGGGTGCATTGGAAAACACTTTCATGAGTGTTGTGGAAGTGATAAATTGGAGCAAACTCCTTGTGATCCTTCCCCCGGCTGAGTGAAGGCCGTGGCCAAAGGCCAAATGTCTGATTAGTAAATGCAGAAGCTGAATGATTTTTTAGTCTGGGTTATGTGCGAGTAGACGCAAGAACAATTTGCTGTCAGATATTGGGGATCTGGACAGTACCACATTAGCTGCTCGGTGATAAGTGCCGGTGTGCACGAACAAGTGCTAGTTTCCCTCTATCCCACTGAGCTCCGTGGTGTCACTTCCACGTCCCACGGGGCCGGAGCGCGCACAGTTAGCAGTGAGCACCGAGGAGCTGGCGCCGCGGTACGTGTGCGGTCTCCCAGGAATGACTGCACAGCTGCCCTGAGCAGGTTTGTGGTTCAAGGCGCCGGGTCCCCGGGCTGGAAGGGACCTCGGGGCCATCTCGCCCAGGCCCGGCAGGACGCACCCTTCCCAAACTGTCCCAGGCGCAGGCCAGCCCGGCCTCTTCTTGGAGGCCTGCAGTGTGGGCGATCCCGCTCCTGCAGGGTCCGGGACTCTCCCAGAGCATCCGGCAAGGTGGGCGTGAATGTTGGAGCTGTCCTGGGGCCACAGCCGTGCTGGTCTGTGGGAAGGTAGCTGCAACGGACACAAAGGAAGAGGAGAAGGAAGGCACTTCCGCGCCTAGAGCAATACAAGTCTGTCATCTTATCACGGTCCCATTCAGCAGTTCGGCCGCCCCGTTTTCCTGCTTTCTGATGTGGTTTTCCTTCTCATTCAGCCACGTGTTGCAGCTCTTCCATCTCCAGCGCTGGGAGGGGAGGAGCCGCGGTGGGGGCTGGCAAGGATGGAAGGGGGGATAGGCATCGTTCCTGGCAAGCGGTTTGGAAAAATCCGGGTACGGGGGAGCCCGTCCCGGCAGCGGGATTAGAGCAGCCCCCCGTCCCCTTTGCATTCGCACTAGAGTTAGAGGCACGCCCGCAGAGCTGTCGTGTAAGGAGTCGTGTAAGAGACGCTGGCGGCTGCACCAGCCTCGCCCAGTCGTGAGGACGGCTTACCAGCCCGCGCGCAGGATGGGCACGCGCGCCCTTGCCACGAGGAGGAGCGTCTGCTTGCAGCCCCCGTGCGGTCAGCTTGCCCGTCCAGGGCCGTTGCGCCAGGGGCGCGAGCGGGCAGGCAAGCAGATCTTTGCAAGATTACTGACTGCGCAGCGCCCTGACGTGCTGCTTGGCTGAGGCAGCTGTGATCCAGTGCAATGCCACTAATTTTAGGCATTTAACCTCTTTTCAGCAGTTTCCATGATTTATAAAGAGGCGAAGAGACCAGATTAAAAATCTGCTGAGCGCTAAAGTACGATGGCAGGCCGCTCCTGTAGTTCACTAGTACCCAGCAGTCGTGGCCTTAACACTTCAGGGGGCTAAGTGCATTCAGCTGACACTTCTTGGAGCAAAAGGGAGTTTTTCCCATTATTATCATGTAACACTAGACAGTTTGATTATTTATTCACCGTACAGTGTTGTATAAGGCCAGATCGCTGATCAGAAATGGATTTATAGCAGCTGTATCACTGGGGCTCTAGGATGAGGGATAAATAATGAAGGAATTGTAAAAGAGAGAATGGTGGTCTCATTTAAAAAAAAAAGTCTACTAGATTTTGTATGTTGGCTATTTTTCCTGCCGCTGCTTGGGGAGAGCAGCAGTCTTCACTAAATGGGCGATTTTTGCTCTTTTTCATTAAACATAACGTTGGTTTATTAATAGAGACACCCCGTTGCTTATGCCGTAGGCTTCTGAAAGTTTGCAAAATCATTGGCTGGGTTTGTTTAAAAGCTCGAATACCTGAAGCATCGCAGGGTTTGAATCGGGGCAGGCCGTCGTGTCCCCTACTTTTTAATAGGGTCAAACAGGTCTTAAAGGCCGTAAGAAAGATCGGGGAAAGCGGTGAAGGAAGTGGTGTTTGCTGAAGCTGTGATCATTTGGGGCGGGCGTACGGGAGAAACGCTGCACCGCTTTGAGGGGTGAACCCCGCTCAGCCGGTCGGTTGGGATGGATGGGAAGATTGGAGAAGCGATAACTACATTACAGGTGGCCAGGAGACTTAGAGAAGCAATAAAGGCACAGAAATGCTCTTAAAGAATCAAGTCCCCAGCTTACAGGGCTTATTACATCCCAGTTGCTTTGTATGGTTATGAGACGCGGGTTGTGAGAGCAGAATTTCAGCCAGTTACAAGCTGCAAAATGAATTTTCTCAGGCCAGTGTGAGAAGTTGAGCAGAGAGTGAATGATTGCCTAAGAAGCATGGCAAATTAAGAGAGTTGGAAGACACTAGCAGAAAGACAGAGATGGATGCGATCTGGGCACGTGAAAAGACTGCACGAAGACGGACGGGATCTTGCCCCGACAGCCGCGGCTGAGCGAGGGGCCCGCGGAAAGCGGGGACGGATGCCGTTGGGAGCGGTGGTTCCCGGGAGGAGGCAGTTGCAGGGATGGCCGGGCTGGGCCGGGCGAGGGGCTGGGACCTGGCTGCCGGTGGCGAGGGTGCAGGGCAGCCGGCCAAAGTGAGCCATTGATAAATACGTGGGCTGGTAAAATCCCGGCGCCTGGCACTTTAAGGGAAGATCGTAGGAAGTGGCAGGCAAGAAATGCAGCTTGTTTTGAGACGGTGATTGTGGATTTGATTACCGTGGACAAATGCACTTCACGCTGGAAAAACACTGCTGCCGAAATTGGATTGAAATGGAAGAACTGCTTGCACTAGCTGTTGGGCATGTTGTAGACATTAAACCTAAGTAACAATAAAAGTACAAATGGGGCGCTGTAATACAAAAGTAGCTTTAGGTAACCTCTTAAACGTAAGCTGAGGAATGTGTTGCACTTGGGTGGCATGCTCGGTGTGTAAATGGGGCGGGGATTCGCTGCCAGAGGCGGAGCTGCGACTGGCAGGTATGGAGGAAGCGGAGTGGGTTTGTGTGCGTGCATACACAAGCACACGCTTTTCTTTAACAAATACTTGCTGGTAGGTCACAGCAAGGCTAAAATTCGGACACACGAGTGTCATCCGCAGAGCCGCATGAACTTGAGACAGAGAAAAAGTGCATGGAAAATGGACTAGCAGAGCCATCACCAATGCCAACTGATGCCAATAGCCCATTCTCATAAACAGTTGCAAGCCATTATTAAATCAATTGATATTAAAAGGATGAAGCGGGATCTTTTGTACTTTTAAATTACAAATTAATCAAAACTGCAACCTTTGAATAAAATCCTTTCAGCCCAACAGTATGCTGAGGACAGCGGATCAAAATATCTGGCTTATACTAATACTCACAAAGGTGGATAATATATTAATTGAGGAGTCGCAGCATGTTTAAACAGTGCAATAAATTGGAGGGCGGAGGAAAGAAACACAATCCCCTCGTACAAAGTCTTCCTCCAAGGTCACGAGAGAGAGCGCAACAGTGATCTCTCTCCTCTGTATGCAACACAACCAGCCCCATCTCCTCGGCCAGGTTGTTGCTGTTTTAGGACTCGGGATGCACGCGAGCAAGCCTGGCCTTTGTCTGTCCGTCTTGGGCTCGTCTCCCGTTTCTCGTGGAGCCCGAGCGCCGGACCCTGATGTGCCTTCGCAGCCTCTCTGCGACTGGGGAGAGCAGGGCGCGGGTGGAGCCGGAGGCAGGGGCACCCCCAGATCAGCCGTGTCCGGTGCCGGAGCAGGGAGCTGGGTCGTGGGAGCCCGACTAGCACGGCCCTCCCCTCTCCTGCCAGACGCCCCTTTGGCTTCACTCGGGCAGTTTGCATTCCTGAAGCCGTCCGTGTGCAGACAGGCAAGGCTTGTTTGGATCCTCTCATCCATAAAGATTACTTTTTCTTCAAAGAAGAATGGGAATTGCTGTCCAAATCCAGTGAACAAAAGTGCTGAATAGAATGGGCCTCTGGACGGACCCGGCAAGACGCGCTTCAAGTCTGGTACCGGCGCCTTATGTGCACGCTGACGGCGGGTACCGCTCCGCCGCGCTTCCCGAGCGTGCTTACCAGTGCCACGTGGGGCCGCACCACGAGGGAGGTCTCCTCTCCTCTCTCCCCCTTACTCTTACCTTCTTCGGCAGCTTTGACATGACTTGTTCTGGGGAAATGCATTTTAGCTGCTGAGCGCCGTTCTCTTCATGAGCCTTATCAGCTGAGTGTCCGATGCTTTGTCCTAGTATCTTCCTGGGTGGCTTGGTCTGCAATTCCCTGGCTCCCCCTTTTTCTCTTTGAGAAAGGTGGGAGCCGTGTCAGCCTTCCTCGCGTCCCCAACGGGCGCTAGAAGAGACTCCTCAGCGATTCAGAGGTTGCTTTGGCCGATTCCTTCAACGCTGCGGGTGAAGTCCATCGGGCCTGGCTGACTTGATCAAATCTCATAGATTTCATAGACATCAGGGCTGGAAGGGACCTCGGAAGATCATCGAGTCCAGCCCCCCGCCCAAAGGGCAGGAAGTCAGCTGGGGTCATAGGATCCCAGCAAGATGAGCATCCAGTTTGCTCTTGAAGGTGTTCAATGAAGGCGCTTGAACCACCTCCGGTGGCAGGCTGTTCCACACCTTGGGGGCTCGGACAGTAAAGAAGTTCTTCCTTATGTCCAGCCTGAAACGATCTTGAAGTAGTTTGTGACCATTCGACCTCGTCATCCCTTGGGGCGCTCTGGTGAACAAACGTTCCCCCAGATGCTGGTGGTCACCCCTGATAAACTTGTAGGTGGCCATCAGATCACCCCTGAGCCTGCGCTTCTCCAGGCTAAAGAGCCCCAGGGCTCTCAGCCTGTCATCGTAGGGTCTGCTTTCCTGACCTCTGATCATGCACGTGGCTCTTCTCTGGACTCTCTCAAGCTTCTCCACATCCTTTTTGAATTGTGGAGCCCAAAACTGGACACAGTACTCCAGCTGTGGTCTCACTAAGGCCGAGTACAGGGGGAGAATGACGGCCCGGGATTTGCTTGAGAAGCATCTATGGATGCAAGCCAGCGTTTTGGTCGCTTTCCTAGCCGCCGCATCGCACTGCAGGCTCATGTTCATCTTGTGGTCAGTGATCACCCCCAAGTCTCTTTCTTCCATAGTGCTAGCCAACATAGCACTGCCAAGCCTATAAGGATGCTGCGGGTTTTTCTCCCCAAGGTGGAGAACCTTGCATTTATCGGCGTTGAACACCATCAGATTCTCGTCCGCCCACTTGCGGAGCCTGTCCAGGTCAGCCTGGATCCCCCGCCTGTCTTCTGGTGTGGATGCTTTGCCCCCAAGTTTGGTGTCATCGGCGAACTTGGCCAGTCCGCTTCTGCCTCCAGTGTCCACATCATTAATGAAGATGTTGAACAGTATGGGTCCAAGGACAGAGCCTTGGGGGACCCCACTGGTCACAGGACACCACGATGAGTGACTTCCATCGATTACTACCCTCTGGGTCCGACCCCGGAGCCAATTTTCCAGCCAGTGGATCGTGGAGGACCCAAGGCGACAATTGGCCAGTTTCTCCAAGCGGCGATCATGGGACACCAGATCGAAGGCTTTTTTGAAGTCAAGATATATGACATCAATCTCTTCTCCCTTGTCCAGGTGACAGGTCACCTGGTCGTAGAAGGAAATGAGATTGGTCCAGCAAGACCTACCCGCAACAAACCCGTGCTGACTATCCCTTAAGATGTTGGCGTCGGCCAGTCCATTAAGGATGGCCTCTTTAATAAACTTTTCTAAGATCTTCCCCGGGATAGAAGTCCTATCTGCCCTAGCCAAATATTCTTCGGCCTGTTTTTTCCTCTTCTAGCCCGTACGGCTACTTCCTTGTTGGAATCGGTTTTCACCTCTTCTTTGGAGCGGGTGTGAAGACTGAAGCACGGGGGTATGTCGCTACGTCATCGGTTACTTGCTTTCCTTTCTCGGCTAGCGCTGCATGCATTTCCCGTTGGTTTCCTCCTTTTCCATCAGGGTCGTTCCCCAAGAGACCCGACGGCAGGAGCGCCTCAACTTGGTTGCCGTCTGCTCCCCCTATTCGGAGGCTCTCACGCCTTCCTTTCCTCGGGATAGCAAACTCTGTCATTTCATGATTGCTTTCACCCCAACCTCCTGCCACATCTGGATTCTCCGTCCCTACCTGTTTGTCCAAGCCAGATCTCCACTTGCTGCTGCTTCGTGCAGTCCTTCCCTTTCTGCCCCGTCTTTCAAAAGTGCCTCATCCCTCTCCCATAGCATCGCCCGCCTCTGTCCTTGTCCCCTCGTACCCTCACCGCAGTCGTAGGATGTGGGGGCTGCTGGTTGGCACAGCTCCTTGTGCAAGATCCAGCGCGGGGTAACGGGGAGATGTAGATGTAGTCTTGCCTTCGTATCCCTTCCAAAATCTGCAAGAGAGTGCTGGGGACGAAGGCGCTTCCTGGCATGCCCATCCGCCCCCAGCCGGCTTTCTCCCCGCTTTGATATAAGTGACCGTGTGGGTTGCTTCGACCTGCCCGCCCTGCCTTGGCCTCTGACGCTCGGCACAGCCCCGCTGCTCGCTTCCAGCACTGGAGTAAGTCACTTGCAAGGAAAAATGCAGCCCGGACGGGCAGTTTGGGCCGAAGAAGTGAAAGTTGTTGCACAAGGCGATGAGTAAATTGAATTGTTGAGCACCACGAGCGGTGACAGGCGCTGCGCCCCCGGCCCGCGGGGAGCCCGTTGCTGGAGGAGCAGAAGAGGAGTTTCTTTTCGGGCGCGCACCCGGCATGTCCCCGGGGCCTGGCGCTTCGAGTAATCATCCCGCTGGGAAGACGGATAGCAATCGAGAGATGGGCTCGCTCTGAAGTGGGCCCGGGCCCGGTCGGGAGGTGATGGCAGCCAGCCATCCTCATCCTCTGCCCTCCTTCGGTCACTCGGCGCTTTCCAGGAGCTTGTCTCTTGGGCGCAGGTTTCCCAGGCTCGCGCTTATTCCAGAGGTAAATCTTTCTGAGAAACTCTGAATAAAATTGGTTCAATTATTCCTGGGCCCGGAGCCTCGGAGAGAGTATGTGAGCAAATGTTTTAATAGAGCCAGAAAAAAATTATTTGCAGATTTCTCAAATAATAAATGATTTGGTTGTAAACACTTCAGACTTGGCAGGTACATAATCCTTCACAGGGACCACAGCCACTTGAATTTGAAGGAAAAAAGGGAATCTTTCGGTTCAAAAATTGTATGCTAAGTATTTTCAGGACGTATCTTTTTCCTGCCGTTTCTTGCTCTCCTAAGGGTTGCACGTTCAAAGCGGGTTGAAATGTGCTGCTTGGACCTTTGCCTGGCTCTTCTCTGCTGGTCTTTGCCTCCCTCCGAGACTTGCCTAAATCTCCTCCCTGCAGAAACGGATCCAGTGGGTCCATTGACACAGTGTGGGTAATCCATGTTGTGTTCGTACAGACCCACTGCTTAATAGCTCGCTTTGGCACGCGCACAAGTGCATTTCCGTCGGCTGTCGTTGCTGTACGTTTTGGGAGTCGTTGTACTGCTCATCCATCGGTCTGTAATCATAACTGACATCCTCGCAGCCAGTTGTGGTTGGTTTGTACAATCTTAACTGATGGTTTCCTGGCTTTCAAAACTTTACTTTCCTTTATTAACAAATCTACAGTTCTGTTTGAGCACAATGTGCAGTCACATTCCCAAAACCAAGTCTCCGGGAATGTCTTTTATATAAAGAAATGCATCTGGGACCCTTCCCTGTGGATGTGGAGGGTTGCCAGAGATTGGTGTTGCTCAGTGAAATGTGTAGGGGGAAAGATTCATTACAACATTGTAAATGCAAGCTGATCAAGGCAGTGGGTTTTCCAGGTTTTACTACCTGAGAGAGCCCAATTTCCTTCTGTTCTTTCTTTAAAAGTATTGATTTTTTTTTTTAAACATACAAAAATAAAATAAGTCCTCGGTGCATGCTGGCTGGGGAGGAGGCGTACAAGGCAGTACATAATTGCACTGTACTCTTCAAGGAGAGAAGTTTTGGACTCTGCTGTACTTGCCGTTTAATAAATTTACACTAGTTTACTTGCATCACAAAGTAAATAACAGAAAATCAAAAAGAACAAATCAACTGCAGAAATCCAATACAGACAAATCAACTCAGCTCACTGCATTGCAAAACAGTCAATCACACCGCAATCACCACCGGCACGAGCAGTAAATCAAAGTGTCGCTGGGAGAGATGAGCGGGCTGGATAAATACAGATATATGTAAATAGAAACTAACCGGTAATAGATGTGATTAGAGATATTTCAGTATGTGAAATCAATGCAAGCTAAGCAGCCACAACTGATAATTACTCGGTGTTAAGGTCAGGACAGCGTCTCTGCCACCAACTCTGCGCGTCGGCCACGGTCAAGTTCTCAGGGGTGGGGTTTGCCGAGCGGGCCCTCGGAGACCCGTTCAGCACGTCCATGTAAGCACTGCCGTAGGATGGCACGAGGGGCCCGCACGGCGTGGCCTTTCTGGGGCAGAGCGCGTCCTGTTTCTCGGAGAACCACGATGGCCCAGTGATGCGTGCGCAGAAACTGGTGGTGCTTGGGTCTTCTCTTCTTCCTCGACTCCGCTTTCCACGGCCAGGCTTGGCCTGCTTCCTTCCGCCGAGAGCTTGTGGAGGGAGGGGGCTGTAGGGACCTGCTTGTCCGAACAGTGCGGGCTCCCGGGGAGGCCTTGTGGACACGACGGCCATGCAGAAAAGGACGACAGTGGCAGGCCACACTTGCTCTGTCGACTGTGAGTCTCGTGGAGCCGTGCGTGTCCCGGTCAGAGGGTTGTGGCCACCCGTGCAGTCTGGCCGTCCGTGCCGGGTGGGGGCCACCGGCACGTCGGGCGGGCTTGCAGATGGCCGTGCCTCTCCTGATGCCGCGCACGGGCTGGTGCGAGCGCCTTGGGGCAGCGCAGGGAAGCCGCAGCTGAGCGGCAGACGTTCCTCTTTGCCGCTCTCCATGTTACGGACTGCTAGCGAAGGAGACCAGGTCCTGCGTTTCGCCGGGCTTGACGCTGGCAAGCAGGTGTTTGTCGGGTGCCGCGGCTCCTGCCCGGGGAGCGGTGCATACGAAAGATTAAGGCGGGCAACGGGCTGGCCTCGTTGCACGGCGCTTGCCCTCCTTACTCCCTGCTTCGGGCCTCTCTGGCTTTCCCGGAGCAAAGACTTGAAGGGCAGCGTTGGATCGGGGAACGCTGCTCGATGCAGCCAGCGTCCCCTCGCCATTCCCCGCGTGCGTGACAAGCTGGCGGAGCAAACGCTTGGGGCGGGAGGAGAGTTCAAACTGATCCTGGACGGACCGAGGGGGGCTTGTCTGAGGAAGGGACGGGGTCTCACGGCTCTCGGCGCGGCCTGTGGGAAGCTGCTTTCAGCTGCTGGATGTCCTTCCCCTTGCGGGCAGAGCGGTTTGGACCTGATGCTCGGCTCGGTCTGGGGCATCCGCGCAGACGTGCTGCCGGCCTCGCCCCTGGCCCTGCACGGCCCCTGGCAGGTCGCTCCGCGGGGCACGGTGCCTGTGCTACCAGGAGAGCCCGCGGCTTGGCTGTGGGAAGGAGGCGGCAGGGAGCGCGCTTTGCAACGTGCCGGAGGAAGCCTTCCCCTCCTTTGCTGTCCTGGGCTCTGCCGCAGAGCCGTTCCTGCCCCTCCGCCGTCGCTGGGCCTCGGACGCCGCGTGGGAAGGGGCCGGCGGGGTCAGACTCCGGGCCCTCGCCGTCCTCTCGCTCATGATCGAAGCGCCATCTCTCCCCCTCCGCTGCTGCCGTCGGGAGGCCGTTCCTGGCTCCCGAACCTCATCCCTCCGTTACCTAGAAACCTGCCATTTCCAGCCTAAATTTATTCATGGCTAGTTTGTGCTGGTCTGTTTTTGTGCCAGCGTTCGCCCTGGCGTGCTCGCGGAGAGCCCTTGCGTCCCCTCTCGGTGCGGGTTTGGCGAGGCCGCGCTCCGGGGCCAGGCTCTCCGCTCCCCGGCGCTTCCCTGCACCTGCTCCCATGTCTGTCCTGAACGCGGGCTACCCCAGACCTGGGTTTCGGCTCAGATCTCGCCCGTGCCTCATACTTGGAGTGAGGATCACGGGCGTGCGCATGTGGACGTAAAGTTGTAATGTTTTGAGAAATAAGAGCACGTGTGCCCCAAGCTGTCCCAGCCAAGCAAAGCAGCATGCATCTTGCACGAATCCCTACACAGCAAAGTGCTGCAATATCCTGGAAGACGGTATCTGTCTAAAAAAAAATATGAACATTATGTTCAAACCAGATAACTAATTATATCGACCTGCAGCTTAGTCATATCGGTCCAGAAAACAAAGCCATATTTCATGAAACTTCCTGTATTGATCACCCAGCCGGTACATTATTTTTCCATTTTTGCTGAGTCACTCAGGCCTGAATGTCACTTTGGTTTCTGCGCCGACTTCCAATTTTAGCTCCTGGTCTCTTCCCAAATGCACGCCAAGCCGCGCGGAGATGTGCGGAGCGGAGCGGAGCGCAGACCAACTCCGAGGTGAAACGCGCTCGTAATTGTGCGTTAACAAGACCTCCCATTAATCTGCCGGTTAGAGTCTAAAAGTTCCCGGCCTGGCAGCTCGTGCCACTGTGCTCTCCCGTTTGTAGGCGTGGTTTTCTGCGCTGTTCTGTAGCATGCAATGATATGAGCACAGGGTAAACTTGGAAACGTTTCACTTACACAATAATGCAACTTAGAGAACAAAAATCATTTAAATGGACCTCGAGTGTAAAAATCGGTTCCACTTTGTGGCCCGTGCGAGTTGGTGCGGGGCAGGACGGCCTGCCTTGCCCTCCCAAACAGCCCGGTGGGGAAGAGGAAAGCCCGCGTGTTCGGGGTGCGTTTGACTGAACTCGTTAAAGCCGGTTGTAATAGAAACGGTGTTGATCTGTGCGTTGAGAGAGCTCGGTGTGCCGTGCTCTTGCAGACCCTGTCCAGAGTGCCTCACCTTGCGCTGTGGTTGTCTTTCAGGCAAGCCAACCTTTATGAAAGCTCCCGAAGATCAGATTGGGATTTCTGGAGGCGTAGCCTCGTTTGTATGCCAGGCAACCGGAGAGCCCAAACCTCGCATCACATGGATGAAGAAAGGGAAGAAGGTCAGCTCCCAGCGCTTCGAGGTAATGCAGCGGTCAGGACCGTGCTCTGCAGCCGGCCGGGCTTGGCCACACGGTGACAAGCGTTACGGTCTAGGGTGTCTTCAGTCACTGCGTGGGAGGGCAAGGGAAAGGGTTTCCTTCCTTCAGCAGCTCCAGCCTTGCAGCCAACACGGCCCTGGGTAAGCCCGTTTTTTGGCCAGATGCACCGAGTTCCTGCCTTGGGTGGGAGCGCAGTTCAGCCCTGGGCGCCCCGGAGCCGGAGCACGTGGGGCGTAACGACTGGCCCCGGTGCAGTGGGCGGAGGTCTGCTCTGCTCCTGCCCCAGCTGAGCCTGGTGCCCTGCCACGGGATGCCCCCGCTAGCCCGGGCTCTCAGGAGCTAGCAGTCGGATGGAGGTGGCGTGCGGGGAAAATCGGGTTTCCCTGGAGAGCTCAACTCGGTGAGGGAGGCAAGCAGGGTTGGCAGCTCTGAAATGCTTGGGAGAAGGGACCGTGGTTTGGGTGGGGGGCGGTTACGACGTGCCCCGTTTGGTTAACGTTTGGCACGCGACGGGGGTTTGAGCGCCTGCCCCGGCTCCTGCCGGGGACAACCGCCCTGCGCCTCCGTCCCCGGGAACCTGACCCTTTTTATCCCAACCCCTTTCCTCTTTTGACGCTTTTGTTCTTCTTGCTGGATCTGGGGTGACTTCCCGGACCAGGGACCATTGATTTAATCCCCGATTTTAATCATGATTTAAATCAGCCAGCAGGAAACGGTGATTTAAATAATCAATGTCGATCTTGTTTTGCATTCCTAACCGGAGGCTGATTTGCAGCTAAAGCCACATCTGCACCGAAGCTTACCGGGTCCAGCCTGGGAGCCCACACGCACATTGCGCTGTCCAGGACAGGCTGTCTCCTAAGCCAGAAGCAAGGCAGGCACATCTGGATGGCACTGTGACCAGGCCAGCCAGCACTGGGACGTGCTAATTAGCCATGTCACACAATCCGTCTAATCAGCCTGCCCAAAGAGCGGCACAGATGGGACTGCCCTGCATCTTGTTTAGGGCAGAGCCTCTCGAGCACTTCGAGCCGGAGGGCAGCGCTGTCGGGCACAGCCTGCTTCCCGCACAGATGTGTCCCGACTCTGGCCTTTACGCTAAACATGTCGCTGCTTTTGCTAACGAGGAGGGACAGGCTAGCTCTGTGCGCCTGTTGCTCTAAGGAGCTGCATAGGGCAATAGACACTTATTCAGTCTTAATTTTTCATGTTGATTAGATGAGAATATGGTGGATAAAGCATTTTTTTGCTGCATGATTGATCGTTAATTTCTTTTTTTCCTTGTGATTTGTGTCAAGTTGGGAATTAAAATGTAATTAAAATGCACAAAAACATTTAAAAATAATAGCTAAATAAAACCACCTTATGTGCCACATACCTAAGAAAAGATGTTTATCAAAACACGTTTTGCATTGAAAATCGATTTATTAAACGGAGGAAATACTGTCCGTAGTTAGCAAATCGAAGGGATGGTTCCTGTTTCCCACGTCGCGCCGGGTTTTGGAGCTGGTACAACTCATCCTCTCGCACCTAGCTTTTATTCCTGGCCCGGATGAGAAGCTTTCGTGTTGTTTGTCATTGCCAAGAACATGAAACTCATTGCCACTTTCTTAACTATTCATTAACTAATACTCGACCTGAATTAACTGTGAATGGACTCCAATGAGGGGCATGTACTCGGGAGAGCGGCCGCTGCAGTCAAAAGCTGATGCAGACTGGAGCGAGCTCCGGTCTCGCTCGTGACTGCCACCCCTGCAGCGGGTCAACCTTGCTTAAAACTTTGACACCAAAGAATATATGCCTTAACCTTTTAATTACATGATTTCTGTAGATTAAAGTTAGACCTTAGTATAGGTTGTTATCATTTCAAATTTAAATTTTAAAAGGGTTTATTTTTAAAAAGAAAAAATATTTCGTTCAGATTCATAGTCGGCAGGGATCTCAACAGATCATCGAGTCCGACCCCCTGCCCCGGGCAGGAAAGCGGTGGGGTCGCGCGACCCCAGCCAGATGCCTAGCCAGATGACCCTGATTTTTTTTATTTTTTTTTTTTAAAAGAACATTTTAAATCAATTTTTATTCCCTTTTCCCCACCTCATCTGCTACTCTCTGGCACCTGAATTAGCTTTTCTGGGTTGTTCACTTTGGACATGAGAGATTTCTTGTGACGCTATTTATCTTTCAGACTTGCCCTTTTGTCTTTCCTATTGGCCCCCCCTTCTGCCTCCGGGGGTTTCCGCGAGGGCGGGTGGCAGTCGTTCCCCCTCCCCGGTGGGGTCCCTTCCTCCCCGGGTGTGCCTCGCGCAACACGGCATGCAGCGCCGCGCGCAGGAGTGAGGGGAGGTCGCTCACTGCCCGGACTTGAATGGGCTTTTTGAGACCCCCAAATAACGGAGCTGCTTTCCCGCGTCTCCAACGAGGCCACGCAGCGCGAGGAGACGAGGGCCGTGCTCGGTGCCCAGTCCTGCTGCCCGCCTTGCCGTAGTAGTTCCAGCTCTTGCTTTGCTCGGACATCGAGCGGGATGCGGTGGGTATTGACTCTGGCCGTTCACATGTCTGCCATGAAGCTCCCTTACAGCGTGCCAGTGGTGAACTAGCAAGGTCCCCTTTCCTCCACGGGCAAGAGTTAGAGCGATTTGCTGCGGGACTTGGTGTATGACGCTGGGGAGGCGCTGCGCTGCGCGGCGCGGCGCTGCGCTGGTGTCATTGTTGGTAGCGCAGCCGTTCTGGAGGACCCGGTGCTGAAAGGTGCTAAGCACCCTCGGCTTCTGTTCTCGTTAGCAGCAGCAGACAGCGCTCTTAATTAGTTAATGGCTCCGTTGTAATCCACAGGCGCTTAGAGCCCTGCTCTTAAATTTGATCAAGGTGAAAGTTGGCACTAAATTGCCATCAGTGCGATTAGTAAAGCCATTAGAGCAAATATGGCTTAAGTCAGAAGATCCACATCTTTATTAGCAGGCTGATACTTCATCAAGGTTTATTGATTCATAAAGAACATCATTGGGTCTCCATTTGTTCTGGGGCTCTTCAGAGGGCAAATCCGTTCCTACGTCTGGTTTTCCTTGTTTCTCTGCACGTGAAACACCTGTTCTGTTCTGGCAGGTGGGGTTTCGCCGCCCGGACCCTTCGGGTGGGTTTGACTTTCCGTCTCCGTTACAGCGAGTGTCAATGAAGAACTGTTTTCTTTTCCACACCAAGGTTATCGAATTTGATGATGGATCGGGATCGGTTCTCCGGATTCAGCCGCTGCGTGTTCACCGAGATGAAGCCATCTACGAGTGCACGGCGACCAACAGTGTTGGGGAGATCAACACGAGTGCCAAATTAACAGTGTTGGAAGGTAGGTGGAATCGGTCTCCTGTCTGCAGAGTATGCCAGCACCCAGGGTCCCGGATCAGCCCTGCAAGGCCGCGCTGCCTCGGTACCCTTCGCCACCATTTCTTTCGGTGACAAAAGTCGTTCTCCCTCCGGCGGTTTGCGAGGAGGAAGGAAGGCGCTTTAGACTCTGAGCCTCACTTTTAAATGCATGTTCTGCCTCATGTGATCAAGGTGTCACGCTAACAGCTTCAAGAGTCCAGCTAAAGAGACACCTGGGTGCCCCCTTCCTTATCTTTCTCTGATTTTATGCAGTGCACATTTCCTGGGTTATCTAGAAACTGTATCTGACAGATCAAGGAGCCTTAATCTATGTTTCTTTCTCTGCTGGATTAAATTGCCACAGTTCACACATGGGTTTGCAGGTCACACTCCAGCTTTTGCAGTCGGTATTGGAATTCAGCTGCTTTGACTTTCATTGTCGTCACAACTTCCCAGCCTCTTTCTCCTGCTTTAGGAGGACTTTGCTGGCTAGTGAAGAGCAGCATTGGTGTTTAATCCCTGCCTGCTGTATAACGTGGCAGTATCCAGGTGCCGTGCTCTTCAGCTTTTAAAAAGTTTTTACATGTATGCCACGTAAGGACTGTGTCTTAAACATGGTCCGCTGCTGCCCACTTAATTATTGATTATGACAATCTAATAATTCATCGCCCACTTTTGTCAAAGTTAGCTGTATATGTGAGTGTGTAAATATATTAGTGGTTGCTTATGTACAGTCTCCAAGTGCTCGGAGGAGCTCAGAGGCAGGGCACTCACCGACGGGAATTTTCTTTGCATTTGTCTGTGATAAAAAAGGAAAATCTGTTTTCAAACAAAGGCTTAAGCAGATTGCTTGGTTTGTGTAAACTGGGGGCTCAAGTACTGAATAACAAAAACCCGGAGCGAGGAGGGGACGGCGGCAGTGAAAGCTAGATCGCAAAATTCATCCGGAGCGCTTGCCTTGTACCTCGTCAGCAGGCTCGGCGGGAGAGGAAGGGGTGCCCAGTGGCGGGAGCAGCAGCCGGGTACGGGGAGACGGGCAGAACCTGTGCGAGCCGGGTGGTCTCCCGGCCGCGGTGCCCCCCCACTTTGTAATGTGGGGGTGGTAGCACCTCCCTGTCTTTCAAGAGTGAGAGGGAAAATCCCCAAACAATGATGCTGGCGCCCTGGAACGCCCACGGCCGGCTCCCTCCTCGGTGGGACAGGTGTGCTTTTCCTGGGGAAGGAGCTGGCAGGAGGGGCATCTGGCCTTTTCAGCACAGCGAGGTGGAAAATAGTTCATAGTAAATACGCTGCTGCCTTCTCCTCCACATGAGCCCGGGATGCATAGAGCCCGGGAGTCTTTTCCCCACCCTTTGGGAGATCTGCATTTAAACTGCACAACTGGGTTTTTGCTGCTACCACTTCGTAGGGGTTGTGACTAGGGAGTGGAAGACTTGGGCAGAGCGCTCCAGCTGTGTTTGTCTGCAGTTGCCTTCAGAGAGAGACGCTCGTGGAGCTAGTGATACGGTTATTGTTGGAGGCTGCGATCCCGTTCAGCACGCCGGGCGCTGCAGCGTCCTGCCCACGGAGCTCGCGGTGCAGGGTCAGGAGGAGACGAAGCTAGTGAAATGCCAAATGAATGGGGAGTGATGGGCAAAGGGTAACGCCCGTGAGCAGAGACGGGCGGTTGGCCGTGTTCATCTATAGAAGGCAGAAGGCAGTGTAGATTTGCACCTCATAGACTAAATAAAACAGAGAGAGAGAGATTGTCTGTCTGTCTGTGTCTGTCTGTCTGTCTATGTATCGTGTGTGTGTTTGGAGGTGTGTGTGTGTATAGGTATATACGCCTATATGTATACATATATGTGTATACACATGCACACATGCATGGCCTGTATATACATTATATATGTATATATATATAATGTATATTATATATATACATTATATATATAATGTATATACAGGCCATGTATATATATTATATATATAATTTTACTCCTATATAAGTACAAGTTGCTAGGCATATATATAAAATATAGGTTTTGGGTAATAAGTAAAAGTTGCAAGGCCTACACACACACACATGTTTGTGTATGTGTGTGGGGGGGTGTGCGTGTATGTATAGATCTATAGGCCCAGCAACTTTTACTTATTACTCAAGACCCACAGACCTGGCAGCCTGACGCTGTGTTGTCTCTGGCGTTGGCACCATCCTGGCAGGCGTTTCTGGCTCCGTCCCGTTCCCACGTGCCACCGGAGCTGCCAGCGACTTGACGACACCGCACGGTTCGTAAAGGACCTGGGCTCCGTTGACAAGTTTGCAGCGAACGCCATGTGCGCTACCCGGGGTCACATCTCTGTGCGCCGGCACCCCGAGGATGGACTGCAAGAGCACAACCCCTGAGGAGGGCACTGCTGCTGTCCCCGTTGCGCTCCCCCACTTTGTCTACACATGCAGCTCTTGCAGATGAATAGCACCGTTATGGGCACGCGTATGGCCCCCCAGTATGCTAATGCATTTATGATGGACCTTGAAGTCCGTTTGCTCCGCAGCATCCCTCTCGTCCCCCGATATACCTAAGGTACAGTCCCACCTTGGACACCTTTGGCACATTGTGGATGACTTTAGGTCCCACAAAACCAGGCTTTTCCTTCTTGAGCTGCTATGAGGGGCCATTCATACTGAACTCTGTCACACAGCTCATGTGGCTGTCTGCAGCCTGGGCATGCACCGCGTCTTCTCCTCCGTTGCACGTGAGAATCGCGGAGCCCGTAGGAGGCTCTTCTACAAAACACAAATAATGACTGTTTGCTCTTAGCTGAGAGAAGCAGGGAAATTGCATCCCGGAAGGCAAATGTGCAGCAAGTTCTGCGAGGAGGACGGTTTGGCATGGAGCGGCTCTCCTGGCCCTGTCTGCACGCATGCATGCACGTGTGTGGGCACTTGTGTGCTCGCCAGCAAAGTTAGGAGCTTGCCAGGCCTGGCGGAGGAGGCCGGAGGCCTGCCCTTTGCATTGCCTGGGCCCAGGGGAGCAGGCAGGCTCTGTTCGTTGACAGCCAGTGCACAGCTCGTGGTGCCTGGGGCAAAGACTGACAGCTCTCCCCGCCCCCGAGACTTCTCTACGTCCCCATTTTCCAGCCGTGTCCTTGCCCTTCTGCCTTCGGTGCCCCTCCGTTTTAGACGCCTTCCCCCACCGCGCTGAGCGTGCGTTGCAGGAGCTGTGTCTGCCTGCGGGAGCCGACCTTTCCACGGGACCCGCTCCTCTCTGCTCGGGGGGCGTCGAGATGGATGCCGTGGGCCGAGACCGCATTGCCCAGCCGCCCCGAGAGCGCTGCAAGGCCCAGACTCTTCCTCTGCTTCCTCTGCCACTTCTTCCCCAACCAGAGCTCCACCAAGCTGCTAGGAAGCGGCTTGTTTTCATGAAACCCTGTTTTTTCAGGGCTATCAGTGGGGTTTAGTGTTTCTGCCTGATGGCAGGGGTTAAAGTAACTTATAATTGCTGTCAGGTGGAAGTGCTTAGTGGTGCAGGCCTACCGCCTTCCCTTTCAAGGACTTGACTAATGCAAAGATCCCTGGTGCAAGCAGAGCTCTGTCTATCATAGACGCTCTCATGGTCACATGCTGCTAAATACACAGCACTTATTGATTTTACATTAAAATCCTTTGTAACAATAACTTTCAGTGCTTCTTTACAAT
Organism: Alligator sinensis; assembly: GCF_000455745.1. Lineage (NCBI taxonomy): Eukaryota > Metazoa > Chordata > Crocodylia > Alligatoridae > Alligator > Alligator sinensis. The sequence goes on along the minus strand of NW_005841845.1, from coordinate 5,371,691 downwards.
CTGATCTTTCGAACCCGAGCCTTAGCGTGGAAGCCAGAAGTTCACAAATGCGCCGTCAGGGTTTTAGCTGGCTGCTATGATGTCCGTGTAGCAGATTAATCTGGAGCTTTGTTTGATTTAGGTTTCTGCTGCGTGTTGTGGCTCAGTGGCACGTTGCTCCTGATTGCTAACTTACTCCGCTCTGCCAGAGCCTCGTCTCTGCCCGTCGGAACCAGGACTCTCTCGGGAGGCGCATTCGGCAGCCGATTGCTTCCTGCCGCATCCTTCGTTCCCTCCTTCCATATCTCTGCTTTTCTCCTCCGAACGCACAAGTCCTGTTTGTGAGCAGAGCTGCATGCATTTCGTGTAATTGAAAATTATTTCTCCTGTTGATAGGGGAAGAGGTAGACATGTGGACACCTCTCTGTCTCTTTTCTCCTGGGCAGCCGATAAGCTGAATTATGTATGAGTCATATTGAACATTTCTGTCTTTTTCAATTATGACCCGAAGCAGCGCAGAAGTACTCTCTCGCCGGCCTGGCAGAAGGGTGAGAGCAGAGCGAGCGGGGCGGGTTGCAATCAATACGCTGACACGCGTTCCCAGGAAGGCTTCGGGGACCGTCGGTGGGCGCGCTGCGTCACAAATTAATAAATATATTATTGGGTTGTAATGCTCAGCATTACATCGAGCATTACAGGCCTTCCTCAGCAGGTGATTATGTGAAATGTAAGTAGGGAGGATGTGCCTGTGGGAAGAGTTTGGCAGCCTTTCCCGGGCAGAAGCAAACCGTGTGCTGGAGTCTCCGCGCAAACGCTCTCCAGCAAAGCCCTCGCGTGCACAGCGGCGTGGCGCGGAGGTCATCGCGTCCTCCTTCCGTCTCGCGTACCCGGCAGCCTGCATCCTGGCAGCAGTCGCTTACCGATTGCATCCCACAGTGGTAGGGGAAAGTAAAGCAGGGTCCTTCATCAGCTAGCCATTGGTCCCAACGGGGACGTGAGGAGCTACCATCTGTCTGCCCTTTCTCCCAAGAATTTGGGACCAGGACAGTCCATTGCAATTTGGATTCACGGCCTTGATTAGGGTGGCAAGCCCTCGCCAGCCCCTGATCGTGCTGCAGCGCGGGGCGTGCTGCGCCGTATCAGGACGGCGCTGGATGCGTGTGCTTGGGGCTCGTCTTTGTGGGAAGTGGAAATGGAAGCCACGATCCGTTTCCAGCATGTGTTCACGTGCGTCTCTCGTGCTCTTCATCCCAGACTAATCATCGAGCCTGTTCTGAACCGATGGACCTCCTTGCGCACCGCGTGGCAGGGCGCTGCTACGCTGCCGCCACCCGAAAGCGGGTCCTGCTAAAGAGGAGAAGCAAGACGGTTGTGGAGGGACTCCTCACTCCATTGCATTTAGTGCCCAGCTAACCCAGCGGGATCATTTTGCTTGATGGGATTTTGCTGCCAGGCATCCAGGAAGCTGTGGCTGTAACGGAGCCCTTGCTCCTCGCTCCTCGCAGCACCGCGGGGCCGGCGGCGTTAGGGTGGGAAGCACCTCCGTCTCCCTGCGCCTCGCTGATTAGCGAACCATGCCATGAGTTTAATTTCTCTCGCCATCTGCCAGCTCCAGCCCAGTTCCTGGAGTTACCCTGTTTGAAGCTCTATAAATGATAAACATTTGACTGTTACAAATGATTTCTGCAGAGAGCTGGATCTCCAAAGGCCTGAAACAATATGTCCTTGTTGTAAACACTCATCTAACAGTGGTTTTGCCATTGCAATGGTAAACAAAAGTTAGCTGTGTTTAATCCTTATTTATGCTCGGGTAGTTACAAAAGGATCAGTAGGAACGTTGTAGTTTGGCTCCTGCTTGTCTCGTTTGCCTTTCCATTTTCTTGCCAAGAAAAATGTCTCAGTAACTGTTATGAAATCAGAGTAATTAGGGGAGAGAAGTTGGTTCCATTTAAAAACATCTCTCGCTGTATACGTGGCTGAATATAGCAGCCCTGATGTGCGTGCTGTAACTCATTTTAAATGCAAGGAAAGTGCTTTGCTTTGATAGAAGTTCGAATTAGAAATGCTTTGCTCGTCTACCTGGCCAATGCAGCATTGTCGCCTCCTGGATGAGATCCAGGCTCGTTACCTGGCCTAGCTGTATTTGGCCCCCTCTCGTGGGAGACCACGCCGTGGTCTCGTAGACTCTGCTCTTGTTCCTCACATCGTGTTGCACTCGAGATTGACGTGGTCCTTTGACTCGTTATGAGATGCTGGGTTAAGGGCCCTCTAATCACTGCACCGCTGAGTCTCGCGGCGCGGTGAGCTGCTCAACTCCATCGCTTGGGGAAGCACGCGAAGATGACCGTGATGGGGTTAGAAACGGAGCCCCCCGGAAGCCTGGTCCTGCTGCGCAGGTGACAGTGAACCGCACGTTTGTAATAAAAAGGCAAATTGAGATAATTGGCAGCGGAGGGTCCAGTTCTGAGCCCGGGAGGCTTAGTTCAGTGCTCAGACTTGAGGCTTGTGCTGGCGAGGCGCATGCTTCGCTCCTAAGCAGACAGCCTTGTGCTGCTCAACAGCCGACTGCCTCGCGGCGCTCTGGCAGGTGGAGATAGGAGCTGCGCTGACGGCTGAGTTTCCCTGGCTGCTCATCTGCTAAAATGTCGTCTGCAAGGAGGGGTCTCGAAGACGGGGGAGCGCCGGTGTCGTGATGTTGTGATCGCTGCGAATCGCACGAGCGCGGGAGGGCACTGAGACCTGGCTCTCAGTCGGCAGGGCCAATGCGCGCTTCGCGTTTAAGTCATTTTGTATTGCATGGGTAAAAGGAGTGTGCTGTATCCCGTGTGCCGCGGGACAGCCGGCCACTCCAGGCTCTCCGGGAGGACCGCGTTTCGGCGATCCAGGTCTGGTATCTGCAAATCACAGCTATCTCAGTTTGGCACCTGGACTCTGAGCTCCCCATCCCTCCGTCAGATTAAACGAGAAGTATGGCGTTACTTTAATAGTGTTTTTTAATGATGATGGTTTTCCTGGCTGCAAACAAGAGACAATCTAGCAGTAATTTTCTCAGCTGAAGAAAGTTTAGTGTTGTCAATCTCCCCTCCAAACACGAGAGTCAGCAGATCTGTAGCATTATGAGACCCAAACACCATCACTTCCCTCCCCTGCTCTCTGTTTAAATGATTAACTAATGGCACATGACTGTATAATGGATCTGCAATGGCCGGTTCCATCAGAAGACTGCCACGTACTGAGGTTATCAGCCGGGTTCATTCCACTAAGTTTATGAGGCAAGAAACACAGTCTTCGAAAAGTATGAAATGCAATCTCACATAATTAATACCTGGTGAAGCCTTGGGGAATTTTGCCTTGCTATGCAGATCGTGAGGCTGAGAAGACGTCGACCTCTTTACTTTTAAGAACTCTTCTTTTCGGTCCTGAGCGTCTGCTCCCCGGCCAGCGCTCTCCTCGCTTGCCCCAGCAGTGGGATCAACCACGGGGCAGATAGGTTTGCACGTGCAGCTACCTGCGGAAAAGTGACTGTTCGAGTTCGCTCTCTTGCTTTCAGCAATTCCCTTGTGTGAATCCTGAGCCCTATAAGCACTGACTTCAATGACAAAAAACCACTTTCAGCTTCTTTTTCTCCTTTTTTGAACTTCTGTTATCTCTGCAGAGCCAATACAACCCTCTTCTTTGTGACCTGGATTATATTCTGCCTTCAGCCCAATTGCTTGCTAAATCCCGTACAGTTACAGCTGGGAGCGTGCGAATCGCCATCCCCAGTCGGACGTGAATCGCACAAGGGATCTTTGGTGGTGCGACTGCGCCGCCTTGCCATCTACATAAATGACAATACTTTTCAGTCTTCCTAAACTCTCGGTGTCAGATTCATCTTGTGCTGAATTCCAAGGGCAAATTCCATATTATGCAGGGATAAAAATTAAATCCTTTTATTAGTTTTACATATTCTGCCTTCCAGTTTCAGGGGATATCCCCTCGTTCCTGTGCTACAGGAAAGACGAATGAGATGGTTAAAGGCACCTTCTTTGTACTATTCATTATTTTTACATACTTTTATCACGCATCCATCCTCTCTCAGGTTAAATAGCTCTGTCTGCTCAGTATCTCTCTTCCTATGGTAGCTTTTCCTTTGACTCTTGCCATTCTCATTGGCAACTTTGATCTTCCCCTATTTATGCAAAATCCTCTTTTGGGATATTGCAACCAAGACTGAATGCATTATCCCAGGTAAGTCGCACTGTGTATTTATATAGCAGCAGCGTGCTATTTTCAGGTTTTCTCCTTCTCATTATGCATGGTAACATCCTTTCCTTTTTTCAACTTCTGTTGCTGCTGCACAGAGGTCTTCACTGAACTGTCTGCCTTCCTGCCGGAGCTATTTTCCTGGGGGGTTACAGTTAATTTAGAGCTCGGTAAGTTGCATCAGTCGTTCAGATGATTCCTCCCAGTGCACGTTACCTCGCACTTGTCAGCGTGGAATTTCGTCTGCCGTCGTGTCACGCGTTCAGCTAGCTTTGTCACCCCTTTGAAGTTCCTCACGCTCTTCTCTAGCCTTGACACTAAGCCAAATAATTTCGTGTCATTTGTGAATGTTGCTTTCTCACTACTTGCCCTTTTTTCCATATCGTTAATAAAGATGCTAAACAGCCCTGAGCCTCGGGCAGAACCTTCTGGCAACTGCCGTTAATGTTTTTGTGGCTGTGAAAGTTATCCCTTTGCTCGCTTCACATCTTTCCTCCGGTTCCTGAGCCGTGACAGTCGCTCGCTTCTGCCCCGTGATGATTGAAATCTCGTTAGAGGTGGGAGGGGGCCGGCGCCAGCCCCGTCTCCTGCGGCCCCAGTCGAGGAAGGCTCCCGGCGGGTGAGGCGCAGTGTCTCTTACCAGAAACCAGGACAGTTGGATCCCGGCGCATCACGATTTCTTCTGTGGCATCGATGCCGATTCATCTCTAGGACGCAGACCTGGGCCTTGGGCACGGCTGAGTCCGGCCCCTGCTGCTGCGGGAACAATCGGCCTTGATCTCGTTCATTAAAGTCTCCAGCGCCACCTTGGAGCTCGTGAGGCTGCTTCCCCCACTCCACCGCTCTGGCGGGAAGGCTTTCCTACCTTGGAAGTAGTCTCCTGCCGTATGCCCTCCCGTTGTTCGCAGCCAGGGTATAGGACCGCGGGGCTGGAAGCACTCGCAGAAGGATGTCGGGTCCAGCCCGCCCGGCTGACCCATCCCAGCCGTCCCCTCGTCCCTTCTGGTGCAGGGATAGTCATTCAGCCTCAAAAGCTCTTCTCCCTCTCCCGTATGTGTGGAAATATTGCATTACCCCTTCCTTGGCCATCATTTTGCTCTCCTAAGTAAGGACACTTCTCGTCTCTCTGGATCATCCTGGCTGCCTTTCTCTGCTTGCATTTAGTTTGGGTTTGCTTGGAAGGCGGGTTTCGTGTGTTGTTCCAGACGAGGTCTCGGTAGCACCTTGCACAATGGCGCGAGTGGCTCCCTATCTCTGCTCCTCGTGTCTCCCAGGATCACGTTAGAGGCTCGTGGTCATTCTGTGGCTGTCAGATACATTCGGCCCGCACCCTCCTCCGTCGCTTCCAGCCGACGAGTCCCTAGCTGACAGCAGAAATGCTTACGGTTCCTCAAGTGCCTAAACTAGCCGAACCTTGCACGCGGCTCAGTTTCTCCCTGTTTCTATTAGCCTAGTCCTCCGTCGGTCGGCTCGCCCGCGCGGTACCTCGACTGCACCTCCCAGCGTCGTCGTTTTGGGAGCACGCTCTGCCTCTTCGTGCCCAGGTCCTTCGTTCAAATGTCTTGCAACACGGTGCGTCTTGTGACTGACCTTTGAGGAGCTCCTGGAGGAAGGGAGCCAAGGGGCAAAGTGGTGGGAGCATCGTGGCGCCGTTAGCAGGTGCCAGCGTGCGGCCGGGGCCCAGCTTGGCGCTCGGGTCGTCCCCACCGGGAAAGAAACGCTGCTGCTCGCGCCCTTGTTCTGGAAGTCATCCCGAGAAACGGGCATTGCCGCCTGCCCGGCCGACTCGCAGTCACCCGTTTAACAGCTGAATGGAGATTTAAAAAAAAAAAAAAATGTAATTCTACTTAAAAGTAGCCATCTAATTAATTCCTAACTTTGGGAGACCTGAGTAATTGCATCCGTAACCCCTATTCAAATGAAAACGCAGCGTAATCCCATCAGATTTAAAGCCTACCGGTGCCCATCAGAAGCCGAAGAATAATAACTTGTTATTTCTCGTCGTGTGTTTCAAACTCAAAGACCTTTATTACTGCCTGGCTCTCTTTCAAGACGTCCCGTTCTGAGAGCGTCTGCGGAGAAGCGTAGCAACCTCTTATTGACCGATGCGCTTTCTGTAGCTCATACGTCAGTCCTGCTGCTATCTCCTGCTGGCTGATAAAGTGAGTAGTTATTATATGTTTGTAGAGCTTTTGAAGTCTGCCAGGCTGTGGAATAGTCTCCCAAGTCAGAAGCTCATCACTCAGATCATCGGGAACTAATTGGGACAAAACCCTTGAAAATGCCCCAGGTTTCATGTCTGTGTTATCCCTGGGGAAGAAGGGACGAGGCACGGAGAAGGTGAACTTGAAGGTCTTTCCCACTGACCAAGTTCCCTTGCACTTCAGCCCGGAGTACCGTCCATCTTCTTGTGCTTAATGTTAAAGAGGCATTTGTCACGCACTAGTTGGCTGTGGGGTGGTTTACATGAGCACGTGTACAGAAATGCAGACATTTAGTGCGGCAACGATTTTTAGCCACCCGGTACGGTGACGTGTGGGCAGCCCCGTGCCCCGTGAATGGAAGTGAGCGTAAGGTTTTCCCTGGGACCCGAGTGCAGAGAAAACCACGCGTGGCAGACCAAACCACGGTGCCGGCAGCTACAAAAGCACCAGTAAACTCTGCTTATGTCCACTTCTTCATCCTGCCCTCTCGGGTCTGAGCCCCATCTTCTCTCCTCTCCCGGGAAGTTCACGTCCACCGACGAACCGTTTCCAGAGTGCCAGGTGGAGGCTCACCGTGCCAAGGACTCGGGGAGCTGTAGCGACTGCAACTGTTCAAAAGCCAGAGCTCTGCGTCTCTCCTTCCTGTGGTCTCTACCGGATGCGTGGAGAAGACCGTGTCCACCAGCCCTCTGTTTTCACCGTCTCCCTTCAAGGAAGGGTAGGATGTGACCGTTCTTGCTGGCCGGTCACGTCTCAGGCTCAGCTTAGCACATTGGCCGTACAGAATAAATGGAGCTTGCACGAAAGACTTGCCCGTAGCGACTGTTGTAGCACCTCGTTTCAGTGCATCGAGCGCGGTTGCTAGCCTGAGCGCCCGGTCTTGTTGTTTCTGTCCCTTTTGTCTTTGTTTTGAATGCTGTCAGGACTAGGAAGATCCTTACAGAAACGCAGTATCCAGACGCTGAGCAGGCACAGTCGTTGAGCCCACGCCGAGGAAGCTGGTGCCAGTCCAGAGAGCTATGGATAAATAGCGGCACACCAAGGAATTGTGGCCCAGCTGTTGTGTTTGCATTGCTGTAGGTGTGCTCACATCCGTTATTTGTGCTCTGGTAGTGCCCAAAATGTGCAAGGCACAAAAATGTTTTAAAATACCTGCACTCTGCAGGCTCTTTTAGAAACCCCACCTGAATGTTAATCAATACATTAATCTTATATTACTAAGACAGCTTCCTCCCTGTCGTGTTTGCAAACTGCTGATTATTCTCTAGGAAATTTCAAAGCTTGGATAATAGAGCAGTTGATTTGTATTGGCACCTCTCACCTGCTCGGTTTCTTCCTGCCTGGAGCTCCAGAATAGCTATTTAAAACTCCTTTGTCACGAGGAAAACCAGTGAGCATGAGGTATTATAAGAACCCTCTTTTCAAGATCTTCTAGCTCCTTGATGAGCCAGGTGGAATGATGCCATGGGAAAACACTGCAGCGCATTCATCTGTCATGCTAATCCTTGGCTCTGTTGCTTCAATCCCTTTATCACATGGGTCCAGCTTGGATGAAATCTCTCTCCAAGTTCTTGGTTTCCGAGTTCAGTGGAGAAATCCAAACGCCGCTTTCGAGCGGTGACCTCGTCGCGTCGCAGTCCTGCGAGCGCCCCGCATTGTGGAGCGGGGCCGGGGGCCGTCTCCCGGGCTCTCGGCTGGGTATGCAGCGTGGCTTAAGTGACAAAAGCTGCGCTAAGCCTTTCGCACGGTGAAGCTGGTGTAATGATCTTGCAGCCACTTCTGCGGCCAGTGGGGTTGTGCAGGATGCATTGCCCCTGTTGCATACTTCTTCCAGGCCCTGCTTTTTGCTTTGCTGTGCCCCTTCCTTTCAGACCAGGCAGAGTCGGTGTTAACCTGTCTCCTGCCCTTTGGTTTCACTGGTACCTTTATCACTCCCAACAGAGGAGATTCCTTGGAGAGGGAAGATGGTTGGCCTGTCTGCTGGCCGTATTAAGCACCGTGTTACGGGAAAGGGGATGTGCTAGGGCCATGCGTGGGCCAGGAGCGTGGAATAACCAGTGTCAAGAACAAAGGCAGAGGAAACCTGCCAGGAAAAGATAGTGAATCCATGAAAGCTGGAGAAAAAACATGTACCATGTCTCCCACACTGTGTGATTCACACCTTGTCATGAACTGGGAATGCAGAGCACGCCAGGCTGCGCCGGGACCACCTCCGTCATGCGGGAGATGCCTCCCAGATGGAGCGCCAGGCTCGCTGCTGGAAACGGTCCAAGCAAGGCAGAGGGATGATACCGTCTCTCCCAGGAGCGCAGAAAGAGTCTGTCTGTGATCCCAGCTCTCTGGCAAGTCTCGCAGCTCGTGAGAAGTTCTCACGTTGGCAACCAGCTGCTCCCCCTTGGACGGCGAGCAAGTGCAGGAGGATCCCTCGGTGACGTGGAGCCGCGGTCTCGGAGGCAGTGGCCTGGTCCTCGCTCTCCCGGGGCTCGGCGGATGCAGCCCAGCACGAGGCAGAATCTGCTGCGGGCACATTTCCAATCGCTGGCCCGAGGGGGCAGGTTCAAGCTCATCCAGTGCTAATGAGGAAATAGCCACTTTGCTTGCATGGGCAAAGGCTGCGGGGAGGATCCCAAGCGGATGCATCTGCAACCTGCTCTTCCCAGCAAGGTGACTTGGGGTCCTGAATTTGATGTGGCAAAGCCGTGTAACACTGGTGCCACAGGGGGTCCAGCCCTGACTTGCAGCAGCAGTGTTGTCCCATGGGAAAATGAAGATAGCTGTCTTTGCCGGCAGGGCAGAGAGCGTTCACCTGATCGGCACGGAGCACGCTTGCTGCCGTCGCTGCCTCTGTCCTTCACGTGCTCGTTGTGCCGACGAAGACGTTGCTGATCAGATGACTCGCATCAAGGCTCACGTTCGGTAAAAGTGAACAAGTTCCCCTTTCCTTTACGCTGCAGCTCTCTGGAGGAAGAGAAAGGAGAAGGACGCAGAAGGATTCGTGTTTTTACTAATTAGCCATTAAAAGTGATGGAAGTGTTAAAAAAAAAAACTAGCTGTTGCCCCAGGCATGAATTTACTAACTTTAGTTTGTTGTTCAGTTCGGTTCATTGATCTTGTCACAATTGATGTTTCATTAAGTTGTGACTGCTGTAGAAATTACAATGCACAGATGTATCTGAACTGCACATCTGGGTGCTCCCAAAGTGTTAATTATTAAAGGAAACTGCTCGGTATCCGGCCATCCTCTGTGCGCCAAGTGCCAGCTGACAGCTCCTATTAGAGGGTATGTCCCCACGGCAGGTTGGTGCCCGAGCAAGCTCTCGTAATGGGGTCAGGACGGCCCGGAGGAGTGGGATGTGTTACCCTGGGGAGAGCCTGGCACTAATGAGGCCGCGCCGCTTCCAGTAGCCAAGGTCCCCTTCCCTCCGTGTGGCACCGCATTGCCGTGTAGACGTACCCATAGGGTTATGTGGCTAGGAGCGAAGGGGTCTTGCGCCCAGTTGCTTTTTCCCCCAGTTCAGGCGCTGGCTCCGGGTGTCACAGTGACTGTGTACCGGGGGACGTTAGCTGAGGGCCGCGGTTCTCACCCTCTTTGGACGGGAGGTGCCCCATCACTTTTGTGATTGAGCAGCACCCGACTGCTGTCGCTATTGCACTGCTTTCCTGCCTGCCGAGGGCGGGGGATCGGCCACGCTGGGACGAGCCCGAGCCTGCGCTTATCTGCGTGTCTGCTCGCACCGCGAGTCGCCCTTCAGAGGATCTGGCAGCGCCCCGGGTGCCGTGGCCTCCTGATCGAGGGTCGCTGGATTAGGGCTTGCAACTGCTCCTAGGCAGCTCCATCTGCATCTCTCCCCGCGTGACCGTTGTCCGTAAGGAGAGACCGGGTTATCTCCTCGCTCAGGCGTGCGAAGCGAGTCAGGGTCACGAGGGCTGCCTGAACTTTGGGCGCTCGGGTTTATGATTTAAGTCGGTGCTGCTGCTCGAGTTAATAGCTTCGTGATAAGGACTGGCATAGGGAGGGCAGCGCCTTTTATCTCGGCGGGGTCCGGAGCCACCTTTGGGCTGAAAAGCAGCAGCGCCGCTCACCGCCGCTAGTGTCAAGCAGTCGCTCGACCCACCCCCCTGCCTACTCCAGATTATTTTGGGGGCTAGTCTTCGCAGGATAATCCCACAGCCTTGATGAGACGTGAACCTGTCCCTGGCCGTGTTGGCTGACAAACATCACGTTATCTCCAGCGTGGTGGGGCTGAGCTGGCACGGCTGCAGTCGTGGTCGGCGGGGTTAGCTAGCACCGTGCCCCGTGTTTGCGGTCTAGCTTAGAGCAGGTTTCCAGGACAGGTGCCCTCTCTCCCCCGGCCCGCAGGCACTCAAAGCGGGGAGCACAACGTCACCTTTTCAGTGGGCGTCCCCGGTTTGTCCTTCAATGCCGTAGATCCAGAAACTCGGCTGGCAGATGGAGGGGCCGCGCTTTCGTCGTCTGACCTCCTGCGTGCCGAGTCTATGCCATTCTTTTCCCAGAAGCGGGATTAAAACGCATCTCTCTGAAAGATATGCAATGTCATCGTGAGGACTCCCAGCGACGGCGCGGTCACTGCTGCTCCTGCGAAGCTGCTGCAGTGTTTAATTACCCTCACAGCCAGGAACTTGCATCTTATTTCGAGGTTGAATTTGCCTAATTTCAACTTCCAACTATTGGATCCAGTTATCTTGCTGCTGTCTGAGAGAACGAAGAGCTGCCGCTCGGTAGCAACTCTCTTCCACACGTGACCAAGTCATCTTTTCAACTCTCTCCTCAGTAAGCCAAATTGATTTCACATTGTCTGGCTTGTGTCCTGGCCCCTGGATTGTTTTTGTGGCCCTCTCTTGAATTCTTCATAGTACTTGGATGCTCCTCTAGCGCTTCCCGCCAGAGTCTGGCACGATTCTGCTGTTGTGGTGTGCCGTGGACATGGGCAAGAGCATCCCCCCGCTTCGCCTGGATGGTCCCCTTGTCGTGCCAAGGATGGCGTGAGCTCAGCTTTGCACGAGGGCTCGCGCTGCTTTCCCTTCTCCCTCTCTTCGCTCCCACTGCCTGGTAACTGCCGGAGGAACGAAGTCATGACGCACGCTCCTCCAAGGAGTGCCTGCTTTTCAGGGGGATCTTGGTCCGTGTACGCGTGGGACCACATGATGTGGGCGTACTCGGAGCAGGGGACCAGGACAGCGTTCCTCTTGTCTCACTTTTGGCTGTATTCAACTGCAGTCCGTTGTGCTGCCACCCCTCGATGGCACGGTTCGGTTCCCTCTGTGACCGCAGCCCGTGCTCGTCCCTCACCGCCTCTCCCGTCTGCCAGGATCCTCGGGCAGGGGATCCCTCAGTTTCTCCTCGTCTCATGCTACACCAGCTATGGGGAGTGGTGCAGTGACCCGCGTTGAAACGGACCCAAGATGTTTGAATTCCCTCCCTCTAAGGACAGCTCGCTGGGTCGTTAGGGCTCACCTTGTCTAATGTCTTGCCTGCCCGGCAGAAGCACTCGTGGAAGCACGGACGGCAGCCAGGGCTGCATCCCATGGCTTGCGACGTTTCCTACGTGCTGAAAAAGAGTGGGGATCGCATGGGGCCGTGCCTCTTGGTGGCTGCCGGCAGCCCCTTTGAGGAGGGGAGCCTGCAGCCGCCGACAAGCGAAGGTCCAAGCTAGGTGCAAGCTAAACTTCCAGCCTCCCTGTGCTGAGCCGAGCGCCGGAGACGTCGGCAGTAACAGGGCTCCGAGCCAGCCGCAGGCACCTCTGCATCCTCCTTGCCATGGCTTCTAGGCAGGGCGCTGCGTGGATGGGCCGCCTCGCGTCCGTGGTCACCCAGCTGGACTTCTCCGTTGCCCTTGACGCAGCTGACCAGCAAGGGCCAAATTCTAGAACAGGAGGTTTGTGCCTTGTCCACTGAGATGGTCAACTCATTGGGTTAAGGACAGTTTCGTACGTGTCCACGCTACCCGTAGCCCAGCGGGACTGTCCTTCCTCTTGAGGCCTTCGACGCGGGGCACGCGTTAGCGTTAGCAACCTCCGGGCTTGGTTCTTGCTGTTTTTTGGTGCTGAAATCAGGCTGCAGACCAGGAAAGCACGCGGCTAATGCACAGCACAGCAGCCGTCGTCTTGGCACCTCAGCTGGAGCCAACCCATTGCCTCTGGTGCTCCGCTCTCTGCATGGCTGCCCATCACATTTCAGCATCCAAGCAAATGCACCTGGCCTAACCTGCCAGCCCCCGTGGGGCTGTTTGGAGCTACCTGAGATTTCTGTCCCTTGCTCTCTCCCAGTTCAGATCGATTTCCCATTGCTTCTTGGAGCGGCTCGTTCTGGACCGCACGGGAGACGCGCCTGTGACGTTACCCCCGGGTACAGTTGGAGCTGGTTCAAGAAGTAACTGAAGCTGAGCCCGTGTGCATCGTGCACGCTACCTCTTTCACCCATCCCTAATTAACCCTTTTCAGAAGCCCTCTTTGTGCATGCAGCCAGCTATTTAGTGACTAGAAAGTGGGGCATTAAAAAGAAAAGCAGTAAGTGTTTAACAAAACTGTCTGGAACATAAGTCACAAAACTTGACAGCTCATCTTCTCCAGCTTCCTAACAACGGTGTCACTAATACTCATCCAAGCATAGAAGTGAAAAGCCTTCTCTTATCACTTAACCTTTTCTTTTATGGTGCATGCTTAAAAAAAAATGGCAAGCAGCCGCGTACGTTAGCTCAGCGCTGCTATTCTGAGGCTGACAAGTGTTGTTTTTCTGGAGGTGAAGAATGAATCTGCACAACGTGCGCATCACCTAGCAATTAGTCGTCTCGTGCACGTTTCAGTGTAGCCAGACGTGACGTGCCAGATCTGTGGGAACCGGACCTCTGTGCCAAATGATGAAGGATGAACTTGTCCTCGTTGTCACGTTAATTGCTGATCTTCCAGCTATCGCGGAAGAGTAGGTAACCCGGCCCAGCCAAGGACCTGTCTCTTCCTGACCCGCCGGCAGGAGTTATCCCACGCTCTGTAGCTGCGCAGGCTGGAGGGTTTCCGTTGAGCAACTGGCCCATGTGACGCTTTCAGCATTTTAAAGGTTATTTTGACATTTATTGTAGTAGACCATTTTATCTTCAAGACACTGGTGACAGATGCGTCTGAAAAACCCTGATCTCTGGAGCTGAGGATGCGTGGTTAACTGCCGGCGTCCCTCCTGTTACGGCTGAACTAAACACAACAAAGTTTGGAGGTTTTAACCTGGGGGTTGGTTCTTAACCCGACGCGGGAAGGTGATGAAAGTAGCGGTAACGAGCACTGCTTCCAGAGCCAGCTGCTGCTGGCTTTCCACTGAGTACCATTTTAACGTGCAGGCCTGCAGACAATGTAGTGTTCATCCAAAATCAAGCACCAGCCTCTGTCTGGTTGACAGTTTTTCTCTTCAGTCCGCTGGTCGGCTGTCAGAGCTGACTTCCCCTGCGCTAACGGAGCAGCAGCGGTGTGCGAACCGCTGGCGGGTTGGATGGTTACAGAGCCACGCTGTGTTTTAACGGGGAGCTGTCCACGGGGCTTGATGCTGCTGCTTTTCGGGGAGGAAGGGCGGTGCCGTGTCTGCAACAGCTTCCATCGTTTTGGTGCGTTTAATCATGTCAGGCGGTCGCACGAGAGCCTGCCTTTTTCAGCAGGGCCGTTTGTATGCAGCAGCTTTTCGAGCGTCTTTGGACTCGCGGAGCAGCGAGAAAGCGCCCGCCAGCAGTACCCGTCCCCCCCGGGTTTGACAACGCTTGCATCGCAGAAGCAGAAGCCCCTTTCGTGCGAACACGATGGAGATCTGAGTTTGCTGGTGCTCAGGATCCATCTGCCAGTCGCCTGATACACTCATCACCGTAGTAGTGAGGTGCCATGCACATAATGAAGAATTGCATTGTATCTGTCCCGAAGATTGATGCTCCTCCTTTCCCTAATCCTCCTTTCCACATGGGACTCACTCAGCAGCTGTCTTGCAGCAGAACGTGCTGGACCGCCGGCTGCCGCAGCGAGCGGGAAAGGCATGCCTACCGAGCCAGGCTTGTGCTGTCTGAGGAGTGGCAGGATGGCGGCTCCGTCTCGCGGGCAGCGGCAGGACCGAGGGACCTGGACTCCTCGCAGCTGGTCTGCGTGTGTCGGGCACTCACGTTGCACTAGTTAACAAATGCCCCCGGGCTGGATTCTGCAGACGCGCGCGCGCTGCAGACCCACGGCTCCCGCTCACGAGCCCGGCGTGAGACCAGAGCATCGGCAGAGGCAGACGGATGCAGGCAAGGAGCGCGAGGTCACGTCGAGACCAACACGCTCCGGGGAAAGCAGGGGCTGCAGGCCAGCCTCCGGCTGATTTCTGCCCAGTGTTTGCAGCAGAGCGGAGGAGATGTTCATTTGTTTGCTTTCAGGGAGCGAGTTGGACGGAGGAGAGCGCGGCTGTGGGGACGCTCCTCCCGACTCGAGGGGAAGCGAGCACGAAGGCACGAAGCATCCGTGGGAGAGCGGAGAGGAGTCGGTCTCCTCATTGCCTGCCAGAGATGGTAGGGTAGGGATAGAGAGGTGGTTCACCTGTCAGTCTGAAGACAGGCAGAGTAGATCTGCACGGTTTTAGACTACCTGAACAAGATCGGAGAGTGAGAAAGAGCATGCACATGCTTTTGTGAAGCCAGGTTCACTTCCTCAGGCTAGGGACAGGCCTGGAAGACCTTGCAAAGAGAAGATGCACAGTCTGTGTTCGGGGAGCTGGCCAAGAGATGCAGAGAGGGGGCAGATTTTTGCGGGGCTCGTTTGGTCCAGCGAAGGGCCCGTCGGGGCTGCAGAGGCAGTTAGTTCGCTGCGGTGATACGGGAGGTGCCGAGGGCCTGGAGCAGAGAGGTCACAGGTCTGTAAAGGGGGCCGGGACAAGTCTTAAATGCTGCCTGGATCCGAGGATCTAGAGAGAGGGAGAAATGGAGGTTGAGGCTCAGGCCTCCATCTGTGCAGCACCGAGCCGGTCTCGTCGGGAAGGAAGGCTGCCGGGTGCTTTGCACAGAAAGCGAGCGAGCGAGCGTCTTTCCCATCCGCTCCCGCGGGTCGGGTCGCTGCTTGGCTCGGTGCTCGGTGCTAGCGCGTTGTAGCTGAACACGGACTGAAAAGGGATCGAGCGGCCCTGTCTTCTGGTGGCACCGAGTGCTGGATGCCTGCAGGACGTGGTCAGCCGGCACAGTGCCCTCCCGCAGGCTCCTCGAATGGAGGTACCCCCTGCCAGACCGTGGGGCGGCTGGCGAGTGCTGTGCTGGCCCGTGTCCTCCGTGGCGTGGGCAGCAGCCCGGTGCTGTTCTGGGGCCAGACGGGTCCAGCGGCCGGTGGATAAAACCCCCTTGCCCAGCTCTTGCAGGTCTCCCTGTGCCGTGCACGCCCCGTCCCGTGCCCTTGCCGGTCTACCCCCTCTTGAAGTACGCGGTGCCCTGCAGGGAGCTCTGCCCGCGTGATCGGGGTGCCGTGGCCGAATGCTGCCGCAATGGGAGCCGCCGCCCGGGAACGCTTTCCTTTCTGTGCGTCATTGCGGCCGAAAGAGTATTTCCACGGGGCTGCTTAGCCTCGTCCCTGGTTGCTGCCGCGCTGAAGGAGTTAAACACCAGGGAAAACTTTGACGGCGCCGGCAACTCGCAGTGACGGGGACACGAGCATGGATGACAACAGCCACCTGGAAAAATGTGACGGCTCTAAATTCTTGGGCAGTAATTGAGCGCGGATTAGCACAGATCTCCTGAAATGTTGTGGAGTGAATCACTGGTGACTGGCTTTACAGTTGGTGTAATCTGACATTTACTTTCCATTGTAAATACAGAAAGCGGCGCTGAAATGTGAAAAATGGGATGTGTCATAAAAGTTACAGCCTCCTCATCAAATTTATTGCATGTTTCGGAGATACCAGCAAGCCAAATGAAACCGGGGCTCGGTTGCCTCTTGGTATAGTTAAGACATCTGCAAATAAGAGGCTGAAATATAAAGCGGCCTCCTGTTGTCTGTCGATTTGCGATGGTCAAACATCAGCATAATTATCAAGTGGGCCCGTTCTGCTCGAGTGCCCGCTGCCTGCAACGGGCTCCGCATCTGTTGGCTGCGCGCGGCAGGTTTCCACGGAAACTGCATGTACCACTACCTGGGAATAATTGAGAGTGACAGCTGTAATGAGGGAATTTGGGGCAAATTGGGTAAATATTCGTAACCAGATTACACTGATAAAATATTTTCACAGCAGATAAAGACATAACTTCCAGGCTTAAGGAACTCAAGCTGAAGAGGAGCAAGGGGAGGCTCCAGTGGGGTGAAATCTGGGGACGAGGATGTTAAAGCCTGTAACGAATCCCTGGTGTTTCGGAGCCGCGTGCGAGGAAGTTGGATTGTGCACGCCGCCTCCGGGGCCCGGTATCCTTCGCCGTTGTGCTCCCGGGGGCAGGCGATAAATGCACGCGCGCCGAACCTGGAACCGCCGTGCAGGCCGGGAAGGAGCACCAAGGACGCTGCTGCATGAAACGCAGATGCCTCTTCCTCGCCGCACTGGCGGACTGGTCCTCACGCGCACGCGCTGCAGGGCCCAGAATTGAACAGCTGTATTATAACCCCCAAATCCCTCCTCTTTACACCTGAGGAAAAAGTTTGAGGCAGCAGCTTAATATTCAGAGCACTGCCGTGCTCCGCAGCGTCATCTGCATTAGCTGAAGCAGAGCCTGTACCAGTTTCCCCTTCCTGGCGGAGAACAATTTGTGTGTGATGGAGAGGCAAAGCCAGCTGGTTGTAACAGGATTCGCTGTGATCGCGGCTCGCAGGCTGTAGGCTCGGATTTGCGTCGGGTTGAAGTGACCTGAAGAATTCCCATTGCCCGTCCCCGAGTAGGTTGTCTCTTGCACTGAGCTCGCAGAAGAAACGTGTGCAGTCATGTCAGCAGGAGATATTTGTGCTCTGTGTTAGCCTAAGGTAAAAACCCGCGGTGGCTGCAGCTTCTGGAAAGGCCTGTGCTGAGACATCGTTAGCCCTGTGCAAAATTAACTTCCCTTTGAAACCCCCTTTGCTTTTTTCCTGGCAGCCCCTGTTCTCCCGGTCAGCGGTGTCGGTGCACGCGCCCTGCAGAGGCCAGGGCTGGAGTGACCTGGAGGAAGGGAAGGGGCTGGGAATGGGGCTGGGGCTGGCGGCCTGCACGGCTCGCGCCGGGCTTTGTGCTCCCGATCATCTCCGAGCAGCAGCAGGAAGCCGGGTCTGTGGCTGCATCTGCGGTTCGGAGAGGGGATGCTAATTAATGAAGCTGAGTTTTCTCCCTCGAAAACAGTGAACTTTAAAAACTCCCAAATCTCGAGTGTTGGTAGGTTAATTGGATGGATAAATTTAGCAGCGGCTTGTCTCTGCCTCTCTGAACGGGGTAATGCCACCGGCCGTTACTTAAAGGTCTCTTGTGACACGAGGCGGGAGGTCAGGGTGGGCTCCTGTGCTCGCCGGGGAAGCAGTCGTCGCTCCACCTGGAGAGCGGGGAGCCGGCGCGGGGCAAGGAGCTGCCGGCAGCGTCCGCTCCACCAGCCGACACGCGGCGCGAGAGGGCAGGGGCGTGCGGCCATGCCCCAACCGTGCGCTCAGCAATTCGGCACTCGTCGCCCTTGATTAAGAAGCCGGGCCGCTCCGAGGGCGTTGAGCCTGGCGTGCAGAGCAGCGCCCCTTTGCACTTTGCAGGCCTCGGTTTTCCATTTTCTTTTCTTCCCGCAGAGCGTGCTTTGCTGCTAACTGACATGGAGTTGTCAAACTTGATAATAAAGGAGGTTTTAAATGGGAAGAAATACGCTTGCTCAAGTCCCACTCTGTTCAGGATGCCAGCGCCTTGTCAGAGTGAAATATGTAAGAGAGGCTGAATGGCTGAGCGCCTTCCATCTGCTCCCGAATCTCCCAACGATAATCAAGAATGATGAAAATTGTTTCTTCATTTTTGACCCCTAACCAACCTGTTAGCCTCGTGTCTGTAGAAGGAGGGAAGTCTCCGACTGGACATAAATTGTAATGCCACTTGGGATCACAACTCTTCTATCAATATTCGAAGTGGAAAGGGCTTGTGTCGTCACAGCTGATGTCTCCGGTATTCGTAAGGAGAAACCCGTAGCCGTAAGACTTGCTAGGCAGAGCCTTTCTGGCATCCTGCAGATCTTACTCTGCCTTTTCTCGTAGCAAGTGACACCCTTTGGGGAGCGTCCCCCGAGAGCACAGCGGCAGCAGAGAAGTGCTCGTTCCCAGGCGTCTGGGCCGTCTCTGCGGGGCGGCCCCGGTAGGTCCTGCTGGCGTCGCAGCCGCTCGGCCACGTGGCCTCATCCGCAGCGTGAAGGCTGTGTTCGGGTCTGGCGCCGCCCCCGTCGCTCGTCGCCTCCGCGTTGCTCCTTGGTCCCCTCCACACCCCTTTGGGCTTGTTTCGCGCTGTTCCCTGTGCTCCCCGTGTGCCCTCCTTCCACGTGCCCAGCTTTCTCCTGCCCTCGCACGTATCCCCCACCCATGTCTTGCCCACCTCCAGGCCCTGTGCTCCTCAGTCGTCCTGCACCAACGTTTGCACTTGGCTGGCCGCACATGGCCCACTCGTACTCATTGCAGCCCTCCTCCCTCCTTTCCCTGTTCCTGCTCTTCGGGACTGTAAGCTCACCGGGGAGGGACATGCACGCGGTGTTTTTGATCCATGCAAGCCCCAGTGTAACGTTTCAGAGGTGGGCAATGCCTCACACCTAAGTGGAGGAAAAGTCTGACTACAAGTGAGGAGCGGCGGTCACCCATGCATCTGCTAACATCCCTGGACAGGTTGGACAAGTGGGCAGAAAACAACAGAATGCAGTTCAACAAGGAGAAACGCAAAGTGCTGCACCTAGAGAGGAGAAATGTCCAGCATACCTACAGCCTAGGGAATGACCTGCTGGGCGGCACGGAAGCGGAAAGGGATGTTGGAGTCCTAGTGGACTCCAAGGTGAACATGAGTCGTCAGCGTGACGAAGCCATCAGAAAAGCTAATGGCACTTTATCGTGCATCAGCAGATGCATGACGAATAGGTCCAAGGAGGTGATACTTCCCCTCTATCGGGCGCTGGTCAGACCGCAGTTGGAGTACTGCGTGCAATTCTGGGCGCCGCACTTCAAGAGGGATGCGGATAACCTGGAGAGGGTCCAGAGAAGGGCCACTCGTACGGTTAAGGGCTTGCAGGCCAGCTCTACGAGGAGAGGCTGGGGCACCTTGACCTTGTCAGCCTCCGCACGAGAAGACTGAGAGGCAACCTTGTGGCTGCCTATAAGTTAATCACGGGGGCACAGAAGGGAATTGGTGAGGTTTTATTCACCAAGGCGCCCCTGGGGGTTACAAGAAATAATGGCCACAAGCTAGCAGAGAGCAGATTTAGACTGGACATTAGGAAGAACTTCTTCACAGTTCGAGTGGCCAAGGTCTGGAACTGGGGTCATCTAAACCCAGCACTCTTTGCTGCCTATGCAGGGGGCCGGACTTGATGATCTATTGAGGTCCCTTCCGACCCTAGCATCTATGAATCTATGCCTTCCTCTCCTCCTCTCCAGTGCAAGGAGGAACGTCCTGGGCAGCGTTGGACCCAGCTGCATCCCCCGCCGTCCTGTTGAGGGCACGGTGAGTTCTCGTTGTGCAGACGTACAACCCTGTGGACCTGCCGGGCCTTTCGGTGCGGCTCAGCGGTCGTTCCCGTGGCCGCCGTTTGTCTGCCCGATTCCCTGCACGCCGGGAAGTCGCTGCAGTAACTCTGCGTGGCAGAGCTCTGCCGCAGTGAATATCCAAGGCAATAAAGAGAGGAGGGTCATGGGAGTCTGAAGCTTATCCCTGCTGGGAAGAAGTCAGAAATTAGCAACCTGCTGAGGGAGGCCGTTTGCTTGGGACAGATTTACAGGACTCTAAATAGTCGGAGCGGGATTAGTTGGTGGGGGGAGCCATCAAATACTGGCTGGCGCGAGCTGAACGTTTCTCATGGCAGCGTCGTTCCTGGTGCACTGACGCAGCAGCGAGCGGGCATCGGTCGTCCCCGTGGTCCCGCGCGAGAGCTGCTCGCCTGGCCAGCGCCAGCGCCGGGGTGCTGCGCGGCACAGCGGGGTCCTCTGCCCTTCTGGGAGACGACGCACGACATCCGGCTAAGGGGAGGCTGCTGCGGAAGTGCCTGCAGACTGGCCTGTCGACGGCCTCGTCTGTGGGCAATGCTGAAGGAAGTGTGTCCGTGCGTAGGGCTGCGGCCGAGACGCGGGGTCTCTGCTGCTGCGCGCTGCGGTTTCTGAGCTGCGGGCACGCGGGGGCACGCTGCTGCTCTCTCCGGCCGCACGTCTTCCCAGGTCCGGGACGCTTGGGCGTCTGGCAGCTGGAACAGCCCAGCCCGTGCCAGGTTTTGCTGGAGGTGGGGAGGCTAATATGAAGCTAGTGATTGACTCGAGGGGCCTCGTTCACCAAGGTGACCTGTGTGCGGTAATTAGTGATCGGTGATGACAGCCCGGCCTGCGTTGGCGTGTGCATTTCAAGGGCTGGACTGCAAGCGGTAGTGCCCCGGCCTCGTAGCGGGGCCTGGCATTTGCACAGCGAAACCCTGTTTACAATCCTTGCCACCTCTGGGCAGCGCCGTCTCCTCGCCGGCGCGCTGCGTGCCTTTGGGGCTCGCCTGGATGGGTCCTGTCCGAGAGCCGGGCAGACGTGGGGCAGCAGGGGAGAGGCTATCAGTTTGCTCCCCACGGGGGCACGTTTCACAGCCGCCGCGGCTACCTCTGCTTCTGCAAAGCGGAGCGGAGCCTGGACAGCTCTCACTGTGGCTAAAGCACCGGACGTCCCCACGCGGCGCCTGTTATCGAGGTGTCGCTGGCAGCGTGGACAGGACCTGCGAGTTCCCGGTGCCGTGTCACGGTGCATTCCTCGTCGCGGCGCTGCCGCGGTTGCAGGCAGGCTATGAAGCATTTCCCGTCTCAATCCCCATATGTGATCTAGCGGAGGCCCCGGGAGCGCATGCTCTTTGATCTACTGCATCGCATCTGCCTAACAAGATAAGCAGAAGACTCCCACCTCGCCAACTGCTGGTTGTCATATACTGACACCTGTACTTTGGCAGTCGCGAGCTAAACCCGTGCACTTAAAGCATTACACCAGCCTTGCTCGACACGGAGAGAGCTGTAGGCTGAGCCCTGCTTTAATTAGAGTTGGTAAAACTCCTCGACGCTCCCGCTGTGCACTGCTGTGAACACTGCCTGCGCGTGCCGCGCCACGGCCAGGAAGGGCTTCGCGGGGCGGGTGCTTCTTGCCCGCCAGCCGATCGAGCTGGATGGAGATGGTTGAAACAGTGACGGGTGTTTTCGGAGCAGGCAGGCCGCCGGGCTGCTGCTCCTCCGGCCGGGAGCGCAGGGGCGGCAGGCAGACAGGCAGCGCTGGGGTCCCAGGCCGGCTTCCTCCAGGGAAACGTTTGACGCCCGCTGCGTCCCGTCTAGTTTTAAATGTCCTGGGTGACGGGGCTCGGTACCGGGGGCTGACCACCCTCAGCTTTCTCCGCGAACAACTTGAGCTGTGACACGAGAGTTAAAGCTGCCCGGTGGCACTTATTTACCCCTTAAATGCAGGATCCCTGGGAAACGTGCGTGTAAAACCCTGTTCACGTCAGTGCAAACCAGCCTGCAGCCCGGCGCTGCCCCCGCACGGCCTGCTGCCAGCCAGAACTCGGTCGCCTCGTTTCTTGCCTCGCTGCTATTTCCATTTCTACTATTGCTCCTTTTAACCCCCCCGCGGCCCCTATCCCCCCGTTTTTGGGCTCCTTGGGCCTCGGGCTCTTGCTTGCTCCTCAGTTCTTTTTTCCGAAGGCGCCATCGGCCGCTGCACCGCCGTATTGCAGCGCTCTGCAGCCTCCTGTAATGGTTTTGACTGGTATTGCATCCTCTTGTTACGTTCCAGGGACTGGGGCCTTCTGGCCTGGCTTGTGCGAGTATCCCTGTGCTGTTTGCGGGCGCGGGGGCGCGCACGTGAATCCCCCACCGTCGCGCTCCTGTGCTGCCGCACCCATGAATTCGTTGCTTAGAAGGTGAAAGCGGGGCCCTTGTGACCATCTCAGCTGGTCTCCATCTCTAACCCAGGACAGAGGACTTCCCTGCATTAATCCCTGTTTGCAATAGTGCAGATATTTTAGGAAAGCATCCCGTCTTGATGTCTACGTGGCCAGTGATGGATAGTCCCCCTGCCCCTGGTTAGCCGTTCCACTGGGTAATTATTAGCAGTGCTAACCCTGTGCAGCTTGCTTGCAGTCAGAATCTGTCTGGCGTTGGACTCGACCCAGCGGGTCTCGCCGCGCACTTGCAAGCGAGACCCCGGAGGCTTTTCTCAGCACCGTGATTGCCATCCCTTGGCCCTCCGTGTCCAGCGCGCAGACTCAGCTCCTTGGCAGTCGCCGTGGGGCGGGTTTTCCGATCCCGGGCTGTTCTCCTGCCTGGGCTTTGAACCCTCTCCAGGTGATTGCCAGCCTTGAGTTGTGGGCACCGCAGCCGGGCATGCGTCTCTCGGAGCAGTGGCACCAGGAGCGGTAGATCGTCCCCGATCCTCCCTGCCGTCCCCCTGTGAGCAGGACTGCATTAGCCCTTTGGCCACGGCGTCTCTCGGGGAGCTTGCGTTCAGCTGGTTATTCACGGTGACGTCCACGTTTCTTTTCACAGCTGCTGCTTCCCGGGATCTAGTCTCGTCTCCTCCCAGCGTGGCCTCCCTTCTGTGCCCCTCGGTAGGTGACTTCGCGTGCTGTTTTCTGGTCTCCAGCGTAGCACGTGACCCAGGTCGCGGTGCACGCGGGTCCCACCTCTTGGCACTTTATCCCTCGGTTGGTTTTGCATTACTTGCTGCGCCTGTGATCTGCTTGCTTTGTACCTTTTACAGAGGGGCTCGACTCGGTGTCCTCAGAAGCCCCTCCTGTGGTCCCCTGAATACGGGATGTTTTGCCAGGACCCCTCTTCATGGTTTCATTAAGGCCTTTGCAGACCTGCCCAAGAGAGAGCAGGCTGCAAAAACCACTTTGGAGGCACCAATGATGCCAGCCAGCTCCTGCAGTAATGGGCTGCCGGACGCCCTCCCGGGCTGCGCTCTTTCCTTGTGCTGGCGCTGACACGAGCTCCTGAAATCCCGGGAGGCTGCTTATGTATTTACGGGGACGCAAAGGAAAGCCCTTCGTTGCAACCACGCCCTTTGGGTGTAGGCAAGGCATGCATCCGCGCTTTCCTTTTGGGAATGTCCGTATTGGTTTTTCAAATGGCTAGCAGAAAAGGAAAATTCAGATCACAGAAAAAGTAGATTTGGTTTAGGAAAAACAACTGGCTGCGTCGAAAATGTGCCCGGTTCTCACGTTTTCCAGCGCTGTTGCAGGGTGTCGAGCACTCGTGTGCCGTGGGGAAAGGGCGACGAGCCAGGTTGGTTCCCAGCAGCTCTTGTTGCAGGGACCAACAAGCTGAGATGTCTCGAATTAGGATGCTGGCGTGTTGCTTCAGTGCTTGAATAGCTGGGATCACGTGGGGGCGTTCGCAGAAGAGGACAAGAGAGCTCTCCTCCACTTTCTGGCAAATGATCACCGCGCATCTGAAGTGTCACATGGGCTTATTCAAATCGGAAAACAAAAACGGGGGATTCGGTAATGAGGGTTTTGCTCTGCGTCTGGAAGAAAGCCTGTGGAAATATTTCATATCGCATACTTCACAGGCCACAGTGATTGGCAATTCCTGATTTTAACCTCTCCGCAGAACTGCAAATGCCACGCCGTGCAGCAGGCACAGTGGTCAGCAGGTCACTGATTGCCTGTGGAGAGCTGCCTTTGCAGCCCTCTTTGTGATGCCCTGAAAATCAAAATCGGGATGCTTCACACTTGAATCAGTGTTGATTTTTCCCCTGATGCTGATAAGTGTGCAGATATTAAAGTGAAAACATCCGTGACTCCTCTGTCTAATGGGTGAGAGATGGAGCAGATGGAGTACTTTACCAGAGGCCAGGCCAGGACAGGCTTTTCACGGCAGCTGGGGATGCGAAAGGGTCTCTGCTGGCACTTTTTTCTCTTGGCAGCTTCTGTTTTCCCTCGGTGCTGGGAGGAGGATGAGGGTGCGCTCGTGGATCTCACGCCGCAGGAGGCCAGGGACCGGCCGGTGGGTGCTCCTTGCTCGCGTGCCCTCTTCGGTCTGCCCCGCCGGCCACCTCTCGGCTCCTCGGTCCCTGCCTCTCTCGCGTGGAGGTCTGCCCACGAGCTCCCCCGGGAGCCGACACTTGGCACGCCTATTCAATAACCAGGTCTGTTAAAGTAGCATCGAGGTGTGGTCTGGGATCGCAAGGCCTCCCGCAGTATCCCGTTCTGCAGAGCTGAGGTCTCTGGTAATTAGGGAGTGCAGGGAAAAGGCATGTACCCAGGCAGCCGTAACTCTTCCCTCCCCGTCCCCGCGATGGGAGAGGTGTTAGCAGGCACGGCCAGCTGCGCTGGGGTGTGGGGCGATCTCCTCTCTGCTGCCTGGATGCATCCCTGTGCCTGCCTGCCAGCCGTGTGCGGGACCACGGGAAGGCAGTGCGTGTGCGCCCGGAGAGGTCACGTACACATCGCGCGGCGTGGCTCTGTGCTGGTCGTGTCCGTCGTGGGCCGCAGGAGTCCTTGCCGCGAGGGTTATTCTCCGCGAGGCGGACTGAATGCAACAGCGGGGTTTCGCGGTGCAAGTGCGGCGGTAGGTAGTCGGGGGTGTCTGTAAGGCCGAGCGCGGAGGGTGCGCGCACGTTATGGGTGCGTTGGGGCATCGCCCAGCAGGAATTGAGCGTCAGGGGCATCTACTTAACTCCTTGTTTCCTGGTTTTCAAGACTTCCCTTAAATCTGGCTGAACTAGATGCTCTGAAACAGCACTGGAAACCCGCTGGGCAGCCTAGCTTAAGGCTGCATTAACAAAGGGTGTTTTATTCACTGACTGTCCTAGTTTTTATTATTATTTTTTAACAGAACGAGAAGTGTTGCTTTGAGGACTTGATTGCTCATTCGGGCAGCTGTCGTGGGCAATTGTGAGGGTGCCGTGGCGAGGTGCAAGCGAAGGATGCCGTGCACATCTGCCTTCGCCCTGCCCTGGGTGCATTGTTACGGTGGAACGGGGATGGCGGCTCTGCATGCCAGTGCTGGAGCTGCGTGGCTGTTGGAGAGGCTGGCGGGGGATCCCCTACGGTCTGTCCCAGAAGCTCGAGGGTTTGATTACGTGGTGGTTGCGGTCGTGTTAATCCTGGGGGAGAACACAGGTGCGTCTTTCCTCGTCCCCTGCTCCTTGCCAGGGTGCCCAGGTCTCCGTCCCCTTCTCGTCCTGCTGACCCGTTGTGTTCGAGGAGCCGTTGGCACGTGGCGGTGGCTGCTGGCGCCTCTGCAGCACGGAGGCTTTGCAAAACCTCGGCCACGTAGCCCGTGCTACAGACCGATCCCTCCCTCCCTCCCTCCCAGACCAGCTCGACCTTCACAATCGCTTTTGGCCTGTCCTTTCTCGAGGCGTCCAACCTGCGCCAGGCCCCTTCCCTGCCGCCTCTAGCCACTCACTCCGCTGCACGCAGGGCGACGTTTGCCTTCATTTTGCATTTCCGGGGTTTCTCAGGTTTCAATCTGGGTCACCTTCCTGAGCCCCGTCTTGCCCTGCCTGGGGGCAGCGGGGGGTCGACCAACACGAGCGAGCTGGAGAAGGACCAGAGGCTTCCTCCGCGTGCTTCGCGCCGGCGCGGCTCTGTCGATGCAGAAGCCCCGCGGTGACCCCGCCATTGTGCGGCTCCACACAGAGATTAATCTGGAGAGCGGTAGGCAACAGAAGAGGAGCTGCTGCTTTGTTTTTTGTGTGAGCAGCAAGGATGTTAAGGGTTTTAAGTGAGGAAATAAGCTTACTAATGTTTCTGGGAGTATTTATCTGGAGGAATTCATTTAAAACCTCATTACAGTGGTACAGAGGTCTCAAAAACCTGCTTCCTTTTTTCAGTCAAGGACCAAGCTATCAACTGGCAACATCAACTCCTGGCACCGGTGAAACAGAGCCTCTTACCGGTCCATACCATGTAGTGCGATGCAGGGTTTCAGCACTGGGTTTGCTGGTAAAGCCCCTTTTAGGGGAGGCAGGAGTCTGGCCCCGTTATCCCTTGGTTTTTCAGCCTGTAAAACGGGTGATGAGATAACGTTTGCTTCTCTTTCCAAAGTGCTTCCAGGCTCTGGCTGGAAGCAGGACTGTGAAGCCCAAGAGTTGCTGTCAGTGGGCAGTGAGCAATAACCCTTGGGAAACGCAGGCACCTTTACGTCCGTGCACAGGCGCGGCTGGAAGCAAGCCACTGGCACGTGCACGGGGCCGAGGACGTCCGGAGAGCCGTGCAGGTTGCACCCGCAGAACAAAACCTGAGTTTTCGGCCTGGTACGGACAGTCGGGGTATGTGTGCATATGTGTGTTTGTGCACAGGTGCAGACCTGCCGCGGAAGGTATCGGATAGTCCTGTGGTCCCGTGGCTAGGCGGCCGTCGTCTGAACCACGTGGCACAGTCCCCTGCATTTCAAACCTATCCGTGTCTCGTTTCTCGGGGAGGACTTGCCCTCTTGTACAAACGGCTGTGCTCAAGAGTCCTCGAATGACCTGCTGGCCCAAGAGTCGCGACTCTGGGTTATACGCATCTCCTCTAATGGAGTTACATGCTAAGGGGCTGCAAAAGCATCATGTGAACCCCGCGGGCTGCCCCTTTGCAGGAGCCGACGGCTGTGAGAACGTAGGGGCCCGTGTCGGGAGATCAGCAGAACCTCATCTCGATCAGCCGTGTTTGGAGGCAGAGGCGGTGGGAGAAGGGGATCTTTCCACAGCAGTTGTCGAGTGGAGACCATTAGCCCGGGCATGGCGAGAGTGTTTGCCCAGCCCGCGGGGGAGCGTTGCAAGTGCTGGCGTTTACCTGGAGGCGGCGTAGCCCCGGGGTCAGCTTCCGTGTGTGCATTATCTCGGAGGCAGCCGTGCCGACAGCTGGCTCCCTGGCTGGCTATCGCAGCGACGTTGCAGGCACCGTGCCTGGAGCTGCAGCCACAAGCAGACGAGGCCTCCGCTGGCTTCGGTGTCTGGAGTTGGGATGCCAGTCCCCCTCTTGGCACAGGTGTCGTCGGCATTGGAGGAGTGCCCATACCAAACGCCTGCAGGATGCTTGGCCACACACTGACGCAGAGATGGGCAAAGTTACTTGCGGTCCATGCAGATGAGAGGCACCAGCTCAGACTCCCAAAGCCGGGCGTGAGGAAGGTGGACTCATCCCAGGCAGAGCAGCTGCTTCGGTTGGACCCATCCAAGCCTGCTACGAACGAGATGGACTCTCATCCCGCCCAGGCCACGCAAGGGGAATCGAAACCTCTGCTGCTCTCTTGGCCCCGTCCCCTCGATCCCGGTGTCACGAGAGGTGCAGCTGGCCCCTTCTTCGGTCTGCGGTCCGTTGCGATCTCTAGTACCGGCCAGCCCCCCGTGCC
>NW_005841845.1:5341299-5343752 GCF_000455745.1 Alligator sinensis | reverse complement strand
TGGCAGTCCCCGTCTGCCTGTCTCTCTGGCTCGAGAAGATGGCTTCCTGTCTGATTAGGAGGACTGCGGCATTTCTGCTGTTCTGCTCTCCAGAATAATTAAGCGAGGCAGGCACTTGGCACGGCTGCCTCTCCCCTTCCTGGTCATTTGATCGGCCTCTCTCCTCCAAGCGCGTCGTGCTCCGCGGCAGACGTGGAGGCAGGAGCTGCTCCCCTCGACAGCGCTTCCTCCTGGCATCTTCCAGACCGCGGCCGAGCTGCGCCAGGCGTGTATTGTGATGCAGAGTCACGCCTGGCCGGTCTCGCAGGCACCGGCGCTTCGCTCGGCACGTGCTTTCTCCTGCAAGGAGGCTGGGCCTGGCACACGCCAGCCCGACATGCAGTCGCTCCCAGACGGGGAACGAAGCCGGCCAGAAAAGAACCAGGCCTGACGCCGTCAGACGGACAGAGACGGTGTGCGATGGGAGGCTGTGCTGTCCTGGCCGGACGCCGGAGATGCAGTAGTACCGTTCACTGGGTCGCCCCGTGCCCAGTCCTGTTGTCCGTGGCTCTTCCCCCATGCAAGTCCGAGCGTCACGTTACACTCGGGGCAGCTGCGGGGCAGGCGAGGCCTGGCGGATGGGAAGCGGTTTGGGAACAGAGCGACCAAGGAAGTGACGCGTCCATCCTCCGTTCGGGGCTGCACGGTGCCTTTCCCTGCCGTGCGGGAAGCAGGCACGCGTCTGTAGGGCACGGCTCCTAGGGTGTGTTTATAGCACGCTGACAATCTGTGGTGCACTTCATACAGCTCTCACGTGACAAAATGCAGCACTTCTTTTGTGCAGAGGGAGGCGAGGGGTGGATGGGGTGTGGGGCTTCGGGACCCAATATCTCAGTTACCATAAAAATGACACTGTACGTGTTCCCGTTCACGCTGCCCAGCCGTACTGCAATTAAGAGAGGATTCTTCTGCACGCGTCTCCCCCGTTAGCCCCGAGGTGCTGGCATCTCATGCCCGCCTTGGTCCTGGCGGCACGAGACGGAGGGGGCGCGTGGAGTTTGTCTGCAACGCCCTGCCTGAACCGACAGCGACGGCGGGCGTGCAGCGGGTGCTAGCACAGACCCCTGCAAGAGCGGAGGAGCAAGGGCTCGGGACAAGAGGCTGTATTGGACCGCTTGCCCCAAGTGCAATGCCCAGAGCACCTGGGAGCGGAGACGTCCAGGAGGATTCAGCTTTCCTCGCGGTTCCCTCGGGGGAGGCACTGTTGGAAGTGGCGTCAGCGACCGCTTGAGCACGCTGCGAGCGCCAGCACGTGGCCCCTGCACGTGGCGGGTTCACGCTCGGGCCCCCCGTGCACTCGCGTCCTTGCGCGGGTGAGCCTTAGGAACGGGTCCTCCAGCAGCGTAAGGGCGCTGGGCTTGGCAGCCCTGACCCGACACTTCCAAGGTAAAAAATAATGGGATCCTCTTTTAGCCCACACAGCAGCAGCAGTCAGACGGCAGCCCCGACGCCAGCTCCCTTTTGCCGGCCACCTTTCCAACGAGACAGGCAGAACGTGGGCAGCGCGAGCCGTGCGATGGCGGTTCCACCCGGGGATTAGCAGGCCGGGGCGTTTACCCCGCGAGGATATTTCTGGCCCGCCCGTTGCTGTGGTGCCTGACGCACTAGGTGTGCACACCGGTAGCGATTGTTCCTTGAAATCGTGTTCCTGAGCCTCCTGCTCCGAGGAAATTACGGCGAGACCAACTCTAATTCTGGAGAATAATGAGAAGCCAGTTCACCCCGCGGGTTAGTTAGCAAAGGTATTGTTTGTGCCTGCGTCATCTTGGCCAATTACCGAAAGGAGCCTGGCCTTTGAGACAAAGGAGTTCAGCTACCAGGTGAAAGGAAAGGGCTGATGATTCACCCTGAAACACCTTGTGCCTGAATAAACGTACCGGCATGCTTTCGACCGTTCTGCCTGCGTGCGGGGCGCGGGGAGCGTGCGGGGGTAGCTTATTCTCTCCTACTCGAGCTGGCGGTGAACCGCGCTCGCCCGAGTCCCGGCAGGCCTCCTCCGCGGGCTTGGCTGGAGGAAGTGCTCGCCGGGGGAGGCCATCAGGCCAGACACGTTGCGTCCGCATACACTTATTTACCACCTCATTCAGGGAGCTTTGATTGTTTTCAGAGTTGGCACCAACGTGGGCAAGCTGGCGCTAGCGCCAGTCACCAGCGCGCTGCAGCCCTCGACTTCACGCCTGCCCCTTCCACACAGGCAGCCACGAGCGTGCGACAGCGGGCCTGCACACGCGCGTGGCACCGTGGGCAGGTCTGTGGTAGCGGCCAGGGAAGGAGGGTCCCTAGACAGATGTTCGGTGTGCTGCTGCATCAGCGCGAGCGCGCTCGACTAAATCGGGAGCAGCGCATCTCCTGATTGGGTTTGTTTCCTGGGGATTGCTTGGTTCATAATCTAAGGAAAACGTTGCTTCCTGCTG
>NW_005841845.1:5337269-5341285 GCF_000455745.1 Alligator sinensis | reverse complement strand
GAGATTTGGGGGGCAGGGTCAGGAGACTAATTTTATTTTCTTCTTTTACTGCTGGAAAAACCATGAAGGCTGCAAATTTTGTAATGAGCAGAGAATTGTTGCAGTGACGGGCACTCTGACAATTCATTTAAATTCTCCCCGTGTTGAGGGGGCGAGGGCTTGCACACACACGGCAGGGGATGATACTGGATTGATTTACATTTGAAACTTGGCCTTAACCCCTTTCCCGCTCTGCAGTACCAGGGGTGTCGCGAAACCTTTTAGCTCCAGCAAATAAATCAGCGCATCTCCACCGCCTGTTTCATAAATAAAATATGCACATTGTTAACTCTGCATTAGTACGGAGTAGCTGCCCTTCAATATTTATGAAACTGTCACCTGCCGTTTTGTGTTGGCCTTGTCTCCGCTGCTCTCCCGGTGTTTGTGTGTAATGTACACTCGCAGCTCCCATTGTCTCTGGAGGTGCTCAGTGGGCTTTGTGCGCGCGCGAGAGAGCGCGTGCTAATACTTTCAGATTCACTGTGCTGAAGAGATAAATGGAATTGCTAGAGGGTTACTAATACCCTTTAAAAGAAGAAATATTCTCTCTCCCTAAAGGATGTGAAAAAAATTAGAGCAATTACATTTGTATCATGAACCTCTGTACCAAGGGGAGCGGGCGAGGAGCGAACAGAGCAGGGCAGAGTTCCTGCTCGGCGTTCGGGGCCGTCGGCTGGACACGGAGCCGGGCCGGGGGAGGCCGTCATCCCCTCGAGCGCGGGCACTGACGGGGCGAGGAGCGGCCGCGTTTCCTTGCCGGTGCCGCTGTGCCGCGGAGGGCAGGAGCAGGCACCGGGTCTGCCAGAGCCGCTCGGAGCAGAGCCTCCTCGCCGGGAGTGCCGGGGCTGGTGCTGCACGTCCGACAGCACGTCAGGAAGCGCGAGAGAAAGTAAAGGTGGCTTTTTTCTGCTAATGCCAATTGATTTTTTTCTTATTAAACCGAACTCTCTGCTGCGGCCTCTGCCGCTCGGTAACGGGAGATGCCCTGCTTGTTGATGCCTGTGAAGTCAGTCTATTTTCCATCTGTAAGTAATGTTTTAGTGTTTAATGCAATTTATCTTCGCTGATATTGCAGAAGATGTCAACACTAAAACATTTGCTACAGACATAATAAACTCGAGGCATTGGCAGGCGTAACCGAGGCAAGCAGAAGCCGCGGCAGAGCATAAGTATTTTTAAATCATCCGGGATTGCAGCTGCTATTGGATCCAAGATCGATGAGAAGGGATAGTGAAAAGGCCACCCCTGCTCGTTAGATGACCTCTGGGCAGCGCGGGGAGAAGCCGGCGCTGCACATGAAAGCCCTTGAAATGGCATCTCCTCTCCAGGCTCCCGCGCCTCGCGCGCCGGACTTCAGGATCTAATAGGCTTATCCAGTAACGTTTAGACCCAGCCCCGATAAACTGGGGCCTCCGGGGCTTTTCGTGCCATACGCTGCGTGCTTGTCTCTCGAGCGTTGTGGGAGGTGGCCCCAGGATTTGTGGCTGCAGCGGAGAGATGTCTCTGCTTCGTTCGCTCGGGGGACCTGGTCCTTTCTCCTCGTCGGAGGGAGGGCCAGGCTGTTGGGCTGATGCTCGCGCCGCGGCTGGGCTTGGCACTGCTGCTTTTGGCTGCCCTGAGCTGCTGGAGGGTGTGGGAAGGGGCCATGGGGTGTGCAAGGGGTGTCTACCCCAGGCAGAGACTTCCCTCGTGTTCTGCCTTGTTCCAAGTGTCCCTGGCCGGTGGGCGTGCGAGGGGACTGGTGGGCTCGCCCAGATTAATGCAGACACCTTGTGAACAAACTTAACTGGGGCGCTAGCAACCTCTGCTTCGCGTGAGAAGTCGCACACGGGTGATAGCTGGGAGAGTCGTCTGCTCCCGAACGAGCCGTTAAGACTGTGTTTGCGCTAGACGGAAATGAAGAGGTTCAGTACAGATTAGCCGCCAAAGTCCCGCCGTCCCCGCTCTCCAGGCGTGCGTGCAGTTGCTCCAGAAGGATAGCTGCAGCTTCCGGACGACGAGGCTACTCGGAGAGACCCGGGCAGGATCCGTGTTCCCAGCGGAGAGGGAGGATCGCTTGATCATACGGCACGTCCTCCAGCGAAGAGGGGCACGGTGCCCAGGAGTCCTTGAGATCACAGATTGGGCATGTTTAAACAAGACTTCTCCCAGCACCTGTTATCTTTAGAGACGGACAAATGAATGAATAGACGGGAGTCTCCTTTCCTCCTGGGCGTCTGTGCACATTTGCCCACCTGCACTCATTGGTTCGTGAGTCCTTTTGGTGTCCCCATGCCGCACTTCCTGGGCAGGCGTGTCCGGGCCGTGAATCCTGCCCCTTGCACTGTGCACGCAGTAATGGAGGATGCTCTTGCAGCTGGCACTGCAGTCGTTGGCAGTCAGCGCTCCCTGGTCTCGTTCCAGAGCCACCTCTGTGCTTGGGCCGCGGTCCAG
Source organism: Alligator sinensis (assembly GCF_000455745.1). Taxonomy (NCBI): domain Eukaryota; kingdom Metazoa; phylum Chordata; order Crocodylia; family Alligatoridae; genus Alligator; species Alligator sinensis. The sequence goes on along the minus strand of NW_005841845.1, from coordinate 5,338,813 downwards.
CCAGGGTTGACTCGTGTTGTACTTGTGAGCTTTACACTCCGCACAGCGCACCCTGGACCTGGCTGCCAAGCTGAGTGCAGCTCAAAATGGATGTGTGCACTTCTGTAGCCTGTTTTAAAATTGGTCGAGGGCTGGGAAGATTGTGTCTGGTGGCACGTCTACACGTTTGTTGATGCGCTTTAGATACTGTGCATTTAGTTTAGTACTTGCTTAATAAAGTGCTAACTCAATGTGCAGTAGCTAGAGTTCCTGCCCAGTAATGCTGGCGCACGGATATTTTGTGACGCTTACTGCCTATTATCCTAATAACACTGCAGTAGGCTATTAGCACGGTTTTTAACCGCCCTGCTATTGCGCAGTGTTATTAGGCTAATGTGCGGTAAGCATCTCATGTAGACAGGCCCTGAAAGGGTAGACTGATGGAGTGTGTTCCTCAGTGACGCGGGTGTTAAAAAGCAAGGAAAGCATAAATTAAAGCAGCGATTGTATCTGACCCAGTATCCATCTCTAAGTGCTAGCACTTTTGGACACAGCAACACCTTAATGCTTTCTCTCGTACTCTCATTTTCAATTCAGGCACATCTCAAAAATGGATTTAACGCTGCAATACACAGCCTTACCTCCAGCCTTCCAGTGCTGTATTGTTTAATAATTTAAGGACAATTATAACCTTAGAATTGCAGTCTTAGCATCTTCATGTAGCATGCAGCAAGAGAATACAGCATTTATTACATACTCAAAAATGTCTGACCTTATCCAGACACAGACCTGTATGTACTTAACATTATACCTTTCAAAAGAGCAGGTCAGTTATAAAGTACACATCATGAACAAAACTATATGCAGATTGCAGTGAGATGTACAAGGATGCCCGATGCCATAGGCGGTGTCAAAAATGTCCTGAGTGGATGGCAGGAAAGGAAGGTGGGACGGGACCTCATCCAGCCCAGCCCCGTCCCATCAAGGCAGGGTCACGCCCGACGAAACCTTCCAGCCAGGTGTCTGTTTGGTACGCTTCCAGGGATGGAGATCCCACGCCTTCCCAGACGGCCGCTGTGGCGGGCCAGTCGGGGGCGCTCCTGCGTGGAGCCGCCCACCTCCCTGTGCCCGCCCACCTTCCAGGCTCCGAGTGCCTCCCTGGGGCGCCTCCCGTCCGGCCGACCCCTTCCCTGGAGCACCCCCGCTAGCCTGGGGGTCCCGCTGCCACCATCCCAGGCTCTGGACTCACTTCTGGCTCTGCGCACCTTGGAGAACACAGGCCTGATCGTCCAATGGGTGCTAGACCCAATACAGGCACTTGGGGCACTTCCCCAAGTCAGGGGCTGATTAGGGAAGTCTCCCTTAGTCCACCGACCTAAGGGGCCTCCTCGGCATAATTTAGACCCACCCCTCAATAAGTCTCCCACACCGGTCACAAAGGAGAACTTTATTGATGACAGGGGTAGGGCGGAAACAGGGTAAAAGGTAGAGCAATATCATAGAAATCTTACAGGAATATCAGAGGAATCCCATAGAGCAAACCAGGGTGGCTGAGGTAGCCGTTT
>NW_005841845.1:5325160-5337208 GCF_000455745.1 Alligator sinensis | reverse complement strand
TTCTTCCTGGCCCGGGCCCTTAAATAACCTCTCTGACCTCAGCAGCCGGTCCAATCGAAGCTGCCAGTGCTGGCCACAAGCCGACCCATCTCCCAAGCATCCCTGGCTACCTGGGCCCGCACGCAGGGCCGGGCCTTTCCCCCCTGCCCAGGTGACCAGAGCATCGCCTCCCAGGCGCCAGGCTTTTGTCACGCAGACAAGGTGGGAGATCCCCGCCCTGAGGGATTCAACACCAGCCTCTCAGGCTGGCAGAGACAGGTCTCTGGAGAGGGGCACCGACGGGGGCATTTCTGCCACAGCCGCGTCCACTCTTTGACCACCCTTGGAGTCAGAAAGTTCTTTCTCATGTCCAGTCTAAATGTCCCTTGATGAAGGTTGAGGCCATCCCTCCTAGTCCTGTCCCCTACGGCCACAGAGTAAAGCCCGTCTCCATTGTCCCTGTCATTGCCTTTGAGATATTTGAAAGCTGTTATCAAATCCCGCTTCAGTCTTCTCTTCTCCAGACTAAATATCCATAGTTCTTTTAGCCTTTTCTCATAGATCATGCTTTCCAAGCCCCCAGTCATCTTGTCATTCTGCACTGGGCTCCCTCCGAACTCTCCTCATCTTTCTTGAAGTGGAGGGCCCAAAACTGGACATAGTGCCCCAGGGGAGGCCTCGCCAGTCAGTGATGAATAGAGCAGAAGAATGACCTCTCTGGATTGACGGATGGCGTGCCCTTGATACAGCCCAGGCAGCTGTTGGCTTTTTTTTGCAACGAGAGCACGCTCTTGGCTCGTTCAGCGTATGATCCGTGGTAACCCCCAGGTCTTCCTCTGCAGTCCTGCAGCCCAGCTGGTCATGCCCCAGTCTGGATTCGCACCTGCAGTTACTCCGTCCCTAGTCCAGATGGTGCCCTTGTCCTCGCTGGATCTCATCTAACTGACCGCAAACCATTCTCTGCTCCGTCGGGTCATTCTGGATCCTAGCCTCACCCTCCAGGGTGTCTGCGACTCCACCCAACTCCGTGTCGTCTGCAAATTCGATAAGCGTGTGTTCAATCCCCTGGTTTAAATCAGTAATGAAGATATTAAACAATCCTGACCCAGGACAGGTTCCTGGGGATCCCCACTTGCTACCTCCTCCCAGCTAGGCATTGAGCCATTGATATCTGCTCATCGAGTGTCATGATCCAGATAGTTACGTATCCACCTTACAGTGTTTGCATCTAGTCTGTATTTCCTTCCTTAGCTTGTTAATGAAAATGCCATGGGAGACTTTGTCAAAAGCCTTGTTAAAGTCAAGGTGTATCGCATCCACTGCTTTCTCCCATCACTTTATCATAGAAGGAAATCATGTTGGTCAGAATAACTTGCTCCTGGTGAATCCAGGCTGGCTGTTCCTGATCAGCTTGTTCTCTTCTAGGTGCTTCACAGTAGATCCCTTGATGACCTGCGGCCTGGTCTTTGCAGACATCAAGGCCAGACTGACTGGTCTGTAGTTCCCTGGATCCTTCTTCTTCCCTCTTGTAAAGATGGGCACTAGATTTGCCATTTTCCAATAATTTAGGACCATACCTGACTTCCATGAGCTCTCAAAGAGGCTAGACAATGGCTCTGAAATTACCTCGGCCAATTCCTCCGGGAGCCTCGAGTGCATCCCATCCAGCCTTGCCTCCCAAACCCATTCTGCCATTACTCTGGGCTGTCTCCTTCCCTGTCTTTGCTGCCAGCTACACACGTCATTTGGTAGCTGCCCCTTCTCGGTATCACCTGTAACGAGATTGCCTTCCACGTTTTGTAAGGGACCTATGGTTTCTCCGGTCTTCCTCTGACTTCTGACATACTTGTACAATCCCTTTTTATTGCCTTTTATGGCCTTTGCCAGCTTCATCTGAAGTTGTGCCTTGGCCTTCCTAATTTTCTCCCTGCACACCTCTCCACCGATCGTCTGCTCTTCCCTAGTAGTATGGCTAAGGGAAGTATCATTTTTTTTGTAGGATTTCAGTTAATTAAAGAGATTGCTTTCTCGCCCTGCTTGTCTCCTGCACTTCCCACTTCTCTGTTGCGTTGAGAGAGTGCGTTCCTGCATCCGTACGGTGCAGCCAGCAATCCTGGACTCCCTCCTTCCCTCAGACTTGGGATCCTGCCTTTGTAAAGTTGCTTTTCTGAAATCCAGAGTCCTTACTCTGCTGCTCTGCTTCCTTCCTCCCTTGACGATCTTCAACGCTGTCGGTTTGTGGTCACCATCACCCAAGTTACCGTCCACCTTTGCTTTCTCAACCAATTCCTCCCTGTCTGTGAGTGGCCAGTTGAGAAGACCTTCTCCCCTTGTTGCCCTCTACCATCTGTATCAAAAGTTACCCCCAACATGCTCCAGGATTTGCTGCGCTGCTTGTGCACTACTGTGTTTCCCTCCCAGCAGATGTCCCAGTAATTAAGGTGCACACATGCACATGCATGCACACACGCTCTTGCTCTCCTCCGTTTTCCCTCACAAACTGCCCCACCACGTCTCCCTTAGCCCAATTGCATCATAATGTTGTGCTTGCACTAGACCTTCCAGTTCTTCCTGCTTGTTCCCCACGCTTCTCTCATTAGTATATGAACGTTTCAGGTATCCGCATGTCCTGTCCTGTCCTGTCCTGTGGCGTAATAGGTTAATGGGTCAGAGCTGAGATTTGCAAAAGATTCTTCTGTCTGTAGTAGGAGACTCCGCGGCTTGTTTCTGAAGCTAGTTTTGCAGGCCCTGTTCTGGACGACGGGGTTTTGTCCTGCAAGTCTTTGGGAGCAAACTGTGGAAGCTGTCCTCATTTCTCTGGTTTAGAGCTATTGAAATCCATGCTTTCCTGTTGCTAGGGGATAACTCACCGGATAAGTAAGATTTGGGGAGACTTAAGAGACTAACTGGTTCAGAGCGCCAAGAGTTTTTGTAGGCCATGACTGACTTCATTAATTTAGACTTAAGGTTACTTCTTGTATTTGCATAGCATGCAAACTGGTAGAGGGCCCCGAGGTCAGGGGAGTTTCTCTGTAGCAGGACGGCTCCCAAGTGTGGGAGACAGGAAAGCGAGGGATAAATTATCCCTAAAGTTATTGTTTTTCTTCATCTTCTTGAGATTTCTCCTGGGTGCTTTGCCATGAAACAGTGTGAGGAAATGCATGGAAATGTGTCTATGTGTGCGTGTGCAGCCGTTGCGTGGCCACACTAATGACTGCATCAGAGCAAGAAAATAGTTTTGGGATTTAATACAATCTGTTGAGAGAACCGATTTCTTGAGGAGATCGTGGGGAGGGCAGATGACAGAGCAATGCCGGCGTTCTCGCTGGTAGCTTATCACTGCCTTTTCCTGCAGAAACTGCGGCTCGAGCGCGATGAGGCTCTCAAGCTAGCTGTCACCCTGCAATCTCCAGCTCGGCAGGAGCCACCCACGTGGGTCTCCAGGACTTTCTCAGAGCATCTCAGGTCTTCTCGATCGTGGCGTTTCTGTCCGACACCTCGCGCCCCCCCCCACGAGGGGGGCCGTGCAGCCGGCTGCCCGCGCTCCACAACGATGCCCCCTTTGCGCGGCAGTGGATTAGCCGCTAACGTGGGAGCTGCTGGCTTTGAACAGGCCTGGTTTCCTTTTTGAATAAGGATTCAATCGCTGCGCTCTCCCCGTTTGCTGCGGCTGGCTGCTGGGACGAGCATCCTTCCTTCAAACAGGGTGGCGGGACAGTGCCGCAGCAGGCACACGAAGCCGCAGAGCCCTCGTTCGCTGAGTTGCCACAGTATTCAGAAGTGGTATAACGTCCTTCGCCCTAGGCAAGCTCACGCCGGTCCCGTGGCATCAGACAGGTGGCCTGAGCTGCAGATCAGCGACACGTCCCCGTAGCGGCGCGGTGCATGTCTCTATAGGTGCCAGGAGCAGCGCTCCTTGCTCAGTTGGGTACAGGACAGGATTGCGTAGACACGTGGAGCAAATACTTTGGGGAAGCCTGCAGTGCTGAAGTGCTCATGTCACGGGTCGAGTGACTTCCTGGGGTGACACATGATTAAATGTTACCAGCCACTATCCTGGCAAGGACACAATTAATTTGTTATGCGTCTCAAATGCTTGCGCTGGGTTTTGCATGCAGAGCCAGCAGACCGTTAAGAAAGTTTCCTTTTAGGTCTCAATCTGCCTCATCTGTTTTGCAATGATTCTGACGGGACCTGACAGGGTCCCTTTATGTGAAACGGAGCTGCTGGTTGAAGTCAGATGCACTCTGCTATGTGCTCACTTTCCCGGGAGGCATTTCAAGTGATGGTCTCGTTGGAGGGCTCCAAACCCTGCCGTATCAGCCTGCTAATCAGCTTCCGGAGCCTCGTGGGTGCACGAGCACGGCCCAGGCGCGGCAGCCGAGAGCAGAGTTGCTAGCTTCAGGGGACTCTAATTAAAGGGCAGTAATGTCCCTTGCTAATGGAAAGGAGATCACAGTTCAGCCATCCAGTTCAAATCCTTCTCAGGTGTTTCTAGGGCACCAGTTTCTGTAACACTGAAGTGCCTAGCACAGTCATTAAGATTTGCATACCATTGTCCGTGGTGGAAGTGTTTGCTGATTTTTTCATTAATTCATAATAAGGAAACAGTAACACACAGAGTAACAGGTTTTTAATTACCGTTCTTCCTACCCCCCTCTGCGTCTTCTGTTTCCTCTCCTGGTTGGGCTGGCGAATGTCAGGTTTCTGTTGCTGTCAGAACAGCAAACTTCATAATAATTGAGCAGTGAAACAATGAGCTCTTTGTATGGGAACTTATTCATATATGGAGAGGAGAAACTCCTTAGAAAGAGAGCGGCGGGGAGGGGGGGACACCAACTTAAATGCAGCCATTAAACCATATTACTGGGACCCTGGGTTTGTTCATAATAGAGGAAAATTAGCAATGCAAATATTTCTAGTCACCAATTATCCTTGATATAAATAGAAGAAGGTTGGAAATTTGCACTGTTGACACCAGCCGTGTTGAAACCTTTTCTCAGCAGTTCATCAGCAAAGAGATTTCATGTTTTTCCAGCCTGCATTCGTGTGGTTTGTGAGGGGCCTGGAGCGGAGGATGGGGCGGTGGAAAAGCAGGTTTAATAGACTGCACGGAGTAAAATGCTCTTCTTCTCGTGCGACTGTAAACAAAATGATTGGCCGAAGCTCCGCTTTGTTTAAAGGGGGAGAAAAGGTAATAGCCGCTGCTCTCCTGCACCATTGCTTCTCTTCAGTTCTATTTATTTCCCTGCTTCACGGGTTTTCAGCTCAAATTTGGGCAAATAAGAAGAAGCACCTGAATGCAGCGTGTGCTCTTGGAAATGATCGGCCGCGCTGAGCCCTGCTGTGGAAAGCAGAGACCCGGTCGGTGCCGGGGCTGCTTTGAGCGAGGGCGGCCACGTGTACCGAGTTCAGGGAGCCGTAGCCACGCGCAGCTAGATGTGAACAAGATGGGTCCATGGGCCGGACCCCGGTGCTTCTCCACTTCTCTCTCCGCTTCCTGGGTTTCAGGCATTTTGACTGAATGCCGCGAGAGCGGAGCTGCCGAGCCCACTCCAGGCTCTTTGTTCCTCCATCGTTCGATTGCCGGGTGCAGAAGATGGGCCGTCCAGCTCTGCCGGGTGGAAGACGGACTCCTCTGTGCCCACGTTCAGGGGTCGTCAGCAGTAACCTCACATTTCTTTTTAGCTTACAATCTATTTATTTTCAAGCCAGTCTGATGATCTGAGGAACGGGGAATGATTTCTGAACGGTTGGTGTCAGCGATGCTGCGAACTCCCCCTTCTTGTGGCCACAGCTGCCACCAACGTCCCAGCTCAGCAGGACGGAGCGGAGAAGCTGCTTGTAGTGGCTCCATTACCGTCCGTGGTCACAAGGACTGCACTGGCCCCGCAGCCCCAGCTTGGTCAGCATGCCTCCGCCAGGCCACGGGGGCTAGGGCATTCGTCACAGAGCCCGGGGGCGGCTCTTAGTGGCCGCAGCGAAGTTGGTGACTTACCAGGCGTCAGAGCTGAACTCCTGGCCCCCGCCAGAAAAGGCCTAGACCACCCTTGTGAATGCAACCAGTTAAGTCCCATTTGCCGAGGAATTATGACGACGGAGATTTCAAAGGGCAGGTCTCCCCGGATGTGCCGCACGTCTGCCCTGAATCCCGAGCAGGACGCAGGAGACGCCGTTCTTCCCAGGGCGGTAACGACAGGCGCGCGCGGGGCCACGAGAGAAGAGCTCTGGCAGCATGGCCGGGCCTGTGGCAATGGCAGGGGAGCTGCAGAGCCAGCCAACGTGGGAGGGAGCGGGCACAGCACCTGCACCCCGGTGTCGAGGCAGCGAGGAGTCTGCCCGGTGGCAAAACCCCGTCCCCTGACGGGCTGACCGGCTCCCCCAGGGCATTGAGGAGGGCAGACGGACCGAGCCCCCCAGGTGAGAGGGGAGAGAGAAGTCCCTCTGACTCCCAGTCCCATGCTGGTTTCCTGCTAGGTGGATTCCCCCAGAGAGGAAGAAGATCCCCGTTGCCCAGGTCACGGCTCACAGGCTCTCGGTAGACTTGCAGCCGTTGGCTGGTCTAGCACAGGCTGGTTTAAATCCGTGCTGGGTAGAGAAACCAGGGCGCACGTGGCGAGCGGCGTCCAGGAGCTCTGCTCGTGCGGCTCTGATGGCATTCCTCAAAACGCCGAGGCAGTGAAACGCTGCGTGTCTGCGATGTGGGGAGGTCTGACAACGAAGCGCTCATGGGGGTGGCGGTTCTCACAGAGCTCTGCCCCAAGGGTGTTGCGTGCCAGCTGCGGGCTCCGGTGTTACCTTGCGCTCGGTGCATTGCCCCGGCAGCATGCTTTGCCCCCCGGGAAGGGCAGAAATATGAGAAGAGGAAGGACGTGCCAGAGGGAAGAGCACAGGATGCGTGGATTAGGAGAGAGCCCGTGCGTTAGATCAGGCACGGTAGATTAATAAGATCATCCTCTCCCAGCACGCCGAGCTACCTGTCGCCCTGCCGCTGTCCTTGAATCTCTTCCCTTCCTTGCCCTTCTCCTGGAGGCTGTTCAGAGCTTTCGTGCCTGTATCTCAGCTCTCCTGTCTGCCCGGCCATGCCTACTCTGCTGTCCTTAACGCTGCTTTCGGTGCCATCTTCCACCCATGCCTCTACCTTCTTGTATTGCTCGCTGGATGGCAGGCCTGGCCTATGAAGCACGGAAATACCAGCGGCGGAATAGGTTTGAAATACCAGAAACGGGGAAGCTGCTGATAGCGGTGGAGAAGCAGCTGAAGGGTTTGATGAACTTCTCTGCCCTGCATTTGGAGGGAAGCAGCTGCTGCGCTCGGCTCGCGGGGAAGAGCCTCCCAGTCTGGTAGCAAGCGAAGAGGATGTCGAGCAAAATCTGCATTAGATAAATGTTTTTAAACCTGCAGGCCTGGGTAACTTGCACCCCAGAGCCCTAAAAGTGTCGCCTGGGGAGCTCTTGGGCCCACTGATGATGATTTCTAATAAATCCTGGAATATTTGAAAAATTTCAGAAGATGAGTAGATTCGGGATATTAGCACCAAGTCAGCAAAGAGCAAGCAGGACGGACCAGGTAATTATGGGCTGTTAGTTTGACAGGAGTCCCGGGTGCAATAATGGGAGAGTTGATATGGGATTGCAATATAAAGAGCTCAGTCTGTTTAGCTTATCAGAGGGAAGATTGAGAGGTGACTTGATTGCAGCGTACGATATCCTCACAGAGGGAAAATACCAGGTGCTAAAGGGCACGCTCTTTAATTTAGCGGTGAAAGATATAACAAGAACTCATGGCTGGAAGTTAAACCAGGTGCCAAATTGGAAACACGGCACTATTTGCTCACAGCGAGGGTCGTCGGCTGCTGGACCAGCTACCGGAAGAAGCAGTAGGCTCTCGGTCGGATCCGGCCACGGTGCCTTTTTTGGGCAATACATCAATTGAACGCAATTACCAGCCTCGGCATGGGAGTGACTGTGTGAAATCCCGCGGCTGGAGACGTGCGGAGGCTGGACGAAGGATCTGGTGGCCCCTTCCAGCCGTCCCATTTCTGAGGCTGTGCTGTCGGGCACGTCCCTTGATCTGGGCACTTTCCCTTCCTCCTTCGTCTTGCGCTTGGTCGTTGGGCGGGAGCGCTCGCCCGAGCAGGGAGCCGTGCGTCCGGCATTGCCGTTGCATGCGAGGGACCCGCTGGGGCCAGAAGATGCGGGCTGGGGCGACCTGGTGCAGAGGCCTGCAGCGACAGCAAGGGTCTTATGTCCGCGGGGCAGGGACGTGGGAGCAGCCCGGGGCCGGGGGTGCTGGGAAACCACGTGGATGGAAGGGGCTTATTTTAACTGAACGGGGAGACGGGAACGGGCTTCGTGCCCGCTGGGAGGTGCGGGAAGGAGGATCGCGGGTGATGAGACGGTCGCGATGTCAGCAAGCAGGGAGAGTGGGGGCCCTGGCCGTGTCGGGACGGTGACAGCAGGGCCCCCGGGCTGAAACCTGAGAAATACAAGCCTGGAAGGGACCCTGGCCAGGGAGCGTGGGCTCTGGTGGAGAGGGAAGCGTGCAAGACCTTTGCACGCCCGCGCCCAGCCTTTGCTGGTGTTTGATGCGGCTCTCCCCAAGGGGTCCCTGGGGGGCTGCTGCCCTAGATAAACGGGATGGTGAAACGATACAGTATAATCCACCTAATTGTGGCTGTCCATCAGCAGGGATCTCACGCCAGCCTTATGTGTTTACACCACCGCCATCAGAAGCTATATGGCCAGGGATGAAAATGCCGTGCCAGTAATCTTGGCTGTCACTTCAGCTGAATGACAGACGGAGATAAATCCTGAGCCCGAAAGGGAAAGGAGAGCTAGACAAAGACCAATAATCTGTCTGTAGATTCATTTCACAGCTAATCAAAGTTGGATATAACAAGCTCGTCACATCTGGCAGTCCATAAACTGCACGACGAAACCTTTCGCGCTTGCTGACAGTGCTGCAGCCATTTATGCAGCAGCATCCGAGCTGGGGGCGAGGGGACGGGGGGCGATGCCTTGAACCGTCCCAATGCACGCTCCTTGGGACAGGGTTGTTTCCGGCTGCCCACGCGCAGCACCGAGCAGGGCAGAGTCCTCGTCCTCGTCCTCGTCCTCGTCCGGGCTGGTCGTCTGCCACGGTGCAAATGATGCGAGCCCCACGCCTGAGCTGAAAGGTGGCATAACGGGAGTGCGGGGAACCGTGCTACCTCCGTAGTTTCAATGCAACAAGTAAAAATCTCTTTGGAGCACGCTGTAAAACCTGCAGCTGCTGGCGGGCACCCGCGTAAGGCAACTGCTGTTCCAGGGGCCAGGGCTTTGAACAGGGCCCACGATCCCCGGTGCACAGCAGACCGTCGGCAGCCCCCCATCAGCCTGATCTGCAGAGCTTCAGAGGGGCGCGTTGTGCTTGCGCGTGTACCCCGTCCAGTCCAATCCTTTCTGTGCCTCTCGAGCAGCGGGTCCCAAGCCCAGGAGGGGAGTTGCGACGGTAAAAGCAAAGCTGGCCCCGGGAGCAGGGCCGCGTGGCCAGGTGAGTCGGGAGTCACCGGTCCAGGTGGTCTCCCCTCCAGCCTGGGGGTTCCCGGCCCTGCTCTGCGCCGTCCCCATCCCTCAGCTGCCATCAAGTCATGTTCATCCCCGGTCGCAGCTAGAATCAGCCCTGCCGCTGGGACGTGCGTGCCGCGCTAACGCTCCTCGGCTGCCCGGCAGGACCGGCCCGCTCTCGTTCAGGTTGTCTGCGGAGTACGCCGACCGCCGGGTGAAACGCATCCTTTGCCCTCGTACTGGGGCTGGGTTACAGCAGGCCTGGCTCAGCAATACGGGAGGAGTGTCGTGGCAGAGCACGCGCGGAGACAGAGTTAATGACCATGTATTTTTTAGCCATACTTCATACAATTGTTGTCTAATGGAGTTTCAGCCTTTGATCTGAAGCTAGCGAGTCTATTCATTACTTACTGTATAATGCAGTTGACTGCAGGCTCTTAAAAGTAGGCGACAGTGTTATAAATCAGCAAAAGCTGATCAAAATTGAGGCTGAAATAGCAGTGTAAATATGGGCTGTGTAATCAGTTATTGGAAATAGTTTTAGCAGCAATCCTGTGTCGGTTTCCTCCAAAACAAGGCACATAATGGTGATAATAATGATAAGCAGCCTCAGGGACCGTATGGATCAAGCTCACCGCCAGCTCTCGGAAATGTCCGCTATGAGCCTTTGCAGTCTGCCACGCAGCCCTGGTGCGCTGCGGTCTTGCACCGCTGCTTGTGTCCTGGTTCTGCTTCGAATCTTTCCAGGACCTTCTCTTTGTACGTGCTTTTTGGGAGGACATAACTTCTTCCCTGAGCAAGTTTGGGGTCTGTGAGTCGAGATCTTCAATCTTGGCGTTTTTGTAGGGGGTTGACGAAACGTCGAGCAAGCAGGACACTAAAATGATTGAATAAATGTTCATTAATCGTGATTGAATAAACATCTGAGGGGCTGGAGAGCTGGCAGCGCATCCTCGAGCTCTGCAGACTTCCCGTTCTTCACGCTCCGCGGTGCCGTTCCTGGCAGGGAGGGGAGCTCCTCAGCTGGCAGAGGTGCTGCGCGGCCCATGGGGACTGGTGCATGCTCCAGTCCTAGCACAATACATGGCAGTGATCAACCATCGATGAATGTCAGGTTGAGTAATCCCAGCTAACAGTGGCTTTTGCAATAGAGTGATTGATTCGGATGCTGCCGAGAAGACGCCCTGTTCCTGGCCTCTGTTAAAAATGGAAGATGGAGTGGATGTCATCTCGTTTGGCTGGAGGCTGGAAATCCACTCCTCCCTCCATTGCAGCCGGCTTTGAACTTCCTTCCAGTAGGAACAAAGCAGTCCTGAAGTCTCGGCAACGATACCTTGAGCCGGCTGGAGCGGAGCCAGGCCAGGGCACTTGATTTCAAGGAGATTTGATGTAAAGTTGCTCCCCAGTAGAATGTGAACTCGGTGCCAAAGGCCATGATTAAGACGGCTTTCAAGCCTGTTGGACGTTGTTAGATGCCTTTCCTTGTGATTTAATTAGGTCTCCAAGGGAGGGTTAGTGCTGGCTGCACAAATAAATAGGGGGAGGCCTTCCCAGCTCTGCCAGCCCTACCTGGAAGGTGTCGTGAGAGTCCAGCTTTCGCAGTATCGGGCTCAGATGTTCAACGCAGGTCTCCAAACTCGTGGAATAACCGCGGTGGAAGTAGCCCTCGCCTGGCTGCCGGGAGCCGCCACCGTTAATTAGCGCAGCGCTTACTGGGAGCCACGGTGCCCGGACCAGCGCTGAGTCTCTGGAGGGCTGACCAATGGGCCAGGGAGAAATGAATCGGGAGAGGCAGCTCCCCCCCCCCAGCCGTGGGTCTGTGCTCGAATGCAGGAGCCGCGCATTCACTGGGGTAAAGGTGGTCTTCACTCCCATTCTCTCGTCTCCGTCGTACCCAGTAACACCCAACGGGGTTGTACAATGCTGCAGCCTCTGTTCCGGCTGGGTGGGTTGCGTTAAAAGCACAAACTTAAAATCCAAAGACCCCACGGTCCGAGCCGGTTCCCTGCAAAAGCCTGCCCTTCTCCTGCCCGGCGGCCTCGTTGCGTAGACCCCGGGACACGGGAGACTCGTCAGGCTTTTCCTGCGCGCAGCCAGGGCTGGGCTGTGACCTGGCAGGTGACGGTGACACGTGTTGGGCGAGTGTGGATGTGTCCTGCCTGCTTCCACCGCGTCGAGGGCAGCGCCAGGGGCGCAGGCAGCGGCGTGGCAGGTGTGCTTGCGGGGGAGAGGGCTGCCGAAGCATCCCAGCGTTTTGCACGACGGTGCCACCTTGTCCGGCTGCTTTCTGACTCTCCCGATGCTGGTGGGTGGATGTGAGACGTGCGCCTTCCAGCTGGGCAGACTATTTTACACGAACAGCAGGAGAAAACGCCGGCGGACGAGCTCCCAGCCCCGCGCTGTTGGCGGTCTTTAAAGGTGACAGGGTGACCTCGTGCCCAGAGGCTGGTCGAAGATGTCTCCCGATGATACAGTTGGCCCAATGCACCGTATCGCTTCCCTAGCATGGCCTCTGCTGAAC
>NW_005841845.1:5304024-5325145 GCF_000455745.1 Alligator sinensis | reverse complement strand
AACCCACCACCCGAGGGATTCCCCGTCTTGCTGGGTGATACCCCCGGTTGTTGAGTTTGTAAGCCCCCAGGGTAGCTGTCAGGCGGTGGTGGTGTGTTGTGCACGGCACCCGGCGTGCTGTAGCCGGAGCCATAATAGGGCCCTGCTGCGTACCGGAGGATAACGTGGGTGGGCTGAAGTTGCAGCCCTTCTCCCCGGCTCCGGTGCTGCAGGGGATTTTCCCAAGCACCTCCTCTCCCTGCGCGACTGCAGAGCAGCTCCTAGAGCAAGCAGCAAGATTTGGGAATCGCTCTTGAAGTAATCCTTTTCAAATCCAAAACAGCCTTTTTGCATCTGAGCCGTGCCAGACCTCCTACACGAAGGGGGCTGAAGTCTTATAGCATCATCTTGCAAGCATCATTGGGTGTGCAGTTATTTGTCATTTAAAATGTGCTGGTTTCAAGGGTGACAGCCCGGCTTTGAGCGAGCAGTATGTAGGCTCTGTCGGTGCCTGTGTGCGTGTGCACACGTGCATGTATATGCATTAAAAAAAAAATCTGTCGTGGGTCATGACACGCTATGTATAATACTGTAAGTGCTTTACGCTTTATGGGCACATCGGTGTAGAGCGGTACTTAGTATTAAATCAAACGCTAGCCCGTATGTCAAGCTTCATCCTGTTCAAATTAAACTCTGTAAAACCTCTGGAAAAATGGTTATTCTAATAGAAAGAGCAGCTGTAATTGTGAGTGCTGCAAAATTACATTTTTAATGATGGATTTCGGAGCTTGCATTAGAATTGGGGAGTGTCTGAATGACGACCGCCTCTCTCCGCGCGGCTCTGCCCCTTGTTTAGCTACGTCTCATCTCGCCCGCGACGGAGAAATTCCTCCGGGCAGTTTTGCTTGTGATATAAACGTGTAATTAGACGTGCGCTAAATCGGTGTGCGGCCCTGTATCGTCGTGGGATGGGGGTCAGCAAGCACTGACCCCGAATGTGTCAGCCCACACATCTATGCTGGAGTTATGTCATTCGTTGTTTATGCAAATATGCCCCGTGCTGCTTAACCTCCTCCTTGGGCTTTATTGTCTTTCTCCCTTACAGCTGGCGTGTAGAGTAACAGCTGACTTTGCCCGATTCCTGCAGAATTCTGGAGGATTACATCTCCGGGTTGCAGGAATCACCTCTGCGTCTCCTTGCTGCTTCTCAGCACAGCACGCAGAAATGCTACCCGGCATTAAACCTTCTGAAGCCGAGGTCACGGGTGAAAACAAACACACAATTTGCATGCAATGGGAGCTGTTTTCTTTGCTGATGAATACGCTGTGACTCTGTGATATACTTACGATTCACTCAATTAAAAGGTTGTTGGCGGATCAAAACGAGAGCTAAATACCTTGACAAAACCGCCTGCCGACCATGGCTCGGTGTTTGACTTGGCCTGCGAGCTCTGCTGTAGGAAGGCATTTTAGTGATGGCCAGTGATGTTGCTGCTGTGAGACAGCATCCATTTTCCGGGCTGCAGAAATGAGCTCTCTGCTCCAGTCTCCTGCAGAAGGTAAGACCCCGGCCTGTCTTCGCGGTGTAAAGCAAGGCAGCGCAGACATTTGGTGGATTGTTCTGATGCTATTTTTATACAGCTGCATCTCACAAACAATGGTGTTGTAAAACAAGAGTGGTGTGCGGTCCGCACAATCGCTGCTTCTGGTGTCTGTAAATAAAATATTTTGACACAGTTGTGATACGGGATGCTGAAAGCTGTCTGTTTCCTGTGTGCGCTGTGTAATTACCCATCCTAATCGCAATTATGTAATCTAGTATGCTGTTACAAGATTAGGGTATCTATTTAGGTAGTGAAATTCCTGAAACGCTCAAAGCACCGAAAATTACTGAGGGGAGAAGACACGAATGCAAACGTTTGAAGCCTACGTTTCGAAGAGGTCACCGGGGCGAGAGGACACGCTGCCAAAATCAAGGATATTCACAATCAAGCTACAACAGCACGCCTAGGCACAACAAGTGCCTGTTGTGCCAGTGCTGTTACTGGGAGGTGCGGGCAGGCTGGCCGCGGCACATCCGTCTCCGCTCGCCGGCGGCACGCACGCCTTCTGGTAGGGATGGAAAGCGAGTCGTCCGGCGCCGAGGATGCTTCCATCAGCCGGTTTCGTTGGTGCCAGGAGCGGTCGAAGCGGCAGTGTAGACGGCGCTCAGGTGCTCTTCTGACCGTGCGCTCTCGCTCTCTCTTAATTAGACGACCCGGTGCCCGCGGTGCCTGAGCCTTGCCTCCACCATCGCTGCCATTGCCGGAGCCGCCCCAGGCGCGATGTTGAGGTTCGGCGTTTGCGGGTGCTTCTCTCGTTCTTTCCTAGGGAAGCTGCCCGAGCCCTGCCAGGCGTCGGTGCATTTTCCAATTGAAGCTGGTTGTGAAAGGCTCGAGTGCGAGTGCTGTACTTCTGCGACAGCTTGTCAGCTGGAAGCACAGCGAACTATTCTTTTCCTTCTTCCATTGCTCTCTAGAAATGAATGGGTTACTGGGGTGCGGGAGACTATGGACTTTTGCTCAGAAGAAGAGGGATCAGTGTGAAACTTAGACTAACACATCATGCATCTCGCCGTTTCACTGTGAGCCAGAGAGAAATATTGAGAGATTTTGGCAAGGAAGAATGGTTTGTGCTTCAGGGAGAAGTCTCTGTAACAGGCAGGGGGAGAAAAAAGAAAAATTTAGCGCTTTCAACTGAAAAGGTCTCGGCAGAACAGAGCTCCTCGACTCGAGGCTTTCCGCTACAAACTCGGCTTTGAAAGCGAGACCAACTTTCCGACCTAACTTAAACGGCGTCTCCGGGAAAGAGACCCTGGCAGGAGCGGTGAATGCAGAGAGGAGACGATGAAGCGGGACGAGCCCTAGCAGAGGGATGTTGGTCGAGGCCGCGTGCGGGGGGAGCACGCTGGCTCAGGAGGTTGGCAGTGGGATTTACGTGGCCTTTCTATCTAGGTCTCGGGCTCCCATTTGTCTTAATTCACTGGTGACGGAGAGTTACCAGCGGACGGCTGTGCGGTTGAGCTGCTCGAAATGAATGTCACCTCCGTGTCATTTCCAGTGGACGGATGCTTGCAGCAAAAGAGCCGCTGTCACAGTTCTCCTGCTCGTTAGTCCCGGCAGCCAGATGAAGGATGGAAAGACTTAACCCGCCCCTCGTCCGGGGTGGCCCATGTTCGGGAGGTACTCCTTCTGTTCTCGGCCTCTGCCACGGACTTACTGGGAGACTTGGACAGACCACTTTCCCTCTCTGCCTCACTTCCCTACCTGTGAAATGGGGATACGATTTTGCAAGCTACTGCTGCATCGTGCTACCAGTAGAGTTGAGAGAGGTATTATTGAGAGTCTTAAGATGCAAGGCTGGAAGGCGCTTGGGGGCAGTTTGGCCCGCCCCGCTGTACGAATGCAGGGTTCGTTGCTCCTAACCCCTCCAGACAGATGTCACGGCTCCGACACTAGAGCATCCTTCTGCAGCCTAGGCCGGGGGACGTGGCGCAAGCCCCTGCGCCTTCTCCACCTGCTTTGTGGTAGAGCCACCAAGGTAGGATAAAACTGCTCCCACGAGGCGGCTCCTAGTGAAAACTTGAGGAGAAGGAAGAAGCGTCTTCATCCGTAGCCAGGAGGAGCTCAGCTGGGAACGTGGACCTGAGGGTGGGGAGTCGAGATAGGCAGGGAAGAGAGCAGCGTTGCCTAAAACAAGGTCCTGTGGTCTTGCCACTCACAGGTGGGCCCTTACCGATGAAATATTCCACTTTTCAAACCAATTGAAGTCTTCAGTGGCACCAGCCAACATTTGCTGTGAGGTTTTTTAGATGAGATTATTCTGCTGAGACAAATACACAGCCGGGCCCATCCATCTCCTGTCATTGCATTGCCTAGAATAGAGATCTTTCAAAAGCAGACGCCGAGCGTCCCTCCTGCCTCCTTTCCTTCTGCGTAAGTCTGTACCTTCGCGTTATAACACCGCCCTTTTGCACCGGTGAGGGCCAACCTCTTGCCCGGCATGCCGCCAATTAGCCCCGCACCCTACACAAGTGCCACTCCCACCCCTTCCCTGTCTGGTCTCCGGCTCTGCTTTCTGCTTCCTGCCCTATCTGCCACTGTGCTGCTTATCCCCTCCTCGAGCTGCCGCGGGCCTCGTGCACTGGCACGGCATCCGTTCCCCAGGTCGGGCGCCTTTACCTTACGCCACGGCTCGTCTTGTTTGCCGAGCCGAGCGGTTCTTGTGCTGGGCGAGTCTCGTCGGGGTATCACGACGTCGGATAAAATCAGACGTCGGCCAGCGTGCGTTGTGCTCCCGGATCTCAAGGGCTGCGTGGCATCGGCGAGCTCGAGCAGCTGCTGCACTTCAGCCCAGAGGTGGCTGTCCCGCGGCCGGGAGCAAAGCCGCTTCCGTGTTGAGCTGCTCAAGATTTGGGGAATCGGTTGAGGTGAGAGACGCGCAGCGAAAGTGAGATAATTGGGCTTGGCTTTGCCGTTCGCAGCCGGCTTCAGTTGTGCGGCTGGGCGTCCGCGCCGTGCTCCGCACCAGACCTCCCGCCGCCCGGGCCATTCGTCTGTTAATTGGACCCGCAGAGATGCCTGCGCTCGTTTGCTGCCTCCCCGGCGTGCCCGTCAGCGCTCGCACCTGGGCGTCCCAGCGCAGGGATTCCCGGGATCGCCCTTCTTGCCTTTCCTGCGGTAGGTTCACCTGCTTCTCCCGGGCCTCTCCTGGCCTGGCTCTCCGCTGCCTCGTAGAAATAATTGCCATCGGCTTAGCACATTTGTTAACTAATTCCCCTAACGCCCTGGGATTAAACTACCCAGCCCTACTTTTCTCCTTATTTTTCTTTGTAAAAATGCTCATCCGTTCAGGCACTTCAGATCCTGATTTCATCCCCTCTCTTCCTTATTAGCAGACCTACTTTTCCCTGATTTAGTTCTAAACTCTCCTCTTATTTCCTATAACCCCAATGGCAGCATTAACTCGTTCGGCTTTTCCGCCGCTTTTATCTCTCCTCTGCAGCCTTCGTCGGCGCTGCCCTCCGCCCCCTCCCCGCTCACAGGCACGCTGCCTTTCTCCCTTTCTACATTTCCAGGCTGGATTTTTTTTTTTACCCCGTAGCTGCTTTAGAAGCTGCACTCGCCTCCCCTTGTTCCTTGTAATCTTCCTTTCCAGCAGAGCTGACCTATTGCATCTTCACCCAAAAGGCAAGTTATTTGTCCTTAGGTCTCTCCAGCAGAAGAGCGAGCCAGGGAAATTCAACTGCTCTCTCC
Organism: Alligator sinensis; assembly: GCF_000455745.1. NCBI lineage: Eukaryota > Metazoa > Chordata > Crocodylia > Alligatoridae > Alligator > Alligator sinensis. Next base: position 5,319,872 of record NW_005841845.1, on the reverse strand, counting down.
CTCGCGTCCCTCCCCGTCTCCCCCCTGCCTTCCCCCGTGCCAGCAGCCCTGCCGCTCTTCACTAGCTGGAACGAAGGCCTTCCTGCTTCTCCACTTCTCTGATCCTCCTCTGCTGTTATTGGGAGCGAGACTCCGGCTCCGCATCCCTGTCCAGCCTGCCTCCTGCAGCTCTGGTCCGTGCAGAGGACAGGACCCTCTGGGTAAAGGGGAAGAGCCGGAGTCCATCCACACGCGGGCCTCTCCTAGCAGCGCTGACCACCCGGTCCACGGGTCGGGGCTGCTTGGGGGGTCGGTGACACCAGGACATTCCTCGGCCTTCTCCCTTACGGCTCTGCTTGCTGGGATGCGTGGAAACCCTTTGCCCTTTTTCTTCCGCAGCCCCAGGCTCATGGCCGTGCTCCTTTAAACTAGCTCGCGGCTGCTGCCATCGCACTTCGCGCTGTGTCTTGGGTTTCCAGTGAAAGGCACGCGGGCCTGGAGAGCGGGTAGCGCTGAGGCTGCAGGGTGGGGGCAGGACCCTCGCTGGCGGAGGGAAGCACCGCTTGCAAGACGTGCGTGCTGGTGTTGGGCGCTCCAGCGCTTCTGGAGTTGAAACGCAGCAGGGCTGTGAACGCGCCTCTCCCTTGCGCTCCCGGAGCTCGCCGATCGTCTTCCACCGGGTCCGTGGAAGATTGCGGCAACGTTAGCTCGCCCGGGGATGCAGGCCTTGTGCATTTGGATTCACCCTTTGTAGCAAACGCCGGGCGGATCAGATTTGCGATAGCCAAGGCATGAACCCCGGGGAATGGGAATCGAAGGAGTTCTGGCATCACCTGAACAAAGGTAATCAAGACCCTGTCCTGACATTGATAAGTAAAGCAACCGAGCAGCTGACAGCAGTCAACTGGAAAGAAAGCACAAGGATTAGCTAGTGACATTCTGATCTGTGCAATTAGGAGGGTGCTATTTACATTTAAGAAGTTTAAAAATCATCTCCCAGAAATGCAAAATTGTGTGCTTGAACTGTGAAAATGCTGTCACTCTACCTGACTCAGTGATAATTGCCTAATAAGTGCTAAATATAGTGAAAATGCAGCAGAGCCCTGAAATGCAGGCTCGAAACCAGTGATGGGAATGAAAGCAACATTCATCTTGAAACAAATTCAAAACAGCACTTGGATTAAAAAACACAAAACAAGCTTTTAAAATGCCAAGTTTGATGAAACCAAAGTAGAGAGTAAGTGGTGGTGGTTTGCAGCTGAAGAAATCAAGGATAAAAGCTTCAGTGTTAGAGTAACCCTCTCCATCTCCTCCTTTCTCGCACGCATGGGTGTAATGTGTGCACGCGCCCGGTCCATCTCCGCCGGCGCCTCTTCCAGGGTTTTCTCCCGGCGCCGTCGAGCCCCCCTTCGCCCAGAGCGGCTCCCCGACCCTGCACGGCACCGGGCGCCCTGGCAGGGAGGCGATGCCGTCACACCTCCGTCTGCGGACGCCGGTTGCCTCGTTGCGGAGACGGAGCAGTCCCGTGGCCCCCTCTGCACGGAGGAAACGGGCCGGGCAAGAGATGCTGACTGCTCCGGATAACCCGAAGGCAGGTGGCTGCAGGGTCCAGGTCCGTTAGTTCGGTTCACAGCAGCACTCTCCGCTTAGGCAAGTAAGCAGGGCATCGCGAGCGCGCTCGGTCGTAGCTGGCTTCCTCCGGAGCCGTGCATCTCCGCGCGTCCACATCCGCGTGCGGCAGGGTCAGCTACTAAAGCAGGGCCTCGTGGAGAACCGTGTGGAAGGCAACATACGTTTGCTTCCAGTAAATCATGTCTGGATCCGTACGGCGCTGCCCTTTAACGCCCGCCGGGACATGGGCGCTTGGAGGACGCCGTTTCAAAGAAACCGTCTTGTCCGTCCCGCTCGCAGGAGGGCATCCGGGGCCTCGGATTCATCTTCCGAATTCCTCGGGAGGCCCTTCGCAGGCGTTATTTAAAGCTGTGCCTTGAGGACGTTGTCGGAGAGTTGGAAATAGAGGCTTTTTTACTAAGACAGGCACCGCGTTTGGTGCATGCTCGTCGTTCCCGGCCCTCGCCGGTTCCAGATGAGAAGAAGGTAGTTGAACACCGAAAGGAGAAGCTCTGCCGCCTCCTGCCATTTCCACCACAAATCTGAGTAATGCGCTCCAAGGAGGAGACAGCGGAGGCCTCTTGGGTGTTAATTCAGCAATATAGTGATTCAGAACTTTCCTTGCGATCCCATTAATGATACATGAGCTGAAAGAGGCTCCAGCTCGCGCTCTGCGAGAGCTGCTTTATTTTGAGAAGCAACAAGATAAAGATGCAGTTAGCATTACTCCCGTTAGTCCAATGGGCAGACGTGACGGGTGGCACACAGGGAGTAGGCCTGTTAAGTAAAAACATACCGTTTTTATGCAGCCGAGGTTTTTTTTTGCTCATAGTCGCATTTTAACCACACAAAGGATAAATTGTAGGTCGCTAAGAAATGTTAAATGCATTCATTGAATATTCTGTTAGTATTCAGAGAGCAGAAAACAAAAGATACAGACGTAAGAATTCTTTCTCATCAGGATATCAACGGGAAATAATGTTAAAAAATCTCCCATGTTTGCAGGTTTGAATGAGAGGCTTGCTCAGGAGGGAGGAAAGACAATTTAAGAGGAAGCAGGAGTATTTTCGGCTGCTACGGAAAGTGATGGGGATGTGTTGTTCTCTGCAGGCTGCGAAGCAGAGGCAGCGCATCGGGAGCAACAAGGGGGAAAAATTAAAGGAAAGCAGCCTGGGTGAGCAAGAGAAATCGGTGGGTCGATCTGCAGCGGAGCTGGGTTGGGTTCGGGCCGTCCGGACTTCCCTGCAATCCCACCCGGACAGGACAGCCCATGACCCTGTCCCGGTCAGTACGTATGGGATAGCAAACTGCGCCGGCCGCTTCACCACGAGGTTTTCTAGCCGTTAGTGTTGGAGCAGCTCGGGGGCAGTGCCCGAGACTGGTTATACGATCTCCTGACGCACACATCCGAATTAATTTTCTTCCCGATCAGTTTTAAAGGTGGGTAATGAAGCGAAACGTGGACCATTGACAGCACAATGTTAATTCTTGCCGGTCGCTCAACAGGCGGTTGGCGCAGCGAGAGCCAGCGCCGGGTCCCGCGATCCCCTCCTTCCAGTAGATTCGCTGCTGTTGCCGTTTCATTAGTTGTCTCGCCTCTACTTCCAGTATTGAAATGAGATCGGCCTCTCGCTCGCTCCTTTGTATTCTTGCCACGCTCGTGTGCCGCTGCAGGGGAGGGCTGGTTCGGGGTGCGTTGTGCAGCTCCGGGCACGTCTGCACTACGCGGGGCAGCGCAGCAGTGTCACGGGAGCCCTGAGCGAGAAGCAGTCCGGCCATGGTGGCAGGAAGCTCCAGGCAGGCTAATTGATCCCGCTTCCCATTAATCTGGGTACGTGCTGGTTCACTGGAGCCGTGCCCCAGGTCTGTGAGCTCCTCGGGCCAGGGGCTTAGCCTGATGCAGAATGGGATGTCTCTGGGTGCGAGCCAGGGGGGTGCTGTCATCCTTCCTGCCGGCAGCAAGGGCACCGTGACATTTCCATCAGGCGAGTAAGTCTGGGGATTTTTCCCACTTAATGGGCGGTGCAGGCTCAAGGTGCTGTTGTAACTAAAGGGCTCCCATGCTGCTCCGCTGAGCTGTCAGACCGCACGCCGAGATTTTCAGGTTTTTTCCAGGCGGCGCGCTCCCCGTGTTTGCCATCACTCCTTTGCCTACAGTTCTGAGTCTTGACGGCACCGTGACCTTACCGGCGTGTCCGCTCCCCGGAGGATTGTCTTGTACCTGTCAACATTTAGCATGAAGCACCTAGCCGCAGAAGAGGAAGTGTTGCTAGTGAACCCGTTCAGAAGTGTTACTAGCAGGGGAAGCGAAACGACTGCCCATCATTTTAAAGCACCGGCTGGCGGCTGTGGTTGTTGAAAGGCTGTTGGCATTACTTGCGGGGGGTGGAGGTAACTCCAGTGAACGTGGATCCCCTCGCTGTGCCGCCTGCGCCTACGTGAAGAGCGAGTGAGAGATGCGTTAGGCAGGTGGAGCTGATCTCGGTGAATCTTCTCTTGAAATATGTTGATCGTCAGGATTGTAAGAGGGCTCAATTAGAAGTTCAAATGTATTGCACCACGCGGGTAATAACAGCCATGGTGTGAAATACAATAGCACTCTGGTGACACCGTTATGGCATCTTGGCTAATGACCAAAATATTAAAGAACTTATTGAAGTTCAATCATCAATCAAGGTAAATTGATTCTTGTGGCAAAGAATGCAAATGTGTTCCTTTGATACCGCCTGCATACAAACTACCCGAGCTCGCTCGCACTTGTTTCTATGGTTATCAATTTGTGAACAGCTGGGTGAGGCGTGGGGTGGGGGAAGCAGCGATAATTAACTTTCCATTTACTAATTACTGCCTGAAATTATCATGATAATCCTGATTGCTGGATTACATCTCAGATTGTTCTTCCTTCCCCCTCGCATGTTGCAGCACCTCTCGTGCTGCCCGTGTTGCAGCTGTAATAGGGGCATCCCTCGATACCCCTGGGTTTCTCGCAGTACAGCAAGGTGTTGGCCATGCATATTTTCCCCCTAGTCTCCCTGCAATCAAAGCTTCCCTGAACACGTGTGAGAGGGTCTCGGTGAGTCGCAGCAAAGTTTTTATTGTGGAGAAATCGGCAGTGCCGCCCTGCTGTATCGGCGGTCCATCCAGCCCGTATCCAGCCGGCGGTGGAAGTAGCAGATGCTTTAGAGGGGAACATGTGAATGAGGTACGTCTAGAGGTATGCCCTTTCGGACACCCCCGTCACTGGCTTCGAGGATGCATCCCTGACTGTGCTAGCTGATCACTCTCAATGGCTCTCTATGAACCTGGTTAATAGTTTTCTTCTTGAAGTTGCTTATTCACCGATCAGGATATGGTTGGAGCAGAATCTCGCCCACCTCCCATTTGGACCAGATCGACGCCCTCCGGATTCCTCTTCTGGCTCTCTTGCCGTCCACGTCCCATTCAGGCTGTGCATCCCCCTGGCCAGGACCTCTGCTCTCGTCTCCTTCTTCATCCTGCAGCTCTTCCGGTGAAGCCGGCCTCGGCCCTGCCTTTGTCCCTAGGCAGGGCGCGGCGCCGTGCAGAGATGCTTGCGCTAGTGCTGAACCAGCGGCCAAACAGGGTCTCAACAGGAGCGGACGTGGGGGTGGGGGGCTGCGGGTCGGGAGTGAGGGGCCATGCTGAGGAAGAGGGGTCACGCTGATGAAAAGTTTGGGAAGTGCTCCCATGCTCCCAGCGCCGGAGCAAAGGGAGTCATCACCTGATGTCACGTTGGGGAGGCTGCAGTCGGTTTCTGGTCGTGTAACACGGCGCGGGGCTCGGACCTAGAGTTCGCTGGAGCTCCCCTCGAGCAATACTGCGAGTAGCAGGGCGGATCTCCGCGGTGGGCGAGGGCGTGCAGCTCGGACAGCGTCGTCTCCCCGTCCTCCCCTCCGCCAGGGCGACCTTTGCAGAACTTGGCCGCTCGTCTCGTTCCGCTCAGGATTGCGCCGTCGCGCTCGTCGTTCTTCCAGCACGCGCAGCGTCACCGTGCCTGGGGACGGGCAGGCTCTTCCCTCACCTGAGTCGTCTTGCTCTGCCCCAGGAGTGATCCTGCCTGTGCGCGGGAGCAGTGGAGGCCTGATGGGCACTAATGATAAACACTGATCTCTTCTCGTGCTGCTTATACAAATGTCACATTATGCTCTTATAATGAAAAGCGAGAAGGAGCTATTTCTTACCTCAAGGACAAAAACCTGGCACCACGACTGTAGCTAGCTACTCCTGAAACCTTGCCAGCACTGATAATACACATATTAAAATTGCTGTAGTACGAATTACATTTGTTACATTTCGTAAAAATATCCTCATTAAACATTTTCTTTAAAAGACTAAACTGTCAGAAATAGACACTCAAATTCATAATTGATTTTCCTGTCACATGCTGCTCCCTCCACCCGAGCGCTCAGTCTAGCTGGATGCCTACACAGTACGAGCGTCTTCCCGTAGATGGGAACAGGAGGGGACGTCGCTCCTCCGGCCGGGCCGCGTGGGTGCTGGACAGAAGACGGATCAGCCTGGACATGGACGTGACCGTTGGCCTGGACCGCGCTGCTGCAGCTGAACGGGAGCTGCGGAGGCCGGGTACGGGTCCCGCGCTCGGAGGTGAAGAGCGAGCGTATCCCGGGGCGGCTGAGCAGGCCAGGTGCGTGCGGTCTGTGCCCCAGAGGAGCACGGGGCTTGAACCCGTAGGTTGCAATGCAGTGTGCAAACCCTCTGGGTGACGGTCTGTGCCGTGCCAGGCAGCTCCACCCAGTTGCCCAAGCCAGCTCCTTTGAGCCAGAAGTGGGTGGCCGCGTTTCCGATTCAGGGGTCCGCGTGCACGGAGTTGGCTCGGCGTCTCTGCATAACGCGGTCGTGTGCTGTCTACCCTGCTCTGTCTGCAAGGGGAAGGTGCTTAAGCTGGATCTTCCCCGACGAGGCTGCAGCGACTGAGCATCGTACCTGAGCCAGCTCCACGCGAGCGAGCTCAGACATGTTGGCAGCAGCTCAGCACAAGCTAGCTGCCCGAGCGTTTGGTGCTCGGCTAACAGTCCGGCTTCTCAAGCAGTTTTTGCAGTTGACCCCAGGCTCCGTGCTGAGAGGTACGCTGCTAGCAATGCCCAGCTCGCTCCCGCCTCGCTCGCGTGCGTACGAGCAGTGGTCGCGGCAGCGCCTCCGCCCAGTGTCCTGCGCTGGGCAGACGCCGGCAGGGGACCGGTGCAGCTGGCAGCAGTCTGAGGAGAGAGTGGCTCCTTCGATTGTTTGACTCCTTGCCGGGTAGGGATGGCGAGGGAGGCGGCGCTACGACTTCCTTAGGTGGGCTGTTTGGCCAGAGGCCGGAGGAGATTTCCGGTGCGTGAAGTGGGGCCCGGTGGACGCTAGAGGAGAAAACGAGGGTTTGGTATCACCGGTGTCAACGCTGCAACACGTCCATGGACACGAAGACTTCTTTGGGTGGCTGCATTTGGAGTTCGTGGCCCCAAAGGGGAAAGGTCCAAGATACGGGAGCTGCAGGGAAGGAACCACCAAGAAAGCGGAAGGGCAACGTACAGAGAGAAACACGGGTGAGGCAAGCAGAAGGCATTCGCCCCAGAGAGGAGCCTGCGTGCGTGGCAAACCCCTCTGAGGAGTGTGAATCTGGAGGAAAGCTAGAGAGCGACCCGGGGGCACGCTGGGTGGAGACTCCTGCAGGGAGCAGATGGAGAGAGCTTCGTCAGCCCCCAAAGAAGGCCGGCGTGGTTGCAGGTAACGCCGTGCTGAGAAGAAGAGGCAGAGCTCGAGGTCGACGGGACAGGGTGCTGCTTCCCTGGAGCAAACGCACAACTTGTAATGGCACGGCGGGCTGGGATGTCGCAGCGGGTGATGGGCGCCGTGTGGGACCTTGGAGGAGCACAGACGGGGTGAGCCCGTACGAGCTCTCAGGTGATCCTTCAGGTCCCGGGAGGCTGGTGAGGAGGAAAGCTGAAAACGCCGCAGGTCAGCATGACGGGCAAGGCCCGTGCCGTGGGAGAAGGAGCTGAATGCACGGTGCCGATCCTCCGCGGGCGGAGGGGCTGATCCTGCCCGCGCCCACGCGAGGAGCGGTGCTGGGGCGGCGAGTGCAGACGGACTCGGAGGACCAAGAACCAATTGAACCGATGCGGCAAAGAGCGCAGCAGGGAAGGATTACTATTTCAGCTGCTGGCGCACCAATGCGGAGCGTCGATCAGCCTAACAAGCATGAAGATTGGGAAATTCTCATCGATGAGAAGAAATTTGAAATAATTGGTGCGACTGAAACCCGGTAGGACAGTTCCTGCGATTGGTGCGTGAAAATTGCTGGTGGTGACCTGCTTAGGAAGGTTAGGGTGGATAAAAGGGGTGGCAGCGGTTTGACGCTGCCAAAGACGCCTCCCTGCTTGAGACTGATTATGACGCCGGCGGGCAGGATCTCGGATGCACGCGGACCCGAGCGCTCTCTAATGACGGCAGAAGCGGTGGGGTCTTTTACCGGCCCACCTAACAGACGAGAAACCAGACCGAGTTGAGCGCCTGCTGGAAACGCGGAGAGAAGAGGCTGTGCTGCTCTGCGGGACGCGGGACGCGGGACGCGGTCCCGGGAGGGACGCCCGGGAAGACCTCGACACGGTGAAACACAATTACTTGGTGAGCATCGGGTAGATGATGCCTCGCTCGCACAAAAGGTGTTGCACTCACCTTGGCCGTTCCTCCTGCTGGATAAAGCTGAATTAATTACTGTCTTGGACGCTAGTGATTCAGAAAGTTGATGGTTGTGTTCATTCAATTCAGTTCGGTTCAGATCAGTTCATTCATTCATAATGGGCAAACAGAGGAAGGTTCCAGCCACAAACACTTGCATTTGGTATTTCAAAAGGGCTAATTTCCCTAAGCCCGGGAGATAAAAATAGAAAGAAGAATGTGAATGAAAATTAAGAGATATTAAGACTAATTCATTTGATGAAAAGCCAGGTTTCCAGGATCAAGAAACAGGTCAGCTCTGGCTAAAAACCCAGCCTGGCCCCATAGAGGAAGTAGTTGGTGAGAAATGAAAGAGCAGTATATAACCAATGAGGAAAAAGGGGAAATCGCTGACAATCGCTATAAATTAAAAGTTGTGCAATGTTATAAAAATGGGTACGTAAAGCTAAAAATATCAGGGAGAAAATCTGTGGCTGGTGCAGAGCTAAGGAAAATTCAGTTTCCTAAATGTACATCAGGAACGAAAGAAATTCCCAACCACTGGTGAGGGATACTTTTGTAGAGAGGATAAAATTGTTCATAAAGGCCCAGAGAGGGTAAAAGTGTTTAATAAATATTTCTGCTGCGTGTTCAGAAAGAGGCGAGCCGATGTGCTGCGACTCACCTGCGGATAAAGTATTCGGCGGGCTTCCAGCGAGCAAAGATGATGCCCAACAACGTCAATTAGAATATAAGCCTATTTAGAAAAAGCAGGCTTGAAATAGGACTTCTTAAAAAAAGCTGGTCCACAGTGATCTCTGACCTGCTAACATGGATTTTAATACATCTTGAAATAGTGGGAAAATACCAGGAGATAAATTGAGCGCTGACTTTGTGCTGTTATTCAAACAGGCCAAGTGAGATGACCTGAGTAATTGTATGTTGATTAGCCTGGCATTAAACTTGGACAAGCTAAGAAAACATTTGATATAGGATTCAGTTAATAAAGGGTGGGAATATAATTCATGCCAGTCACCATGGAGAATAGGTTTTGTCCAACAAGCTTGATTTCACACTTTGAGAATATTACACACTTCGGTCCCAGAATCACAGACAACGAGGGCTGAAGGGATCTCGGGATCACATCCCGCCCAACCCTTGCTCCCCGCAGGGCCAGCCCCGACTACATCACCCAGACACGGCTTTGTCTACCGGGGTCTTGAACACCTCCAAGGATGGAGAGTCCACCACCATCTGGGGAGCCTGCTCCAGTGCTTCGCCACCCTCCTAGTAAGACAGATTTTCCTAATATCTAACCTAAACCTCCCTGAAATTTGTTTGATTAAGCTAGATGCAGAGGGTTTTAATAGGCTTTTCCAAGGTGCTTGGGTTTTTGCAGATTCAATGAAAGCTCCCATTTACTGGATTAGGCACGGACTGACTGCTCGCTCTCGTAGTTGCTGGTGCCGGGTAATGGGCTCTTTAGAGGGGCTGCACATGGGTTAGTCCCGGGCCCAGCGCTATTCAACCATGTCATCAGCCATTCGGAAGTAAATGTACCATCACTACACCGTCATGGTTAGAAAGTGGGGGACAGCGAAGCCCTGTTTAATCTGAGGGACGTGAGGGCTCCCAAAGGAAGGGGTAGGTCTCCCTCTCTGTCATCTCATCAGGACCGGGCTCCTTTGTGGCAGACGTGTTTGAACGCAGCGCGAGTTATTGGGCTCGGTGCAGGGGTGCGCGAGCGAAGTGCAACCGCCTGTCGCTCGCAGGACCCGATGATCCCTCTGGCCTTAAATTATCTGTGCATCTTGGACCCTGTGAATAGAACACGTTATTTATGGCTTAATTCAGCCCCTGCTCCCGGTTCGAGGACGCTGCATTTTTGAAAACCACGGAGGTGTGATCTTCCACTTGTTCCCTTTGTAGCGTTGACGGGGGAAACTCCTGCCTGCTACTCAACATCAGTCTGCATCGGCAAGCAAAGTCCCACGGGCCAACGTGCAGTGACCAACTGGACGTAGCAAAATCCTCATCTCAGCCTCGCCGAGCAAACCACTTGCATCGCTGAGTTCGCTGGATCCTAGGCTGGGCTTTGCTCCTGCGTAATAGGATGGCGGACGGGAACATGCAGGGCTCTCCTCGTCGGTTCCAGGAAGGCTCGGGGGGCATTGCGTTGTGATTCGGGGTGGCTTCTGGCCGGTGGCGTGGTTAGCCCGAGCGGGGCGTGCGTGTCTCTCCCTGCAGCAAAGGAAGCTGGATGCAGCCAAGTTGGGAGAAGACTGGCAGAGGAGCCAGACTGGGATTTCTGCGGTGGGCTGCTCGGAAACAACCCGCAGAGCCAAGGCGCACGGACGGGGACAGTCGCGGTGAGACTGTGCTCTCTCTCGGTGACGTAGCGCTGACGCAAACACCGCGGCTGAGCCCAGCGGCACAGGGCAGAAGCGAAGCCGGATGGGGAAGGATGCAGGTGTCGCACGCAGATGGGGCTGGCCTGTCATCGCTTTCCCAAAATATCCCGGTTCCTCCAAGTGGCCAGAGAGAAATTGGCAGGCTCGACCAGCAAAGGACGGGCTGAAACCCAGCCGGTGACAACGTGCTGTCATATTTCCACAGGCATCGGGTAGGAGGAGACGCAAATACACACGAAACTGCCAGCACATCTGGCACGACACCGAAGGTAAGCAGCTGTCCTCCAGCTTGCCTACGAATGCACCAGCCAGGCACGAGCTCCATGGAGCTGCTGACAGGGAACAGATGGTGCAAGCACGCGGCGTGGTGATGCCTGTCGGACCCCGTCTGCGGCAGCGCCTCCCTCTCACCTGCACGCAACGCCACGTGAATCGGGCTGTGGGCGCCTCGCCCGGGGCTGCTCTCGCGGCGCTGGACGCTGCGGCGATGGGCCTGGGAGCATCCGACTGGAGCACTTCCCCATCTCTGCCCTGCGGTGACGTCACCCGGGGAGCCGCTCTTCGCCCCGCGGTTACAAACCAGCGCAGGCTGTCCTGTTGGATTGCTGCCCCGAGGTGCTTTGGCGCAGCGCGATGCACAACGCCTACAACTAGCGCGCGGCCCCCGCGGAGCGGACGCTGATGGGGCGGCAGGCCGCGCGGTGCGGGTCCCCGGTGCCCGGGGCAGGCTGTGCCCCAGGGAGGAGCCGTGTCTGCTGTGGTGGCAGGGGGGGGCGCACAGATATTTGTCCTCTTGCACCGCCGTCTGCCTCTCTCCCCATCAAGGCGTGTGGCACATCTGTCACTCCTGTCTGATGCCAGCGTGTCCAGGGGGGTCTTTGGATGCAGTTGCCCAAAGTCTTTGCTGCTGCTGCTGCCATCCCACTCACCTTTGCCTCCTCATGACCCTCTGACCATCTCTCCTGGGGAAAGGACCTGACGCCTTTTACTTCCTTCCTCCATTTCTGTCTCCCGACTGATTTTAGGCTTCCCTGTGCTCTCGCTCACAGTGCATAATTGTTCGTCTCCAACTTTGGTATTGAAACCTCTCCTCCAGGTCCCTCCATGGCCGTGCTCGTGCCCATGGCACCGTGGTCCCATCTCAGTCTCGTGCCCCGTCGGTCTCTTCCTCTCCAGAGAGCTGCTTTTAAGACCTGCCCAGCCGGCGCAGTCATTGCCTTCCCGTCCGCCCCGATCCGCGTATAAAAGGCTCCTCGGAGCAAGTTGATGGCCTTGTCTGTCATCTCCTCTCCAAGATGAAGTGCATCTTCAAGACTCCTTGCAGGCTTTCTGGTTCTGGGCTGCCCGGGCTTGTAGCGTGCGAGACCCTCCCGGGCTTCGCTCGGCCGCTTGCCCACGCGCCCGCTGAGGTCCAAAACGTCGAAAGAGCCAATCGGCGGCTCCTGGGAAAATGGTAAAGAAAACCGTTTGCAGGGAATGTCGCCCACTTCACAAGTGAGAAGCCCCTCGTAACCCATGGAAATACTGTATTGCACAAGGAAATAGGCATGTTCTGCTTGTAGAAAAGCTACTTAAGAGGGACATGATAGCAGTCTTCAGACACCTGAAGGGCTGCCGGAAAGAAGAGGGAAAGCGCCTCTTCTCTTGCTGCGGAGAGCAGGACGCCGACCAAAGGCGTGAAGCTGCAGCAGAGTCGGTTTAGGCTGGATCTCGGGAAACACTTTGCTGCTGGGGCGGGGAGGCCGAGGAGCAGACGCCCGGGGAGAGCCGTCGCTGGAGGTGTCCGAGGAGAGTTGCTGCGCCTGGCCCGGCAGAGATCAGTAAGATGCTGGACTGCCCTGCTCCCGTGGCGCTCTGCTCCTCGTGCGGTTTCTTTCCCCTGCGTGTCGGGGGCCCGGCAGAATATCTGTAAACTCCGCTGGCCTCGTGATGAGTTTGGTGGCTGCGACTAGTCCAAGCGCTCGAGACTTGACGATCCAGGAAAGTTAGAAGGGTTTAAAAGCGGTCTTTCAAAGAGCTGAGTGCCCCTTCCCGCACACCGGGTTCAGGTAGCTACAGACTCCCCCGGCCCCCGATTTCTCCTTTGCAAGGAATCCGTACGTGAAACGTCCTCCGCTTGAAACCCGGGGAGCTAATTGCAGTCGCGTGTCTGCAGTCGCGGCCGGGGCAGTTGTATGGATAGGTGCGTAGCAGAGCCTGTGCGTGCTCCCTATTTCTTCGGGCCGTTGCGAGCATCCGGATAAGCGCCCTCAAAAGGATTATGCAGGAGCCGCTCGCATTGCCGTCTGCGTCCCCGTGGCATCTAGGGCTGGCAGAGACGTGCACCTTGGAACGCGATCAGACGTTCGCTAACGAGCGCTCGCTGTCCTAACGCACGCAAGACTCGTGGCCGGAGGGCTGCTGCCGCACGCCATTTTTCCTCGGCTGCGTCGCTCTGCAGAAGGACTCGCGGCAGCGCGGCGTAACGTGTACGTGGAACTTGTAGTGCAGTTGTTAAAAACTCCTATTTAAAAAGACTTTGGATGATTACAAAGCAAATTGGACTACTTACCTGCTAGTGCGCAAAGTGCCTCTATAGTGCCATAAATGGAACTGAGCGAGCGGCGAAGCCTTCAGATGATGGTTTTGTATAAAGAGGCATAGCATGCCTTCCTCTGCATTATGTATTCCCCCCTTGAGTGCGTCCCTGTAGCAGGGTTTCGGGATAGAAAAGATGTGCAGTTACATTAGCAGAGATCATTGCCTGCAATCAGGTATCATTCCATGGAGCTAAGTCTTCATAATTAGAAAAGGGAGCGGAGCACTGGCTGGTTTACTGTATTAGAAAGCCGGTATTAAAAGCAGTCAAAATGAAGCGGCGCTGCCTGCTTTTCAGTGTGTACATCGGGGATGATTGCAGCTAGCATCTTAGTCGGACACGGCTCTCATAACTGACTCGTTTCACTTCACCAGCGGCCAGGCTCGTGCTCCTGCGGCGCCGCTTTCTCGGGCTGTGCGATTTGTGCTGGCGATGGTTTCTCCCCGCTGCAGTCCCTGCATGGAGGGCAGCCAGAGCATTAGCGTTGCATCCTCACAGCTCCTGCCGTTGCATCTCTGGAGCGCGGGCGAGGTCCGGCTTTCCGCCGGCCCGAGCTGAGCCGGGCTCTGCCTCCGTCTCTGACCAGGCACGTGGCGCCTCCGGCTCCCGCTGTGCTGCCGGGCTGTTGTTTTGAAGATACTAACTTTTAACCAAAGGCCCGCGTCAGCCCCCGGGGGAGCTGGGCAGAGGAGTTTGGTTAAATGCAGTCTCTGTCAAAGGCATATTCCAGCTGACACATTCCCCCCCATTGTGAGAGTGCCTCTCTTCCTCCTTCCAGGACGGTTTAATTCAGAGATGGCTTCCTGCGGGGAGTGGATCATCTGAGCGAAATAGCAGATGACTGTCGGGATCTCCATCTTCACGAATCCCAATGATGACACCATACAGGGGCCGCGGGCTGGAGGTCGGGGCCGGCTGCCACCTCTGCCCAGCGGCCGCCGCAGCCGCGTCACCAGGGCTCTGGGCACGTGACTGCTCTGAAGGCATCGTGCGTCTTTGCGACCGAGGCTGAGGAATCTGCCCCTCCTGCCGGTCACGGCTTTCGGGAGCGTGGGGTTACGTGGGGCTAACACAGCTCAGACAAGTGCAGCTGGGACCGGCCGCGCGCGGGCACGGTCCCTCCCTGCCGACCCCTGCTAGGACTGCCTACAGCCGGGCACAAGGGTTTTTGCCTTTGTGCAAAGCTGCAGGTGCCACGAGTCCACGGAGGGCATGGAGGAGGTGGGGGGTGAATGCAAGGACTCGGTAGCTACAGATTGCCGTCTGATTTTAATGGGCAGCAGAATACATGCTGGAAGCACCCATCTTTCCTCGCGTACCGTCCTGCTTCCCCTCCCCTCCTCTGTTGCATTGCGCTTGCTTACTCAGCAAGCCCCTGTTTGATTTCTGGATTAAGGACGTGAAATTTCCTTCACTTTAGGATTTCTCTGAGATCCCGGTCGCTAAAGAGCTGCAGTACAGAGACCGAGTCCTCTGGAAAGTGCGGTATTTAAAGCTAATCTTGACGGAGTTTGTAAACTGCTTATTATCTGTGGTGCTTAGGACTGGAATTGCTTCTGCTGGCCAGGACGCCTGCAGCTCCGGGGAGGAAGAGGAGCGTGAAAGGTGCAGTTGAGTTTAACTAACATGCTCGTTTTGAAATGTTTCCTGTGGCAATGGGAATTTTTCTCCCTGAAACAAGTGTTTGGGTTCAGGCTGGTTGGAGACGCAGACTCGCGTAAGAAGAGGGCTGTCTGCCGAGCCATCCTTTCTGTTACTTGGAAGTCATCCTGTATATAATTTAGATGGGTCTTAACGAGGCATAAAGTCACTTCCAGGAAACTGATGACTCTTTGCTCGCTTCTCTGTGAAATGAAGGCCTGGAGCCTCCCTTGTTCCTCCTGCGGCCCCGGCAGATCTGGCTGCACGAGCCCGAGGCGGGCCCCACGGTTGCACCGCTCCGGCCTTGTCCCCGCCATGGATCCTGCTTCTGCGCCACGTCATTGCGCTCTGCGCGTTCCCACTGGCCAGCGCGAGCCCCTTTGGGGCATGAACCCTTGTTTTGCAGCAGGGCTCTGCAGGCTTTTCCACGTGGAGGTGAGGAGACCACGGGCACACGGGCGCACCGTTTCCACCAGCGTTGGCTGACGTTTGTCACTGGTGGGCCAGGCGGGTGCAGGAAACCGGCAGACCGGGGTCCTGATCCCTGACCTGGGCCTTGGATCCGCCTCCGCTGCTGTGGGCTTTCGCTTGTCTCGGCACAGACGCTCCCGCGCTCACCTGCGAAGACGTGCGTGATGTGCTGCAGAGCATCCCTCTTTCCCCTTCCCCCCGGTCTCCGGCGTGCTCGGGTCGCCCCTGTGAGCAGGCTGCTGGGTTTGGATGGGAAGGAGAGCAGGCGTGGGTGCCCCTGCAGCGCAGGTGTGCCCTGCTTGCCTCGGTTTCCCTAGCCCCAAGGTCCGGGCAGTGGCCTGTGGGCAAAGGGCTTTGCAGCGACTGGGGAGAGATGCTCCGCCAGCGCCCACAGCGGGAGCGTTCTCTGTCGGCGCCAAGGGCCCATGGCGGACCCGAGAGAGGGGCTGCCGGGGGGGCGGTGTGCGGTGGTTCCCCGC
>NW_005841845.1:5295772-5303982 GCF_000455745.1 Alligator sinensis | reverse complement strand
CCGGCGGGGGGGGTTGTGGGCTTGGCTCCCCTGCCGTTGTCAGCGTGGCAGGCGAGCGGCAGCTTGCTGACTTGCACCGCGCGGCAGCGGGGAAGGTCAGGAGCCTCGTAGCCAAGGTGAGCAGAGGACTGGGGAACGCGGAGCAGCCGTCCGGGCGGCTGATTCTCTCTGCCATTAGAGCGCTAATGAATGCTCTGTCATGGTCCTGTGAATATTTCAGGAAGCCTTCGCTCCTCTCCTGCCGCCACCGCCGCCGTGGCGGAGTTACCAAGGTTACCTGACGTGACTTTGCTGCGAGCGGTGGCGGCAGGTCGGCGGTGCCAGGAGCGTGCCGCCCGCGCTGGCTTCACCTTCCTCTGCCTCGTCCAGCTGCTCCCTCCCCGCGGCGGCTGGAGGTGTCATTGATTTCTTTTTATTCCGTCTTTTTGGAGGAAGGATCGTATTAATTTTGTTTTGCTTGCGTAACCCGGACTGTTATCATCTGACTAATTACTCACACATTTTCCTTCAGACAGCAAATGGGAGAGATAAAGCTGCAGCAGGTTTATGTGATTTCTGCTTATCAAATTACTGTAATTATTTGAAGAATGGCTTAAAATTGTATGGAGTAATGAATTTAATTATGAGTTTGCAGTCAAGCCTTGTGCTGCACGCGGCTTGCAAATGGGCAAGTTTATCGGAGGCTCTTTGCAGACTGACGGCAGGCAGGGATGAAGGCAAGCTCCCGGACGGCGCCGGAGCGATGCAGGGGACGCGGGCGTGCTCGGCGGGGGGCCGGACAAGCCCTCCTTGCTGTCCAGCCCGCCTGTTCGCTCAGATGAGTTCAGGATGGGCGCAGAGGGAGGAAAAGGCATCCTTCAGGTCTTCCTCGCGCGCTGCCGGCTGCAGGGAGCGGGCTTTCCTTGGGTGTCCTGATACTGCCTGGCCCCCACGCCCATAGGGGAGCAGCCTCCTTGCCCAGACGTCGGTGGCTTCCTCTCCCATCCAGCTATTGCAGAATAAAGCTCTTATGGGCGGTCGTCCTGGGAGGAGCCGCCTGCCCAAGCCAGCCCAGCTCCGAGGGTGCTGCCAGGTGCGCATCGCGGGTGCCCTGCCCCTGGGGACGGGCTCAGGACCCCTTGTGCAACATTGCTGCGGGCTGGGGGCACGAGCTGTTGCAGGGAGACGAGATTTGAGGAATCGAGATGTGGCCCTGCGGTCACGTGGCGCCTCCTCATCTTGCCTTTGCAGGCATCGGGGTCGCTGCAAGCTGGCCTGGCACCTGAGCGAGGCAGCCCAGGAAAGCGGGTCACGCGGTGATCCTCCGCCCCGTTGCATGGCTCTGGAGGGGGCTCGCACCTCTGAAGTGGCCCCGTTGCAGCCGGGGCAGCTGTGTGTGGCTTTCCCGCGGAGCAACAGTGACGTTTAAAAGGAATCCAATCCTGCCGTTTGGCTGACTGGGATCTATGTTTTAATGAGATTCAAATAGGCAGCTAATTTCAGGGATATTGAGTTGCAAAAACAGATGGCTGGCACTGGCCAGCATTTTTCTGACACCGCAGACTGCTGCTATCTTTCACGGTGGCAGCGACGTCGATGCACGAGGCAGTGTGAAAGCAGGGACGTGTGCCAGGAGCGAAGGCCTGGGCAGGGTCGGTGCCAGGCGGAGGGGTGGGTGTCCTTTGCAGCGGAGGCTGCACCAAGCACGAGGGTCTTCGGCAGAGGGTGCCCGCTGGGGAGCGCTGGAGGAGGAGCCGTTCTGGGGACGGTCCCGGCAAGGCCCGGGGGGAGATGCGGGTTGGGGTGGGACGGTGCAAAGCAGCAGGGCTGCAAGGTGGAGCTGCGACTTGCAGCCCGAGGAGCGCGGGGAAGCTGTCGAGAGCTTCAGACCTCCTTTGCTGTGACGCTTTCAGGCCGCGGTGGTGTCTAAGGCCAGGCAGCACCCTCCCCTGCGCTCCCATACATCGCAGGCCATTAAGCTGCCCTTAGTTACCCCTGCGCTGTGCCCAGCGACTCGGGTTAGACAACAGCGTTTTAGCCCTAGCTGATTTATCATGTGCAGAACAGGCAGAGAGAAGCAGAGGCCAAGTGCCCCGGGCTCCTGCCGCAGCAGGGAGTTGATTAAGGGAGACGTGCCCGGAGGAGCCCAGCAGGCGCCGTGCACCCTGCGCTGCAGAGGAAGGTGGGAAATCCCCAGGTCTCTGCCCGGCGGAGCTGGGGTGATTCCTTCTGGACCCCGGATCTGACCATTTGGTTTTTCCCCGTGTGCAAAACAGAGCAACGTAGAGAGGCTGATATGTTCCCCTCCACACGCCGGCCTGCCCGGTGCAGAGGCCCGTTGGCAGCCACGGCCAATCCCTAATGTTTCAGAGGAAAGGTAAAAAATACGTGATGTGTAACATGCCTGCCCGAGCCAGAGGAAGCAAAGTCCCTTCCTGACCCCTGCACGTGACTGCCCGAAGCCCTGGCTTTCATCTGGGTCTCGTCGCGGTCCTAATGCAGCGCGTCTGGTGCTACAAGCCCGTTGAGGCCAGTGCAGAGCTGCGGCCTCCAGTTTGGTTTCTTACACTGCCGTCGCGCGGTTCTCCCATTCCAGGACGATCCCAGGCCATGCCTGCGACTTCGGGGGACAGGCTGAGCAGAGGATTCGTGATCAATCCCCAATTCAATATTCAAATGTTTTGATGTTTAAACATTACAAGCCCTTGTTGCAAAGGTGGCCAACGGCATCCTGGGCTGCATTGGCAGGAGCGGTGCCGGCAGGCCGAGGGCAGCGATTCTTCCCTCTATTCAGCACTGGGGAGGCCACATCTGGAGTTCTGTGTCCAGCTGTGGCCCCCACTGCAGAAGGGATGTGGGCACATTGGAGAGAGTCCAGCGGAGGGCAATGAAAATGGTTGTGGGGCTGGGGGACAGGACTGGTGAGGAAAGGTGAGGGAAATGGGCTGATTGAGTCTGCAGAAGAGAAGACCGAGGGGGGTTGAATAGCAGCCTTCACCTCCCTGCAGGGGGGCTGCAAAGAGGATGGAGCTGGGCTGGTCTCAGTGGGGGCAGATGGCAGGACAAGGAGCAATGGGCTCAAGCTGCAGCAAGGGAAGTTGAGGTTGGGTATTAGAAAAAACTCTCACTAGGAGGGTGGAGAAGCACTGGAAAAGGTTACCCAGAGAGGTGGTGCAGTCTCCATCCTTGGAGGTTTTGAAGCCCCAGGTACACACAGGCTTGTCTGGGATGATGCAGTTGGGGCTGGTCCTGCTTGGAGCAGGGGTTGGACTGGAGGGGACCTCCTGACCTCCCTTCTAGCCCTTGTTGTCTACAGGCACCTATAGACACGATGGACCTCTGCTCCGACGCATGCTAATCAGCACACAGAGCAGACTTAATTAACTGAGTCTGCTGGAGCATGCTAATAAGCGTGCTCCAGCAGCCTCTGCGTCACATGCATCAGCGTCCCCGCCTTTCAAAGTGGTAGCGGGGCGCTTTAACTAAAGCTCGTCAGATGACGAGTGGGACGTTGAATGCACGTGATGCTGCGGGCCACTCTCAGAGCTGCTCTAATTAAAGCGCCTCCCACCTCCGCCCCGGAGCACGTGTAAAGGCACCCTGTGATGATGATTGTGGCTGGAGTAAGCGCCCAGCGGCCAGACCGGTCGGTCTGTGCCCCGCTCTGACTTCTGGCGTAAAGGAGGCCTGGTCTGATGCAGACACAGGGATGCTGCCAAAGCAAGCAAGCCCGTTGTTGTGCCCGGGGCAGACAGCAGGACCGAGCCAGGGGACTTGTTTGCATGATGGAGTCATTTCTGCTTAAGTGAAAGGTCAAAAAAGATCACAGATGGCGCGGACTCCTGGAAGAGCTGGCCGCGACGCCGGCACGGCTTCTGCGCAATTCCCACTGCGCTCTGTAATGGAGGAGCAGCACCGTCGTGTACGAGCACAGCGAGAGGCAGCGAACCTTGAAACGATAAGATAGCCGGGATGAGAGGCAATCATTTTCCGAGCCCGGCTGCGCCTGGCCTGCTCCGCCTGGCCGGTTTGCGGGGGTTCACGTGCAGGTGGAGGTCAGGAGCGGCACCGCGTAAGCAGGACAGGACTCACCCAGTGAGACGTGGGTGCGGGCTCCCTGAGACTGCCCGGACCACCCTTAAACGACATCAAATCGTCCCATCCTTTTACGTCCCGCCGCAGTCTTTGTCCCCAGTCTGCGGGGGCCTGAAGGAAGAAGCAAAGGCCGTCTCTGGACAGGGGTGGACAACAAAGTGCTCGTACATTTTTAAATTCCTCTGAAAACGGGGAATAACTCAGTGATACTGTTTTGAGCGTGGCACTGCCTGTGGGGGAGAGCTGTACGGGAGGAAATAACAGTAGCGTGTGGCTTCCTCTTTCCATCATTTCTAAAGGTCACTTCATGATCAAAACGCGCTTGCTAATTTAATTTCTGCCCTCCATGTAAATTCAAGATGATGCTGTTTATTCTGTGCGTAGCTGACTCGCCGGCGACTCGGCCTCGCACGCCTTTCCCCGGAGCGAGCGTGACAAGGGCTGAGCCCGGAGCCGCGAGCGGGGGCAGCCCAGCCATCGGCGCGTCCATCGCAGCAGCCTCCGGGTGCCTCGCGGTCATTAAGGGGGTTTTCTCTCTTCCCGCCCCGTGCTGTCTTTTTCAGAGCGGGGTCTAGGGCACAGGGCTGGTATCGCCGGCTTGCCCAGGGTCGCGCAGGGAGGCCGGGGCAAAGCCGCCGGGCCAGGACCCCTGCTCTCTAAACCGCTCATCCCTCATCCCCGGGACTTCCTTCCCCGAAGCTTGTCCCCGCACCCACACCCTCCACCTCTTGCATGAGCACCGCACTCCACCGCTGCGAGTGAAGCGATGCCCTTGGCAAAGGCGCGGGAGATGGGGAGGCAGAGAGGGCTCCCGCCACCCTGTATTGGAGACACTTTGAGGGCAACCAGCTGGGCAGTCTCTTGCTCTCCACATGGGAAACGTTCAGGATTTGCCTGCCCAGCCCTGTTGTTCACGTCTGAAGGAAGGGTGGTCACTGCACCGTGTCCTGGATGTGCTGGGCAGGAGGTCCCTCCGTGCCAGCGGGTGCATTGCACTTGGAAACCCACGTGCTCTAGAGCCCCATGGCATGCTGCAAATCCTTAAGCACTGGGCTGGTGAATTGAGTGGGTTTATTGCTAACGAAGCTCTTTCCAGTCATCTCCCTGCTTTCTAAAGACCTCGGCCTTGCTGCTGGGCTGCTGGCGGTCATCCCGGGGTGTGCCCGTTGTCCGGAGACGGCACGGCTCTGCCTGGGTTGGGGGCGTGGGAGCCGCTTCCCGAGACACGTGCTCTGTCGCCTGAGACTGCTGTGGCTTCACCGGCAGCGTCGTGCCTTCCTTCTGCAAGGAGACGCCCCAAGGATGAATGGCACGTCACGTGTCTAGCAGTCGTGCTCTGTTTGAGGCCACGGTGGTGAGTTGGAGTATCGGAGACCCATTGCACAGTTTTTTCTCCCCGGCACGCGTGTCCATCGCTAAAGTGCGTGGCTCGGGGAGTTAGCCGCACGTCTCCGACTGATTGGTGGGAGGTGCGTGGCTGAATCCCCTCGTCACCTGGGACAGGGATCGCCCGTGTCCTGGGCTTCTGCGCAGGGTGGAGCCCGGTTTCACGGGTGAGATGCTGCCGAGTTGCCTGTCGTAGCTCAGTCGGCCCCACTTCTCCTGTTGGAGCGCACCGACAAAGGCGGCGTTAGCTGCCGTTATCTCTCAAACTTAAACCAGAGCATGCGCGTTTCCTTTGGTTGACTTGGACCCCACGTTTAACAGGGCTGGGGACCTAAAAATGTGCGGGGGTTTCAGCTGCCAGAGGTAGATGTCTCCTCCGCTCTCCAGAAATAGACTTTAATCAGCATCTGCTTAGTAGAAATGTTTCTCTCCTGCTGATCGTTACAGCTGGGAGAGCCTTCCCCAGTGCCTGGTTCCTAATTACATCAGGGATGTATCCTGGGAGTAGGTTAAATAGTCTTTTGTATATCAAATAAAGCCAGTGAACTTCACTCAAATCACTTAATGAAAACAATCCTGATGATATCTGTATGTACGGCCATGCTGTATATTAAAAGAGCATCTTAAAGGGAAGCGTGGAATTGTTCTATCGTCTCTAAAGCCCGCGAGCAGAAGCTCTGCGGCAAACACCTCCTAATCTCAGATCTGAAGTAGACCTGGAAGCCAATTGCTTTTCCGTGTTGTAAAACACGAGAGGTTTTGATATGGCGACTCCGGTTTGATTCAGAACTTTCCTATTAACTGTTCTTCATGCACATCAAATTTTAGAGACTGAGCTAAAGAGCTGCGCGCACGAAGGATGAGACTGACTCAAGGACAGAGCTATTAAGGTGTGTAATAATCGAGAGAGGAAAATTAAGTGTCTTTAATTTGGCATAAATCCCAAGGACCATAACTTTGGTTATTAGGAATTCAGGGCCTATTTCTAATTAGCTCTGGCCAAGGATGCTCACGTCCCCAGCTCCAGGAGCTCTTTGCTGGGACCGGTGTTAGTGTAGCTGATTGGCGCCGTGCTAATAAAGGGCAGCGCTGCCTGACCTCCCATCGAATGGTCACTGCCAAGTGGCCACGGAGCCGATGGTAAATCACATCACAACATCACTTCTGCTCGTTGCCGCTGACATCCCGTAGCAGGCAGCTCTGCACGCCGCGACCTGCGTGGACAGGCCGCGAAAGCTAGCTCGTCTGCATCACGTTGGGGCTGGCCCGGTCAGGCGGAGGTGACTGCTGTGGCCTTTACATGCTGTTCAGCTGCAAGGGCCTCCACTGATACCATCTGCTGTCGAAAGCAGAAGCCCTTCGCTGCCGGTTGTCCGCAGCCGTGCAGAGTGCGAGTGTCGCAGCTCTGCAGCGGGGTGGGACAGTGGGATGCTTTGCAGCCCTTCTGGCTATCCCCCACGCGTGCAGGGCAACGGGCTGTCGTTTCTTGCTCAGCGGCGCTGCAGACCCAGTAATAAGCACGAGAAGATGGAAAAGAGATGGGAGTCTTTTGAAGCTGGCAGCGTAACCACTTGCATCTTCCAGGGGTAAAGAGAGCTTTGTGGATTTCCCCGGCTTTGTTCCTTACTTTAGGGAAATTTGCTGCTCTCATCCTGCTCTGTGGTCTTTGCTAAGTATAAGAAGAAAAGCCTTCGAAACGCCGCTGTCGCCAATGCAACATCCCGTGGCCACGTACTAATGTCTCAGCTGTTAGTATCAGAGAAAATCTGAGAAAATTAGGGTAGGAAGGGACCTCAGGAGTCGCATCTAGTCCAGCCCCCTGCTCCAAGCAGGACCAGCCCCAGCTACAGCATCCCAGCCAGGGCTTTCCCTGCCCAGGTCTTAAACACCTCCAAGGATGGAGACTGCACCACCTCTCTAGGTAACCTGCTCCAGTGCTTCACCACCCTCCTGGTGAGAGAGTTTTTCCTAATATCCAACCTCAACTTCCCTTGCTGCAGCCTGAGCCCATTGCTCCTTGTCCTGCCCTCTGCCACCACTGAGGACAGCCCAGCTCCATCCTCTTCGCAGCCTTCCTGCAGGGAGGTGAAGGCTGCTATTCAATTCCCCTCGGTCTTCTCTTCTCCAGACTCAATCAGCCCAGTTCCCTCAGCCTCTTCTCACCAGTCCTGTCCCCCAGCCCCCAAACCATGTTCATTGCCCTTCACTGGACTTTCCAATGTGTCCACACCCTTCCTGTAGTGGGGGCCACAGCTGGACACAGGACTCCAGATGTGGCCTCACCAGTGTCAAACAGAGGGGAGGAATCACTGCCCTCCATCTGCCGGCAACGCTCCTCCCAACGCAGCCCAGGATGCCGGTACCCTTCCTGGCACCGAGGGCACACTGCTGGCTCCTGTCCAGCTCCTTGTCCCCTGTCCCCCCAGGTCCTTGTCTGCAGAGCTGCTGCCCAGCCCGTCACCCCCAGCCTGCCCCGGGGCAGGGGATCGCTCCCTCCTCAGTGCAGGGCTTTGCACTTGTCCTTGTTGAACTTCATGAGATTTCTTTTGGCCCGGTCCTCCAATGTGTTGAGGTCTCTCTGGATCCTAGCCCGACCCCCTGGTGTATCTACGACTCCCCCAGCTCGGTGTCATCTGCAGACTTGTGACCAGATCCAGTCCGTACCGAGACCGTCTTCGTGCCACCTGGAGCTGAGCTGCGGTGGCAAAGTAGGAAACTGTTAAATTTCTGGGATTGAGCACTATCTCTTC
>NW_005841845.1:5293524-5295741 GCF_000455745.1 Alligator sinensis | reverse complement strand
GATCATCTTAAGCCTCCCGCTAGAGTGAAACGCTGCGCCCGGCGAGTCCAAAGCCCACACGCCGCACGCTCGTGCTTACGAATGAGTTCAAGGAGCCGTTCCTTGCTCTCGCCCCTATCCGGTACATGTAAGCGAGGGAAGGTGGAGGTCATGGGCGCCGAGTCCTGCCTGTGCCGCTCCACGCAGCCCGCCTTCCCCGCCCAGAACGGCAGGCGAGGGCCAGGAGCCAGATCGCTTTCCTTGCCCGGCGTTTCAGAAAGGGAGACGGAGGAGCGTGCAAATGAGCAGTAACATCAGGAAATAAATTCCCCCGAGGGACAAAGAGGATTTTATTTGATCAGTTTTGAAATGAACACAGAAGAGGGACAGCGGTGCCCTTTGTTTTTCCATATGGCCGTGGTCTGCTTCCACTGCCAACTTGCCATTTATCTGTAATGCACTCTTTAATTCATGAGGGCGCACACGGGGGATTTGTGCAGAGCCGGGGCTGAAATCGTCAGCCCCTCCTGTTCCTGTACATCTTCCTGAAGAGATGGGTGTTGCTGCAGAGCAGTAAATAGAGGATTGAGCTTCTGCAGCCCTCGCTGTCTGTGTAAAAAAAATGTGATGTCCTCCCATTAAACCCCAATCAATTGCATCAGCCCGGCATTAAAAAGCATCACTTGTCAAAAGACAATGTT
Organism: Alligator sinensis; assembly: GCF_000455745.1. Taxonomy (NCBI): domain Eukaryota; kingdom Metazoa; phylum Chordata; order Crocodylia; family Alligatoridae; genus Alligator; species Alligator sinensis. Next base: position 5,295,061 of record NW_005841845.1, on the reverse strand, counting down.
TTATTTATGCCCGCATCCAGATCATTGACTTGCTGCTGGCCTCGCGCGGTGGGCCTCTCTGCTTCCACCTCGTACGGTCTCTGAAAGACGGCTAATGTAACCCGATTCCTGTGTCCAAATGGCTCCGGGAGCCAGCGCAATTAGTGGTTCCTCTACGAAGCGCGGTCTAATGGGTGCGGCGCGGGATGGGTCAGAAGGAGATGCGTTTCCATCGTGCGCTCTGCCGGAGGCTCGCCTCTCCGTAAGGAGGCCCTTCCCCACGGCAAACGGGGCGCCCGCGGGTCTGGCGAGGCTTCGTGTGTTAATGTTGGGTGGAAGCACGGGGGCGTGAAGGTGCGGGTCCCCCCAGGGCCAGCAGACACATGCCTCACATTTTGAGCATGGTTTTTGCTTGCGCAGCCCCCTACCACGTATGCCCCCCTCTGCCCTAGTTTAACCAACCCACGGGAAACTCCGCGTCTGTCTCACGCCAGGGTCGAGTTCCTCTGCAACAGGGGAGAGAAACTCGGGGCTGGATGAGCAGCCCCGAGCCGGTCTGCAGGCCAGGCCAGAGCTAACCCCACGCAGAGGACCCATAGCGCCGGGGGCATGCTCCGCGCGGGGCCCTGCGTGCCGGCTGTGGCTCTGGCGAGCTTCACCTGGAGCACGTGCCAGCCTGAGGCTTGCTGTGCACGCAGCCTCGCGGGGCACGTGCCATCCACGGCGCGTGGGCTGCGTCTGGCGCTACGCGCAGCACGGGGGCCGTGGTACAGGCTTCGTGCAGCGCCCTGCTCCAGGTGCAGCCCACGCCGCTTCCAGCACGTGGGGCCAGGGCTGGTCCAGCGACCCCCGGGCTGGATGCGACCCTTGGGCTGTGTGTTTGACTCCCTGCTCTGAGAGACGGAGGGGGAAGTACAGGGGTCGCAGAAGTACCTGGTCTCGCTGCCACGGGTTTGTTATCGGTTCTTTATTTTGTTTGCCGCTCGTCGTGAACCCAAAGGAGCGCCGCCCGGGACTCCCGCACTTGTTGCAGTCTGTTGGCTCAACGGGTGCCCTGGACCTGTCCCGAGTGGCAATTTGGCTACCTGGGGTGGGTACTGAGACCCCGAGAGCCACCTGGCTCCCTGGTGCTGCGGGTGCGGGTGGCGACTGTCAGGGGAACGGCGGCCCCGGGCATCTGGAGGAGACCCCATCGGGCTCAGGGAAGGGGGCGCAGTTTAGGGACGTGGGTCTGGAGCTGGGAGCAGGAGCCATCGGGGAGGTGAGGAGGAGAAGCAGGCGATCCCTTTCCACTGTGTCCCCTGCAGAGGAGCTCCGCTCCCCTCCCCAGCCATCCTGGCACTTTGCTGACGGCTCGGGGGCAAAACCCTTCATTCAAGCTTGAGCGCAGAGGCAGTTCGCCGCCTGTTTCCCCTCGGGTCCAAAGCCCATTTTTAAGGGGTGGATTTTGGGCCTCTGGATTAGTTGGAGCTGGCTTCTGGTCCCACTTGTGAAGTGCCGCTGTAGCGTGTGTGGCGGGCCAGGAGGGGGGGGTCCTGCGCTTGGCCGCCCCCCTCTC
>NW_005841845.1:5284337-5292859 GCF_000455745.1 Alligator sinensis | reverse complement strand
GCGCGCAGGGCCGGGCCTTTCCCCCCTGCCCAGGTGACCAGAGCATCGCCTCCCAGGCGCCAGGCTTTTGTCATGCAGACAAGGTGGGAGATCCCCGCCCTGAGGGATTCAACACCAGCCTCTCAGCTGGCAGAGACAGGTCTCTGGAGAGGGGCACCGACGGGGGCATTTCTGCCACAGCGTGTAGCTCAAGGCTTTCAGGCACTGGCGTCTTTGGAGCCGGTTTGCAATGCTCTCAGGGGGAATTGGTGCGGGGGAGGCTTTTCTTCCTCCCTTTTACAGAGCCAGTGCAGCGGTGCCATTAAAAAGTCAGCCTTTCCCAGTCCCGGGCACACTCGCGGCGTCCGCAGTGCTGCCGTTGTTAGCTAGCTTCACAGCCAGGAGAGGCGGTGAGATCAGGCAGGTGCTGTGATACTGCTTCCCATCTCAACGCAGGCCCTCCTGGCCCAGCTCTGCCGTCCCGGGTCACGTGGCTGTTGCCTGCGATGGGCATAGCTTTTTCCCAGAGGAAAAGCCAGTGGGTTGGGTTGCAGGAGCAGTAAAGAAACCGGATATTAGTAGGATCTGGCACTCGCAGCAGGGCACCCGTTCCCGAAGCTCTCGCAGCCTGGGCCGTGAAGTGGAAGCGAGCAGACCTCGGCGTATTCCAGCTGAGCCATAGCAGGGATGCCTCGCATTAATCTGAGGCTGAACGTTAGGAAGCGTGGGAGATTTTCGCTGTCACATTAACTCCGTTCTTGTGCATTTTTTCCTGCATTGAACTGCAACCAGACTCAGATGGATCAAAAGTCAAATGCTCCATTAATTTTAACAGCAGGTTATATTTAATGATATATGGAAATGCTTTATTGATTGTGTAGCTAAAAAATGAAAATCTCGGTGCTAATAGCACATCGCATCAATGCAGGTGAAGAAGCAGGGGGAAACGGAATAGATTAATAGACGGTCTAAAATTGGAGGAAGACCCAGCTATGCGCTTTCCTGTGAAAAGCGTGAATGAAGTATTTTACCCTTTGGTAGGAGCGCGTGCTATGTACTCGGTCACGTTATGACACTCCGACTAACATGAAATACTCTCGCATTGTTGCGCTCTGTGTTTTTTAACCGACGGATCACGGGTAACTCCAGGGACAGCCTCGTTCGGCGGCTGACACTGGCAAATGGCACAGCTTGCACCGCTTTGACTGTTCGTTCACGGTTGAGTCTAACCGCCAGCTGCAGCCGCCGTCCGAGTACAGCTATCTTTGTATTGCACTTAAAAGGAATGAAAAGAAGGGGGAAAAAAATGCAAACTCCCAGCGGTTACATTCCTTCTCTAAGCAATATTCGGTGAAATAGCCTAGCTTTATTTATCACCTGCTGGATACAACCGGCAAAAACTGTATCTTCACCTTCCTGATAATGAGCTGTAAAATTCTTGGAAAATGTCAGCAGGGGAAAAAAAAATCTCCCTTCTCTGGCTGCTTCCCCCCGAATTAGAGATAAGAAGACAAGGCCCGTCTCAATCAGGGAATTGCACACGAGTATCTGGTTTGCTTGCTTTTAAGCTCCTCCTCATCTATGCTCAGCAATTCCCTCTGTACTTATTCCTGCGCTGCCCTCTCCACCGCCCGCCCGAGCCCTTGCAGCGCGGCCGCGGCGCGGTGACGCCCTCGGGCGTGCGCTTTTGTGCTCTCCCCGTCGCATCCCCAGGGAGGGAGGGAGGGCGCGTGCAGCGTTGCCGGTGGGGCTCTGCCTTCAAGGCGCACGCTGCTCCGTGCTCCTGCTAGACAAGGGGGGCTGCAGAGACCCGACTCGGGATTCGGCTAGGGGCTGAGCACGCCGGGCCAGGCGAATGCTCGTGCAATGGTCTGTGCTGCTGGGGCCAGATCAGCCTCCTGCAGGAGGGGAAGGAGTCCCTCACCAGCCAGGGCAGGGGGAAGGCGTTGCTGGTGGACGCAGCCGCGGCAGCCACGAAGAAGCCAAGAGCGCCGCTCGCTGCCAGCTGACGTGGCCCGTGGAGGTGTGAACCTTCCTCCTGAGGACAGCGGCTCCGGGTGCTGGGCTCCTCTCCGTCCCTCGGGCTGGCAGAGCAGTTGTCCCCCCGTCTGGCTCCTGGCGGTGGGGTTGGGTTGCTGATGGGGAAGGTCCCTTGGCCTGTTGCAGAGCCGCACGAGCAGTGTTTCAGCCTTTTCTTCTGCCATCAGCGCCTGCATTTCTGCTCTCCCCCCACCCTTTCCATCTGATGCGGGATGTTAGAAAGCAAAGGACGCCTTTGCGGGCAGGGGAAGGAAGGGGCCGGGGTCAGTAATAGAGGTCAGCGTGCTCTTGTGCTTATGGGAAGTGCCCCGGCGCTGTGCTTTGCAGCGGTCAGGCAGCATTGTGCCTTTGCAGAGAGCTGCGCGCACACGCTCACCACGGCAGCCTGTCGCTAGACCGGAGAACTAGGGTAGGGAAACAGGCGTGGAGCAGTGCCGTGACCTGCTGGCGCGTTGCAGGCGGGCGTGCAGCCTGCTGAGCCCGGCAGCTGCTCTGGCAGGACGCCCGGTTGTGCTGCGGGGAAGGGGTCCGTGGCCTGTAAGTTTAGAGAGTCGCCGTCCCAGGCGGAAGGGGCAAGGTAACAGCTGCCTCCTGGCACTTCCAGGGGAGCTCCCTTCCCCGCACCGGCTCCTGCAAGGAGCACCCAGGTGTGAACCTGCACTGCCGCAGGAGTGGGACACACTTCGTTGCATTTACCACCGGGTACGAGCAGCCCCGGCCGGCTGCCACGTCGCAGGGTCGCGCCCTGGTGCAGTGCCCGTGCCCACGGTCATCACCTCCGGCCCCGTGCACTCCACCCAGGCAGCCCCAGGGCAGGTCCTCCCGACGCTGTCGCCCCATGTTGCATTCCTCTTGAATGTCTTTGTTTGCTTTGCACCGACTCAGCCCCACGCGCCGTGCCTTGCTGCAGCGTGGCTTTTGCTCAGAGATGCCCCGGGCTCTGTTTACCCTCGGGGATCGCGCAGCGATTTCTCTGGCGACGGAGGCTCTCGGGAGCGCCCCTCCTGCACTCCCCTGGCGAAGAGAAGAGGTTTGAAACCGGAGCCTCAGCTTGCCGTTCGGAGGAGGCCTCGTCACCCGCAGACGCAGACCGGCACGTGCGTTGCTCTCGGGAGCCCGCTGGCCCAGCGGTTTCCACCCCACTGCCTGCGAAACAAGCCGGGTTCCTTGCCCCGCTGTCCCCGCGGGCCGTTATCCGGGTGGCGCCGGCGCTGTCGGGCATCCCCTGTTCCGCGGGGGCTCGGCTGCAGCGATGAACCTACTCGGGGATCTGGCTCCTTGCAGTCGTTCCCCGCACACTCTCGAATTCGAGGCATTGGGAGAACTTGGCTTTACCAGGCGCTTTTCTGCTGAGCGGTGAGAGCAGCGTCTGCAAAAATAGAAACCCATAAAGAAAAGAGTCGCCCCTCCAAGCTGCTCGCGTAAAGCTCTTTGGGCGCCTCTTTGGGTAAGCCTGAGCCGAGCTGCCTCAGCACAGCCTTTTGTCACGTAAAACGATGCTGTTCTTCTGGGCCTCTAAATTGCTCTGCTGCTTTTGATTGTCTTGCATTAATTGAGCAGCAGCGCGGTGTAACCTGCACTGAAGGAGGAACGAGAGCTGTTTATTCAGCCAGCAGATGTGCTGGATTGCGTGGTGCGGCACAGCCTTATTAGCCTGCATCTTCCATTAGTTGATATTGCCTGGTACTCAGGATTTTATAAACGCCTGTCTTACTATCGCTGATATTTTTCATTTGCTAATGCATTTTAATGTCTCTGAGGGAGTTTTGGAAGCTGGTGAAACTTGTAAAGGAATCCTGTTCAGCCGTCAGACCCGAAGTCCATCAAGGCTCGTGCTGGCTCCGGCACCCCTCCCCTCCCCATGCACCGGGGATGCGCAGGGAGAGCAGAGCAAGGCCGTCGCCGCAGCTGCTGCGGCGCAGAATCGCTCTAGCCTTAAATAGCTTGAATTTACCGAAGCCGTGAAATAGCTTCACCGATGACCCCGATCTCGCCTAGCCAGGGGCCTCGACCAGAGACCTCGCGTGGTTTCTTAACTCCACGCCGCCGAGCTGCTGCAACCGGCTGCCAGATTTGAGCCGCAAAGAGCGGCCCAAACCGGGGCTCTCGCTGAGCCCCTGGAGCCTGCGCTGGTCTGAGACGCGAGGGTGATGGGCACCAGTGAAAGTCTGCAGACAGCGGGTCTTTCTAGCCCCGCGGCAGCGTCGGGCCAGCGCCTCGGTAGCAGCGAGCAGAGGGCCCCTCTCCTGGGGTCGAAGGCTTTTGAAAGATGATGAGAGATTTAACCTCCCCATTACAGTGCAACGCTCAGTAAAGCCACTTTCTGTTATTTCCAGGCTATATTGGGAATCGTTTTTCCCCTCTCCCTCTGCAGCCGGAGCAATTGGACTCCTGGTAGTAGCAGGCCTGGCTCTACAGGCTGAGGAATATGACAAACAGCGCCCATAAAAAATGTTCATGGTTTTCACTGTTGTTTCTGAAAGGGCCTTTCCCAGAAATATGTCGACAGACAGAAGCCGGGCCGCGATGGGGTAGCGGCCGTACAGGGATTGGCAGCACGGGGCCTCGTGGGCACGCTGCCCGGGGCCGGCCTCAGCCTGTGACGGCTGGACACGGCCCCAGCACATCCGCCTGCCCCACGCCGGCACCAGCACAGCTACGATCACCATTTCCCTGCCGCATTGCTCGGTCTCGGGCACGGACGTCTCGCTGGGCGCTGTGGGAATGGCTGCAAAGTACGTGAGCTGACCCGACGGGGACCCTGGGCTTGACCGCTCCTGGGGATCCTTCCCCTGCCAGTTGTGTTCGCCGCGGGCTCTTCTGCATGGGCCGCAGGCACGCGTGCATTCACCCGTGCGTGCTGGAGCTGCTCCACGCTGTCTTGTCCCGCTGCAGGGCGGGCTTGGCTCACCCTCGCTGCGGCTGGTGTCGGGAGCGATGTAGGACAGGAGGATGCGCGGGCGGTTTACGGCCTGCACCAGGGTCCTCGGGGGAGGCAGCGGGTTTCTGAGCCGGTGAATCGCAGCTGCAGCAAGGAAGGACTTGGGCCCTGCCGGGGTAGAGGGGAAGGCTTTCCTGCCTGAGACTTTCCCGTTGAAACGGGGGCGCGTGGGCAAAGACGCTCAGTGCTGAAGCAGCTTCTCTGCCTGCTCTTCCAGCTTGCAATTGGAAAACCACCTGGCTGTGATTCCCCTTGCCCTCCGTCCTTTCTGGACTTACTCTTCTGCTTGGAGGGTGCTACGGCCGCAGCAGCGCCTGGGTCCCGCTCGCTGCAGCCCCTTGCCCTGAGTCCCAGCCTGGCTGCCGCCAGCCCCCCTGCCCAAGGCCACGTCTTCACAGCCAACTTATCAGCCCGGCTGTGGCACCCCAGCCCTCCCGCACAGCTCTGCACAGGCTCCCTGCAAAACTTGGAGCCATGTAGACAGGTCCACGCAGCACTTGGACAGTGCCAATTAATCTGCCTTGTGCTAATTGGCCTCCCCGTTGTGGTCGCTGGCTGGATGCAGAGCGATGTGGCGTGTGGTGCACCATTCAGACCTCGCCTAAATCCCAAGGATGAGAGGAGCTCAAGTGGGCATGCCGCGGGGGACGAGGGTGCTTGCACTTTTTCCCTGTCTGGATAAAAACACAAGGCTGCTCTGGCCGAGCCCCGTGCTCGGGGTGCGGGGGGCATTTGTAGGTAGCCCCATGTGCAGGCAAGTCCGTGCAGCTGGTGAGAGCTCAGAGGAGCACAGCCCCAGCTCAGCTCCTGAATTAAAGCCAGATTAGACCCTTGCTGGAGGGGGAGGTGACCGCTAGTGAGCGGGGAGATGCTGCCGTCTCCTGTCTCCTCACCTCTCGTGTCCCTGCCATGTTCGGGACGTCTCTCCATCATACCGCAAGCCTAGGACAGGCTCAGCAATCTGGTGATTGCGGCAAACAACAAAGCTGACCTCTTTAACAAATCCATTGCCTCCATATTCCTGAACGGGGACCGGGACATCCCCCCCACTAGGATTACGGACGGATCCGGGGGAGGCACCGCCATGCCTAGGGTCGGGGACGACCGAGTTAGGGAACTCGTGGAGGGGTGGACGTGTTTAAATCAGCAGGTCCAGATGCTCTTCACCCCAGGGTGCGGAGGGAATTGGCGGGGGTCATCATGGGGCCCCTGGCACGGCTCTATGAGCACTCGTGGGGCTCTGGCCAGGTCCCAGAGGACTGGAAAAAGGCCAGTGTGGTCCCCATTTACAAGAAGGGGAGAAAGGAGGACCCAGCGATTATAGGCCAGTCAGTCTTACCTCGGTCCTTGGGAAGACCTTTGAGAAAATCATCCAGGAGCACATCTGCACGGGCCCAGCACGGGAGGTAATGCTCGGGGGCAACCAGCACGGGTTCACTGCGGGCAGGTCCTGTCCGACCAACCTGGTTTCTTTTCACGATCAGGTCACAAAGTCCCTGGACGAGGGTGTCGGGGTGGATGCCGCCTTCCTGGACTTCCAGAAGGCCGTTGACACGGTTTCCCACCACATCCTCTTAAAAAAACTAGGCGACTGCGGCATTGATGCCCGCACAGTCAGATGGGTGGCAAATTGGCTCGATGGTCGCACCCAGAGAGCGGTGGTGGACGGGTCCTATTCGACCTGGAGGGCTGTGGGCAGTGGGGTCCCCCAGGGCTCGGTCCTCGGGCCCGCACTGTTCAACATCTTCATCAGCAATCTGGATGTGGGGGTGGAAAGCACCCTGTTCAAATTCGCTGAGGACACCAAGTTGTGGGGCGAGGTGGGCACGCTGGAGGGGGGGACAGGATCCAGTTAGATCTAGACGGGTTACAGGGGTGGGTGGATGAGAATAGGATGGAGTTCAACGCAGACAAGTGCAAGGTGCTGCACCTGGGGAGAAGGACTCAGCAACACACCTATGGGCTGGGGACACCCTTCTTGTCAACACGGCGGCAGAAAGGTATCATGAAGTCACTGTTGACTCCAGGATGAACGCGAGCCGACAGTGTGGGGACGCGGTCAGGAAGGCCAGCCACACCTTGTCGTGCTTCGTTGCAGCCCTTTCTCAGTCTTTGGTCCCGTCATTTAGCACAGATACTCCAGGCCAGCGCCCCAGGTAGCTCAGATCAGCATCAGACCTATGCGGACACTTCCTTTGGTCCCCACGGGTGGGGATCCGTGCAGAAAGCAAGGATGTTTTGGGCTTGCTGAGCTTAAACCTCAGTGCATAGGTTGGATCATGTTAATTAGGTGAGACTTTGCTCAGCGTGTCCTGTGCAAACTCCTGAACGAGCCAGCAAAGAGTGCAGATATTCAGCAGGGTCGTTAAATCGGATGGCTCGGGGGCTTCGGCCTCCCCGGATGGAGCATCTGCTTTGCTATCGCAGGTAGCACGGGGCTGCACTTTACTCGCACGTGGCCTCGTTCCAAGAGAATTTAATTGTTTACCACCGCTTCTGTGTGTCTTCCTTTGCAGCCCAATCTTGACGGCGCTACGCTGCCGTGTATCGCCTGCTTTTGTTTCCTTTTGAACCACGTAGGAGGATGTGTTGTGGCTGTGTCGATGCTGCTGTTGCTTGTTATTGAATGCTGGCTCTGGTGTCTTTCCAGTTAAGCTCTGTACGCCTTTTGTCTTTGAAAATCAATGGAGAGCAAATAAAAAGAACTAGTTTTCAGTGGTACCTTTCACAGAAAAAGCGCTTTATGTTTGCCGGAGAAGAGGAGGTTTCTCAGGAGGCCAGAGTGGGAGACAAAATGTGGCTTATGCTCTTAATAAGCTTCAGTAGCGTGCTTTTTTTGCTTTCAAAAACCTTGGATGCCCTGTAGCTGCTCGCGTCCAAACGCAGAAGCAATATTGCAGCGTGTTGTGCTGTTTACAGCAGATGTTGCCTTGTGCTGTCGAACTTCATGTGCAAACGAGCCGAGGGGCTTGGGAGTCTCCCAAGATCTGAGCAGAGGATGTTGAAGATTAGTCACCAAATGGCCGGAGTTCGTGGTGCAGGTGCGCGGCGCTAGCACGAGATTCCCAAACGTCCCCGTGGCTGGAGCGCGCTCGCCGGCAGCGTCGGGGGGGAAAGAAAGCGGCAGCGAGCTCCCGATCGGGTGGGGGCAGCAAGTGGAAGGCCTTGTCGAGTGGATTCGCTAGCCAGGGGAGGTTTTCTTTAGGTCTCTTAAACAAGAAAAGGGGGAAAAGCCAAGAACATACTGCAAATAATTGAATTCCCAGGGCCGTGAAAGCTCCTTAATGGTGCTTGGGCACTCTCCTCCCGTGGAAGCGCGTCCATCTGATTGCGGCTCGGGCCTCGCAGAGCGCAGCCCATCTTCGCAGCGAGTTCTCTTCTGCGGTCCCCGGCTGGACGACCGCGCCGGCACCGTCCTCTGCTGCTCGGGGCTGTCTGGCGGCTTCGGCCGAGACAACCCGCGGACGCGGGGCAGCGGTGGGCCGCATTAACCTCCCTCGCTGCCTGCTGGGTCCGGGTGTTAACGGCCCGTCGTGGCCGGGCTTTGCTCCCCCTCGGGGGC
>NW_005841845.1:5282532-5284299 GCF_000455745.1 Alligator sinensis | reverse complement strand
CCTGGCTGCCTGCTGGGTCCGGTTGTTACCGGCCCGTCGTGGCCGTGCTTTGCTCCCCGTCGTGGCCATTAGCCGTGCCGGGGCACACAGCAGTTGTCTGCCACGTGCCCGCTGCAGCATCCGGGAGCACTCCTGGATGAGGAGAGTGGGCTTCGTTAATGTTGCGCTCGTTTATTTTTACCCGTCACCTCGCCGTCGGGTTTCCCAGCGTGTCCTTCCTCCGCGGGAAACCCCGAGGGGGAAAAAAGAAAGCAGGCTGGTTGCTCTTTATTGGTTTCAGGACTTTTATGCAATGCTTGTTTCAGCAGTATGTATTATGAAGGCTGTGTATTAATACTGATTTGGGAATGCATCGATCAGGTTTGGGGGGTTTTAAATGCACACCAGACTCTCTGCCCCCACATCTGGGGCTGTGCGTTTGGCCGCGTTCAGGACCCCCCAGCCCCCTGCAGAAAACCGAGTGCCCTCGTTCACCGGGTTTATTAATGGCAATACCTGGAGCCTGCGTATCGGGGAGAATTATGGACGTTCCCCAAGGCAATTGATTTTAAGCAGAGTTAAATTTAGCCGAGGCCCTGTTGGTATAATGAGTGCTCATTACTGAGTCTGATGTGCTGAAAGGCCTTCAAAAGTTTCTCGGTGGGGGGGTCGGGCTGCTGTTCTCCGGCACAGACACGGGCACGGCTGCTGTCACGTGGCGCTGGTGTTGCTGGGCCGTGTTTCTCTCCAACCTCACGTGTGTCGTTTCCCGTTGCAGAGGATCACCTCCCCGCTGGCTTCCCCACCATCGACATGGGCCCGCAGCTGAAGGTGGTGGAGAAGGCCCGCACGGCCACGATGCTCTGCGCCGCCAGCGGCAACCCGGACCCCGAGATTTCCTGGTTCAAGGACTTCCTCCCGGTGGATACCGCCGTGAGCAACGGGCGCATCAAACAGCTCCGCTCAGGTAAGGCAGACAAGCAGGTGTCCTCGGCTCTCCAGCCCTCTCCGCTCCCACTGCTCGGGGGGGCAGCCCTGTAGCGCGATGCCGAACCCAGACATTTCACATGATCTGACTTGGTGTCCGTTATGATACAGATGAGGCTTGGGGGCAACCCGTCCCCTCTGGCAGGATATCCCGGGAGAGACTGACACGGGGGAGGCAAGGGGGAGAACATGCCCTGGGAACGCCGCCGACTCCTCCGGCGGTACCGTCAGCAGGGGAGGTGGGAGCGGAGGCCTAAAGATGGTGCCCAAATTCAGGGCAGAGCCAGACACCTGCTCTCCAGGCCTCGGTTCCCGGGGTGAGGAGTGTGGCGTGCCAGTAGGGGGCGCTCCTGCGTTGAGCCGCCCACCTCCCTGCGCCCGACCACCTTCCAGGCTCCGAGTGCGTCCCTGGGGTGCCTCCCGTCCGGCCGACCCCTTCCCTGGAGCACACCCGCTAGCCTGGGGTTCCCGCTGCCACCAGCCAAGGCTCTGGACTCACTTCTGGCTCTGCGCACCTTGGAGAACACAGGCCTGATCGTCCAATGGGTCCTAGACCCAATACAGCACTTGGGGCACTTCCCCAAGTCAGGGGCTGATTAGGAAGCCTCCCTTAGTCCACAGACCTAAGGGGCCTCCTTGGCATAATTTAGACCCACCCTTCAATAAGTCTCCCACACCGGTCACAAAGGAGAACTTTATTGATTACAGGGGTAGGGCGGAAACAGGGTAAAAGGTAGAGCAATATCATAGAAATCTTACAGGAATATCAAAGGAATCCCATAGAGCAAACCAGGGTGGCTG
>NW_005841845.1:5275335-5282415 GCF_000455745.1 Alligator sinensis | reverse complement strand
CCAGGCCTTTTTATCACCTCTCTGACCTCAGCAGCCCGGTCCAATCGAAGCTGCCAATACTGGCTACAAAATGACCAATCTCCCAAGCATCCCTGGCTACCTGGGCTCGCGTGCAGGGCTGGGCTTTTCCCCCCTGCCCAGGTGACCAGAGCATCGCCTCCCAGGCGCCAGGCTTTTGTCATGCAGACAAGGTGGAAGATCCCCGCCCTGAGGGATTCAACAGCAGCCTCTCAGGCTGGCAGAGACAGATCTTGGGAGAGGGGCACCGACGGGGGCATTTCTGCCACAAGCAGCGTGGCGCAAGAGCCTCAATGAAAGCAGAGCACCTGAGATGCTAAGGCAGGCATCGCGTTCCCCTCTGAGCCCGGGCCGGCCCTGCTTTGCATTATGTCCTCGCCAGTTCGATGGAGCAAGAACAAAGACGAGCCAAGAAGCGCAGTAGCAAATAACGGACTGGTGTGTAGAGTTCAAGGACAGATGGACACAGTTTCCACAAGCACAGCCCCTGGCCGGTGGCTGGAAAGGCGGGCCAGTCTCTCGATAAAGATCTCTCCCGCTCCCCGGGTGCTTTTCCATCACGATCCCTGGAGAATTCAGCGGTGTGAAGGGTTCCTGGTGGGAAGCAGTCGAGCCTGGGACTCTCCCCCGGCACGGCAGGAAGCAGGACTGCCCCGTGTCCGTGCTTCCCAGCCAGGTGTGTCGATCCAAGCCCCGTGCCACAGCTACCGGGGGAGCAGCACGCGTGCAGCTCCCTGTCGCTGTGCCTGGCGTCCAGGGCCGCTCGCACAGGTTTAGCTGGTTGCCACGTGGGGCTGGGAGGGAATTTGTTCCTCACCTCCTACATGTCCGGTTTTGTTTCATTTTTTTTGAGCCTCCCCCGCCCCGAGGTGCTGGTGCTGCTGCATCCCGGGCTGGGGATGGGGACGGGGACGGGGACTGGGCTGAGCCAGCGTTCCTGCTGGCACTCGAACCGGCTGGTTCCTGGCTGGGGGGTGTCGCCCCTCCGCCCAGGGGTGGACCACTTGCCACATTTGGGGTCAGGAAGGAATTTTACCCTTGCTCAGATTAGTACAGACGATGCGGGCAGGTTGCCTTCCTCTGTCGCCGGGGCAGGGCCCTCGTCCTTGACTCTCACGTGTATTTTAACAACCCCGGCAGCAGCAGGACGCTGGCGGCCGCGACCCCCCTGCTTTCCCGGGGGCAGAGGCAGGGGCGATGCCTGGGGCTGCGTCAGGGTGACTGTCGTGTTGCTCAGAGGTCGGACACTGGGTTTGTCTGGGCTGGTTTGGACGGGGCTGATCCTGCCTCAGGTGGGGGTCGGACTAGATGCGACCTCCGCAGCTCCCTGCCAGCTCTGTGATCCCGTCGTTTTAGGTCCTGCTGCTTTCGCCCCTTCCCAGGAAGGCGCCAGGCTCTGTGCAAGTCGCGGAGAAACGAGAAGAGCGGGGGCCCTCCCACCTCCGCCCGCTAGCCAAGGAGTTCGGTTCTTGCCCAGACCCCAGCTCCGCGCTCCTCGGCCGAAGAGGATGTGAGCCTCCATCGTCCACTTCCCGCAAAGTGCCCGAGCCCCTCGGCGCTCCCCTCAGCCCTCCTGTTGAACCAGCCAGGAAGGAAGATCCGCGCGGCCAACAGGTGATCTCTGCGACACAGGGGGCTTGTCTCCTTGCTCCCTTGTTGGATAAATCGGGTGGGCAGCAGAGGCCAGAGCCCTGGACCCCTTCCCTTCCGGGCAGCGTCCCTCCCACCGAGCTGGAGCGAGGCACCAGGTGCACCGGGATCGATCGGAGGCAGGAGCAGGGTTTTGAGCGTGCTCCGAAGGGCGAGGCACGTGGCCTGGGGCAGAGCAGGATCCGCGGCGTGCGAGGCACTCCCCTGCCTGCAGCGTTGGGCTTGGGCCCGTCTGGTGCTGGAAGCAGCGATGCAGCCGGTCCTGCCAGGCCGTAGAAGCCATCAGCCCTGCAACGGCAGCGCCGCGGGGGTCCGTTCGGGGTCCTCACGGAGGGAGCCTCTGCGGTGCCCTGGCTCCTGTGCCGGCAGAGCCGCCCGCAGCGGGGAGTGTGAGCAATTAGCCATCCCTGACACTTACATCAAAGCTCAGCCCGGCGCTCTTGATTCCACCTAGATACACCAATGAGCACTAATTACATTAATGCATTTACAGTGTATGAAATTTCCCAGTGACCTTTAGCTTATCTCTCCCACAAACACGGCTTAATCTCGATGTGTGCGCGCTGGAAGAAAATATCACTCTCGTTAATTATTCTGAGAGGCGTTGGGAGGCAGCAATAGGCAAGTGCGTGTGGATGCGTTGCTCTTTCTGACTGACTCCATCGACGTCAGCGGCTGGAGCCCTAAACGAGCAAGGCAGGGCCGCTGCGCTGGCTCCGCGCTCCCCAGCCCGTTGGCCGTCGCCTGGCTGCTGCGCCGGTTCGGCGAGAGCGAGCAGGGATTCAAAACAGAACATTAAACCCCTGCCGGTGTCCCCAGATTTGGTTTGCTTTTTCCTGTTCCCCAGCTGAATTTCACCTGGGATTCAAACTCCAGAACTGGCTGCTGCTTGCAGACACAGTTATTACCCAGGGAGGTGTCAGGGGAGCCTTTTAGAAGAAGCAGCACGCGTCCTCAGACACGCGAGAGACGGAGAGATTAAGCTCTAACATAGTAAGCGTGGTGTCTCGGCTCCGGAGGAAAACCTTCATTTTTCAGGTAGAGAAAAAAGGATGGAAAGCCAAGGGGGAAACAAGGATTTTCCTTCATCCCCACAAGCCCAAGTCATATCCAGCATGGACTGAGCTCTCACGTCCCCTGGGCCGCTGCCTGCACACGCGGTCATTCCTGTAGCGTGAGCTGTCGCTGGACCTGGACCTGGGGTGCAGACCCCAGTTTGCGGGCGTCCGTCCTGTTTTAGCGGCGCAGCGAGCCAGGCGCTGTCGGGCCCGGTCCCGCAGGCGCCACCGGATGATCCGACAGAACTGGATAGCGAGGAAAAGTCGCATTTTAGAGGCACGTCGACTGAAATAAGCCTTTCCTGATGGAGTGCGAAACCTCCCCGTGGAAGGATCACCCTGTTCCACGAAGAACAAACTTATCTGATATGACGGTATCTCGCAGTCAGCTCGGCATATCTGCATAAGTGTCGGCCCTGACTGTCTCGGTCTGAGCACAAACTCATTTAATTTAATTTAATTAAAACCTAATAAGACCCAGACAGATGTAATGTGGTTAAAGTAGTTGTAACATAAACGGTGAAGTCCAGACGGTGCTGATAGATGGTGCCTACCCAAAAATCTTCACCCAGCTTTTTAATTTGCCATCTCTAATGTTCCAAAAAAGGCCAGCGTTCAAGCTCAGATATATTGAATGTAAGCCTAAAAATGCCACGCGGGCTTGGAAATCTAAAGTAGCTCTTAAAAGAGACAGGTTTTTTCCCGTTTTGTTTCTCCAGGCTCCTGGCACAGTATAAATAGCTAGATATAAATAATAAGTCAGATGCTTGGGAAAGGTGGTGTCCTCTGACGCTCCCAGTTGTACGGGCTGGCAGCGCTCGGGGGGCGTCAGCTGTGACCCGGGGGCCACGGTTCGGACTGGCTGCATCGCAGTTTCAGTAACCGTCCGGCCAACATCTCCCACCTCTCGTAGCAGGGAAACTTTACCACCCCCTCGTCACTCCAAAGGACTCCGAATATTCCCACCTCGGACATACGGCGTCGGCACCCAGGATTCGTGCGCACAGGGTCTCGGGTCTTGTTTGCACTGGGGAAATCCCCCCAAAATGCTCGCCCATTTTAAAACCTGCTGAGCTGAGCTGAGCTGATAGCAAGTGGGCTGGAGATGGAGGTTTGGGTCCATCTGGTTTTGAAACGCGCTTGTGACCTGGGAGAGATTTCAATGTGCAGGCCGGGCCCGGGAGTTTGTAGTGATGCTTTGGAGCGGACAGCCTGCGCTCGGGAGAGGTCCCGAGGACTCGGGTACAGCGTCAGCGTTGTTCACACTTCCAGCCTCGCGTGTGGGCTCAGGATTCGTGTCCCAGGGCTCGTTTCCACTCAGCGCGTCAGAAAACGGGCCAATAACAGGCCAAGTGGAACAAAGAAACTGGAGGGTTGGAATCGGGGCCCCGCTTGGGAGTGATGACGTGCAACAGAGAGGAGTCGTCCGCCCTCCCTCCGCGGGGGAACGACCGATGGTGTCGGAAGTGCAAGGAGCACCAGCTACGTTGTCGTCTGCACCCACAGGACGGCACGTCGTCCTCCTCGTTATAACAGACATTTAATTCGAGGCGTGTCTGCACCGAAGGCCACATGCAAGCCGCTGATCTGCTAGCGCAGACATCACAGGGCACCCCGCTGCCTCTCCCTGCCGGTCGGCGCTGCCGAGCCACCGTCTAGCACACGCGTGCCCTCTGGACGGTCAGCCCACGGGTTCCTGCAGCAAGACCCCCCCGTACGTGTCTGTGCTGCAGGGGTCGGGAGGCTGACCAGGACGGTTCCCGCCACAGCAGGCAGACGGGCCCCGCGGGGTGACGGAGCGACCCGGAGCGTGGGACTCTGTCGGGCTCCCGCGTGCACCAGCGGTGGGATGCGCACGCCCTGAGCCTCTCGATCACCGCTGCTCGGGGCGGCCACGATCCGCTGTCTCGCGTTTTGCTAACGTTAACTTCCTTCAACGAAGCCTCTGTCCGAAACGAGCTGGTCCAGCAGAGCCGGGCGCTGTGGGACGGAGACGTCGCTAACCCCAGCCCCTGCTGGCAGTCGGCGTGGGGAGAGGCCAAGGGCGCGGGTCGCGAGCTCCGCTGCCCGTCTGCCGAGGGGCAGACGTCTGCCGTCTGCATCAGCGCGTGCAAATGTGCACCCCGTTGTCCGGCAGGCAGGGATGCCACCAGCCCCTGGCGCATTTGCCCCCGTGTCCCGCTGTCAGCTGTGAGCGCAGCAGCCAGAGCGCCCTCAGCCCCGGGGCAGAGAAGGCATACATGCAGGCAGGAGCAGGGCAGGTGCCCTCCATCCTGCTTAGGCCACCCTGCCTTGCCCGCGGGGCCGTGTCCGCTCGGCCCCTGTCGTCTCAGCCGCGGCTGGCAGCGAGGGGCTGACCTCGGGCCAGCCGTCGTGGAGGAGAGAAGCTCTCGGCTCTGAACGCTGCAGATCGTCCACGTGCCGCGGGGGCCAGGCTGGACGCGGTTTAGCGGGATGCCCTTGGTTCAGAAGATCACCTGGCGGTCATCCGGCTCTCCGGGAGATGCCCACCCAGCGCTGGACAGACCGGCCGGCATGCTGGCCGGGCGCAGCCTTCACGACCTCTGCTGTGACGGCTCCTCCGTGGAGCGTGCGGGATCCCGGGGGCGAGGGGTCCTTGTCCCGTGATTCAGGGGACTTGGCGATCCCATGGGGAAGGGTCGTCTGAGCTCCCCTTGGCCCACGTTTCCCACACACGTCCCCGTGCCTGGTGTCCGACGGGTGAGCCCCGGTGGTGCGCATGCTCCGCGGCCGGCCGGGGTTTAATGCAGGTAGAAAACGAGTGGGTCGCGCTTCCATCTGGGGGGACCCAGGGGCTCGGTGCAGACGACCTGCCCCCAGGGGAAGGATACGGCGGCTGCGGCACGCAGGTCGCAAGCCTTGCTGCAGATTTGCCCCGCGCCGGTGCAGCCCCAGGCTGCCGGGCGGTAGGGAAGGCACTCCTGTGTGGCCCGCTCCTGGGGCCGGTTCTCCAGCTCGTTTCCACCTGCGCAGTGGGAGTGAAATCTGTGTCCTTGCTTGTAGTGAAGAAGGAAGGGAGGGGACCTCCGGCTGGGCAGAGAGAGACAGAAACCACCTGGGAAAACTGGGCACTCAGCAAACTTGCCAGCCAGGCGGAGGGAGAGAAATCACCCTGTTCTCCCCGTCTGTGCCAGGCAGCATCTGGGGATGTAGCTGTGCTGTCAAGGGTAGCAGTCATTACCAGGATAGATAAATGAGCAGCAGATTTATTATGGCAAGGCAGAGATTACCCACAACTTCAGAGACTGCGGGATCATTCCCGATGCTTCGCTCGTCTGTGGACAAAAACATCAGCAGCTATCACCAGCCGTAAAGTTAAAATGGGGTAATGTCATCTTGGCAGAGGAGAGCGGCAGAGCGAGCAGCTGGAATGGCTGCTCGTGATTAAAGCAAGGCCTCTGCCTGGAGGAGCAGTAGTTAGGAGAGAGATAATAAGTGTAAATATTTTAATGACTTCTTTAAGAGGCAAGTTAAACACGCTTAAAATCTGCCTTCTTTGTATTTACAGAAACTCTTTGTGTCTGTCTTTGTTTCCCATGGGGTGCTCAGTGTTGTGGATAATGCAGTGGGGAGCGGTAAATCGGGGCTACACCGCACTCGTGTTTGATTCTGGTATTTATTAATCGATACGCTGAACATGATTTGACACTCTGTGTCCTGTTTAACCCTGTTTTTCTGTCTGTTTAAACTCCTCAGTTTTCTTTGGTAAGTGCTTGGTGTTCAGATCTTACCAATCTGCATAAAACCAACACATACCATGAACTGCCTACGGGTTAGATGTGCATGACTCTCTCCCCCGTACTAACAGCCTCCATGCGTGCACAGCCAGACCAAGGGGACAAAACTGGGGATTAGAAGGAGTCGCGGCCCCTCTGCCTGGTGGGGCCTCCTCTCGGGCGATCTCCCCGGCCTTCATTGACACGTACCGCAGCTTGGGGCCGTCGCTGTTCGACGCTACGCCCCGTAATCCAGCTGCCCCTTGTACGAAGGTCCCTGCGGACTTGCCTCGAGGCAGTCGGACCTCGTTACCAAAAGCTTTCTGCATACGAGGCTGCTCCCTGTAGCAGGTCGACGGGTCTTCGACTCCCTCCCGAAGGGGAGAGGGGCTCCTTGCTCGGGGTCATGCCTGAATTGGGCAGACGGGCAGGGGCCGCTGGTTGATACCCGAGAGCAGCAGATTCTCTTCCCACGTCACGTTCGCGCCACGCGACGCCAGGCCTCCTTGGCCGCTGCGGAAGGAGGGCGCAGGCGTGGGCTTTCCCCGCGCTCCCCCGAATTCCCGTTCTGTCAATCAGCAGCTTTTGTCCCACTGGTCGTTCTAACCTCGACGCAG